>NC_137879.1:25281089-25463863 GCF_963924005.1 Protomyctophum bolini | reverse complement strand
TCCACTAATTTAGACGAGACCCACACACACGGACGGACGGACGGATGGACGGACGGACGGACTCACACACACGGACGGAGTGCAAAACATACTCTCTCCCCATGCCTTCGGCCTGGTGGAGACAATAAGCCCTTATGGCTTCAGTTCAATTAAAAAACTAGTTATCTGTCAAACAGACTATACTTTAATAAAGATGCTGCGATTTATGAGTTTGATACCGATAATAAGCCTCTCTGACCTACTTACTTACATAGAGAATCATAGCTACAAAATGAGATTTTGCATATCGATACCTAGAATAATTGAATTGTATCTGTAAAAAACATAAAAGAAGAAAAATGTCTCAAAGGTGAAATACTGTCATTTACATTCTATTCAGAGAGGCTAAACTGTCCCACATTAACGAGCAATTTATTTATGGAGGTGTGAAGTTCTCTCTTTTGTCTCCTTGGCTCTCGTTATACTAAAACAAAAATATTCCCGGCACTCACTCCAAATGATTTTTATTGTCTGTCTGGCACCGGCAGCACTACAAACTGCATGGTTCGGCATGAGCCTTCCTTTTGTAGTGCTGCCAATGCCAGACAATAAAATATCCTAACAGGACTTGAAGTATGATTGCTGGTGTTCTTTTAGTTTTTGTATTCTATTACTTTTTGTATTAGAGATTGTTGCTCACATTCCTTTTGCAGTTGCTCTCGTTGTCTTCTTTGGATGGGTATTCCAGTGCTTAAGTTGGTGGTCGGTATTCGTTCAATGTATAGAGTAAACACATTTTTCGCGGAGGCCTTTTTGGATTTTAGACGTGTCATAAATTACCCATTTGAGATTAAACATCCGTCAGCCTAACAAAACAAGAGATGGTCACGTAGTGAATAATTTTGAGCACTGCTCATCTGTTTGCGGTGAATTAGAATCCAGTTTACGCAAATGTCTAACGCACCCATGGTTATAATGTAGCACACAAACTGAACTCAATCAGGTTGAGTGTTGAATGTTTTTGAGATCAAATAGGCTGCCTGCAGTGAAACAAAAAGATATCATTTTACACGCACACACACGCACACACATACACAAAGTTTTGGTGATAACACGGCAGGAAATATGAGCATTGACAGTCGGCAATATCATTTACACAGGTACAATTCTCACACCGATTGTTAATATAATTAAGTGAACAGATTTATACCCATTCTCGGCGGGAACCCCTTTTGGTTTTATAACCCTTCTGGACGGGAACCCCTCTTGGGGTTCTGTAGAGTATGTACAGTATTCAAAAATTCAAAATATTTGACGCTGGCATATAAATATTTGAAGTTTTTCAGAAAACGTAGGTCAGGTTTTCAAGTCATTAGCATTATGTATAGTAAATAAAAAGAAGCTACATGATCACTCTGCTGCCCTCTCAAGAAGCCAAGATTTAATTTGACCTTAGAATTAAACATGTCAAACCTGCGACGTGTTGCTTGTAGTGCAAGCTTGTAGGTCAGTTATTTTCGACGCACAACGCCGTTGTGTGATGAAGCATACGTTTGGGCTTTAAAAACTGTGATGTTGCCATGACGATGAACAACGGAACGGGCAGCAATCATAGAGAAGAAATTGGCCTTCAGTCAGTCCACAAAGTGGAATTTCTTCAAAATTCATAAATAAAGCTACTTTGGTGGCTTTAATCAAATAATAAATAATTAAGAACAAATGTTTTATCATTAGTATTGGCCTTGGTTTGCTTTGCGAATTAGCTGAGTTGAAGCTGGAAATAAAGGGTAGCCTTCTTTGCCATGGAAGCGTATTGTACTAGTTTTAACATGTGGATGTGACTTTGGGTGTGTGTACATTCTATGTAGACCTTTTTAACGTGTGTATAACTATCTATATAACTATAAATGCACCAAGTCTCTGTGTGTGTCTGTACTGTCTGTAATCCACGTAACTCGAGAACCGTTTGCCCCACCGACTTCAAATTCGACACACGCGTCCCCCACAGGGAGTGCAGTGCCCGATGTCGAGTCGGTCGGAGACCAGACTCCATATTTGGGCAATGGGCATGCCTAAACACAGCTGTGTCACTTCTGACACTGCATAGACTCCACGTATACATGGGTTCAAGAACCGTTCGCCCACCGACTTCAAATTCGACACACGCGTTCCGCCCCACCACAGGGGGTGCAGTGCCCGGTGTCGAGTTGGTCGGACCCACAAGCTCATGTAGATAGGCTATTTTCACTATTTTCCTTTTTTTATTATTATTTTTTTAAACCATAATGACATTCGAGGTTTCCACCCGACAATATAATCTCTTTCCTGTCTCTTTCTAATCGTCTTAAAATAACACAATTTCTTAAAAAATAAGAAAGAAAAAAAACATGAGGCAAAGGTCACTCATCTCATGAAAGGGGATATTTATGACATGTTGTGGGATATGTCCATGTGCAAGGATGCTAGACATCTTATGTAACGCTTGATAAAATAAATAAATAAACTGTCTCCTTCTAATCATCTTCAAATAATACAGTGGAAATGTCCTCTCAATGATGTGGCAACTGTCACTCATCCCATGTGAAACGGAATATTCATGACATTTTAAGTGGGATATGTCTGTGTGCAAGCATGTTAGAGATCTTATGTAATGCTTGATAAAACATGAAATGAAAGACAATACCCTTTTTCAAAGACAAAGATTGACATAGATGAATTCCAACTTGGTGAAGTGCCTTTCACATCTCTTCACAGTCACAGATGCACACAGAGAGGCTCACACTCACAGTGAATCACATATCCAAACGGGGGCAAATGTATCCATGCAAACCCAAATGCAACCTGGGGGTGGATTTGTCAAGGCCAAGTCAGTCGTTGGTTCGTGTGTGCTGTGTGTGTATACACATATGCTATACTAGAGACAGACCCAGCGTTATAAATGTACTGATTGTGTACTATAGGAAATTAAGCTTTAGGTTTAGATTTTCAATTTATCCCTAAAATGTTAATGAACTCGTCCGAAAAATGTAACGAACGTTGATGTAAACTCAGTGCGCCATTCTGGGAAAACCTTTGCGGAAAATAGCAGATCGACAAGCTCACAACGTGCCGCAGCGTGACGTGTTGTGAGCTTGTTGATTTTTCAGCAAAGATATTTGATATAGAGCAACAGAAAACTCACTGGTCTGGAGCCCTTGAGTGGACTCCGCTCAACAACGTATTGGGTTTAAGAGCCTTCTTCAAGATAGAATCTGACTTATGTTGCACGTATGTTTTGATACAGACATAGACAAGCACGAGAATTATGAGCCTGGTGGCAGATGGACAGATCCTATTATAGACGCCTAGACTCCTGCACAGTGCACAGGCATGCTGCCATTTTTTACCCACCAAGAATGATTGCTATTTTAATCAGTCGACATCAACAACAACTACTTACAGTATTATTAATGCAATCAGTAGGCTATAGTTCACAGCAGAGGGCTGGTGAGGTTCTTTGATGAGGAACTGTAGGATTTGTCTGAATTAATTATCTCTTGTCTGTGTGCCCCAAAAAACTGCCCTTTTAAATGTTGAAGTAATATCAGTTGCTATTATACTTGAATCCCAGTGTGCATATTCTGGGAGGAGCATATCAGCCACAAATAGCAGATATACAAGCTCACGAGTCACGACATGCTGTGAGCTTCTCGGCTATTTTTGGCAAAGGGATTTGGTGTAGACGGACAAAGGCTGTCCAAATAATACAGAGCCAACTCAGGTTTTGAATTTCCGATTTAGGCATTTAGCTCTGATGCAGAGCAATTTGAGCCCTAGTCAACAAACGACAAGGCAAATGGTCACTAAATTAACACAATTTGTACTTCAAACTAAGTAACTGATACCAGGTATCATCAAACCGAGCATCTGGCTAAACAACAACTGCGTAATGTCTATTGAAATAACAAATACTGTACTATGCATGTTGGTATATTGTTCACATAACTATCTGTCTGTCAAAACTATTTTCTGTCAAAACAGAAAATAGGTGACAGGAAGGGATATCATACAAGGAATGATGAGTTCTAGGAGGTGAGGTGGTCTACGAGGTGAGATTTCAGACTGGCAGACAATGGCCAGTAAACAGAATAGACACTTGTTTTTTGATCGACATTCTGATAGTTTTATTTGGTTTCAAAGTGGTAGAACTGAAATTATTCAAACTGTTCTACATAGTGTACATCGTGACGGAAAAAAGTGCAACTCTGGTGGTTTGGTGGAGAGAAAATTGGCTGAACCTGTGCAGCTACAATACTTGTTTTCTTAAATATTACTGTCAACAAGGATATAGTTCATGCCAGTTTATATGTTATCTTGTTACAGTACTTCATGTCTGGAGACTATCATGGTAGAATTCCTTACTGACTAAATTGCATAATTAACAAAAATAAATGTAGAGTCGCCTAAAGTTCACACGGTCTCTGTTTTCCGCTCTATTTTCGTTCCTTTGCACCCGTACAAACTCCAATATCTCCCCTAGCTGCTGATAATTCTGCCACACTTCTTCCTTAGATTCTGCCACACTATTCAAAGCAGCCATGTTTGGCAGCCAGGTTTTGTCCATGATTGACATGGTCAGTTCCATAACCACTTAAACCGTATCGTTTTGTCCATGGTTGACATGGTCAGTTCCATAACCACTTGAGTGGAGACCTCATAATGTCCAAAACTGTTACTTCCTGAAAAGTATCAAAAGTAGAAGATCTTCAAGCTCAAAAACGTGTCGATTTGAACTTGCAAATCTGCTACTTTTGTGTGACGCTGTAGGCTTCCATCTACTCCAAGGGAACATTTTTCCTGACTGCCTATACCCCTTATCCCTAAACGTATTATTATTATTTTTTTTAAATAGTTCAAATAGCCGATCTACAAGCTCACAACGTGTCGATGTAGTTCGGCTAGTTGAAAAATGTGAAATGTTTTTCAAAATAGTAAAAAAGGCAAAGAAGGTTAGGGATAAGGGGTATAGGCAGTGACGAAAATAGAGCCATAAATCTCTTGGCTGAAAATAGCAGATCTACAAGCTCGCAACACATTGCGTTGTGAAAATAGGGACACTAAAGGGTTCAACTGGTTCATGTAAATTTGCTGAGCTCCACAGCGACACAGCACAGAGAGGTCACTTACGATGGCAGTTCAGCCCACCTTGCCACTTTAGCTCTGCTGATTGGTCAGCTGTCTTATAACCCCTAGCAGGGAAGATAATGGCTTTAGCTTGCATTGATTTGTCAGCAGCCATATCAGCCCTATAGGCTAGGGTTTATATATATGGCAGCTTGCGGCTCTTGATTCCGAAGCACCATCGCTCCGACGGCACACATTATTACTAACACAAACATTCACTCTATCCTAACATGTTGTCGGGTAGAAACCTCTTATCTCCATATTCATTTTCTTTTGTGTTATTTCGTAAATTAACGACTTACTTGGTCATACTACAGTGTCACACGAGCATCTACCAGATCCACAAGATCAAAACACGGTGCCAAGTCACACATTTTGAGCTTGTTGATCTGATACCTTTGCTACTTTTGAATTTGAATCCTTTTGGACATATTGAGTTGCTACACAACAGAGACGATATAAAACATTGGATTTGATTAGTCCTAGTATTCTAGGACTAAAACTTACTGTGACTTACTGTTTTACAAAAGTAAAACAGTAAGTCACAGTAAGTGTTAATTCATAATATTTGTGTAAGTTTGGGTCTCAAGAGTCCCTTAGAAATTTAATGGAGTCAAAAGTACAGTTTTTCTATTTAAAATGTAGCAAATAATGTATAATAATACAATACAATACAAACATGTACTTCAGTACAGTACTCAAGTAAATGTACTTATTTAATGTCCACCACTGCTATAAGGAAATATAACATGGCCTTAAACAAGCAGTGTTGACTCTCCATTAGAATTCATATAATACACTTTTCAGATTATGTAAGCAGCCATCACTTGCATTAGGAAGCTGTTGGTACTTTCACATGCTGTGAATCCAATCTACTGTATACGTCTCCCTTTTGCGCTTACGTAGCCCCTTTTAGTTCCACATTAGCATTTGAACTGGGTTCATGTTAATTTATTATATTCTTTATATATTGCGTGTCAAGTAAAGTCATGCGTTACTATATGGCAGCAGATGATTCATTCGGCTTCTGAGACCCGAACCGGTGGTCAAATAAATCCAGCTGACATCTAGTAATTGAGTGTGCATGGTGATTTCTTCTCTTTCTTCAAATGTATTGAGTTTGCAGTGGCACTGTGGTAATTGTCTGTGTGATCTTGAAATCATTCAAACTTCAAAGCACTGTTGTCATTCACCGTTGAATTTGAATAGTACCCTCGCTTGTCGCTTCGCACATGTCTGACCTTATGCCCTCTTAATGAACTGCTTTTATGAACTACTTGCATTAATCAGAGAAACATGTGCGTTTCTCCTGTCTGTCATCACTGATTTAGAGGCACTCAGACACACTTGGCAGGTGACAAGCGGAAAAAAAGCACTCGTATTGTGAAAGCTTCTACCAGTATTCAGATTATTTTATTTCACTTTCAAACATGTTTGGGGTAATAAGTCCAATATGTGAGCTATTTTGAAGCTTTTTCAATGAAATGTATTGAAAAGCACAGCCCCCGGCCCTCACGTATTAGGACAATATCAGTCGCCAGAAACAAGGACAGGTGTTTAATTGAGTTTGAATTTACAATGGGTTCGTATAGGAATGGGGCGTGCTGTTAAAATGCATATAAAATATCTAAATACTGAATCAAGCAACTCAACAACTGTGCTCATAAACTGTGCTCATATAAAAGCCAGAGTAGATGTTATGTTAAAATGACCCCAAGCATGTTTTAAAGTGAAATATCCCGTTAAGTAAACATCTATATGCTCACAATGCATCACATCTTGACTCATTGCGAGCCATTTTTAGAAGTATAAAATGGGGTTTATTTGATTCATGCATGTTTTGTAATGAATCTCTGCAGAGGCAAATGTTGTAGATTTTGATTATTATTATTATTACTAATAATAATCAACATCTACAACGTTTGCCTTCGAGATATAGTGAAGTAAAAGTACATTTGTGCAAAATTGTGCTTACAGTAAGTACAGTAGTTCAGTAAATGCACGTAGATTCTTTCCACCCAGTTGCTACCTGGAGAGTCCACACAGGGGTGGATATTAACGCAGGCTTAAAGAAAAAAAATCAATGTGTGTAGCTCATGTGTTGAGCAGCTCTAAGCAGTGTGATAGGGCTCAGGCTTATCTTGCTGCTTGCAGATGGTCTGCCAGTTTTTTTTACTGTGCTGGATTCAGGCGTAAAGAGGCTTATGAAAGGCTAGAGGATCAGTCCAAAGTTTGATTTATCGAATCATCTTGAAGCTGATTTTTATTTTTATTTTATATATTTTCAACTAATATTTTTTCTAATTGACTATATCAACTTAAATTATAATAAATTGATTAACCACTTAAACCCTCTTTTGTTTATTTAGTGTCAGTACAGAAAATAGCCGAACACAGTGAAAATAGCCGAACACAAGTGTCGAACATTGCTTCTCGTGATTAAAGTGACGTCAAAATGACGTCAATGTGTCACAGAGGACCTTCGCAGAGGTTGTCGCATACTTCTGGAAAAGTTGAAAGGTCCCAGACGCCTTCTGTGGTGACACTGTTGGTGAGTTGCATACAGCATTGATTCCCAAAGTGGGGTCCGGGGACTTAGAACGTTGTGAGACTGAGACATGTAGTGCGATGCTTCGCTCAACAATTATTGCTCAAAGCAGATTAAATTGACCTTGATATACAGCACTGTATTTTCTGCTGTGTATCTGTGATGGTAAAGCTGGTGTCAAAAACTCAAGCATGGAGCTTGTATCTCGGAACCAGGGGTTCACAAACAATGCACAGACCCATTTCTATAGGTCGCGAGTATATCCCTCTTTTTTAAAAATTTTCCTTTTACTTTAATTATTATTTCAAAAGATACAAAAAAAACATTAACATTGAAATTAGTGTTTTGTTAAAACGCTCACCTGGGAGTGCTTGTGTACACTTTGGCAGTGTTGCCAACTTAGCGGATTTGTCGTCATATTTAGCTTCTTTCCAGACCCCCCTAGCGACTGAATTAGTGAAAAGCTTCTGGCGAGAAATCTAGCTTTTTTCCCCTGGTGAATTGGGGACAAATCGTGTTGACAGGCGCCAGATATGCGCCAGAGATAAAATCATTTTTTTTTCTCAGCCTCAAATCCGCTAAATTGGCAAAACTAAAAGTGGTCGGCGCGTCTGGTCTGGCTCACAGGTCACAGCAGGCTCAGTGGCTTCCTCGGCTCGGTTATGTGCACACTGCACAGACTGTCTACCAGTGCTTCCTCCTTTCTTGCTCTGCCTAGGCGAGTGCGCTCCGGTGCGGTATTTCCGAACGCGCCCCTCGAGCTCGACAGAGCAAGAAAGGAGGAAGCACTGGCAGCTCAGTTTAGTCTGCTAGTAAAAATAAAATACACACTCGGATGCATAAAGTATTAACCTTCTAATTCCTGTATGGATCGGAACAAAATAGCGTTCTAAACATTAGTTGAATTGAGGTATGTTTTTTTTATATTACAATGAGTTTAAACGATGTGTTATCAAATGAAGAGATGATACAAACTAAGTGCACATAAATGACAAATGTTTTTCTGGGCTGGCTACATATTTTCGTTGCTAGGGGCGCCTAAAAGTCGCTAGGGACGCAAAAAGTCGCTAGGGGCGGCGCGCGCTATGCGCGCGCATATCCCACCCCTGGCGACTTTTAGCTACTTTTCGAGGAGCCACTAGCTACTTCCGTCACTGGAGAGTTGGCAACACTGCACTTTGGAGGCCGAGTGATTTCTCATGATGTGTGTAAAATAAATTCAATTGCTGTGCCTGGCCTTATAGGCTACCGGGCGTTGATAATAACATTGCCTTTTAGAATGGCAAGTTATGGATCTATATTGAATGAGCAGCTGTAGCATTGTTACATTGTTATGGAATTGATTAGCGGTAAGTTGCATCAGTTGTATTCTGTCTGTTACTACAGTATTTATTTAAAAAAAGGGTTTTGTTTTGTTTTGTTTTGTAAATTAGTGCACCAACTTCATCACGACTGCATGTCCTTTTTTGGACATACAAGGTTTCCACCCGGCAGGGATGATAATTAAGCTCCATGAATATGCAGTCCTGTTTAAGTCCTCTGGATGAACCCAACACTCCATTGTTTTTGGTATAAAACATTATTTCTGTTAACTACTAAACTAAGCCAGCTCCTAATCCGACCCAAATGGCTGCTGTTTGGTTCGTTGGTTAAGCTTTAGAGTGTAGACAAAAATGGGAAAAAGCTAATAATCGAGAGGATGTTGTCCTCTCACACTTAATGGCCTGTTAATTCCAGTTGTGTGCTCTTGACATACTGCTTAAAATGGAAAGATAATGAGGTGACTCATTGCCAGCGGCGGACACACCAAGTATTTACTTGAGTACTGTAGTAAGAACTAAGATATACTCCTCCTCCACTACATTTATACGTACATCAAGAATGTACCTCCTAAGTCAGAGCTTGACAGGGCAACATTCACATTTAGTTGCTTGAGTAATATTTGACCAGGAGTGTTTTGACTCAAGCACTGGGGTTGAGTACTTTGCCCACCAATGCTCTTTGCACATGCACTGCGTTTAGATGTATAGTCTGTTCTATTTTAGCTGGCTCAAACTGCTTACGCTGCTGCATCTCGGTTCCTTTCATATAACTGGCTGCTGTACTTTCACATTGCTGCTCGACAAGAAGGACTTTTATGGGTGTTTTTTGTTTTACGGCGGCCGGTGCGGTGCCTGAAGGGACCAGCTGCAAACCGCTGGACCCATCAATGGTGACGGTTTTGTGCACAGTGCCAGTAGGCAGAGGAAGTCCACACATATTTTGTAACTTCTTTTTAAAATATTTAACTTGGAGATGCCTTGGTCGTTCATTATGTTCTTTCAGTCAGATAACTCACAACTAGATTCAGAACATTAATAGCTTGAGAAATGTTTTATAAATGGTTGTGAATATTATACTTGACCTTGTCGTTCAGGCATTGCTATACATTACTCCCTGCTTAGCACATTAGAAGACAACCATTTATGAGCAGAGCAGAAAGATATATTGTACATCTATTCTACTGCAACATCCCCCAGGGGAAAACAGAACCTTACAGTGCGTTTTAACATTGGGAGACCAACGGCGAGCGTTGCTTGAATTTCATTGGCTATCACCCAATCGCCCACTATCGCTGGGCGACGTTGCCCAAAAGATGAATTATTTTATCTTTTCAGCCGATGTTCCTCCGCCCACTTTTCGACCATCACCTGCTATCGCCAGCTATCACCAAGCAGAGCCTACTGGTCGTGTTGGGAGAAAACAAATTCAGCAGTCACAAGGCAAGGCTTACAGGAGCCAAGACGGCAACCTCTGACAGCATGCCCGTTCTTATTTCTTTTTTTCCCTATCACCAGAGGACACCAGTGCCAGTTTTCACCTTGAACATTTTTCATTTCAATGGATGTTTTTGGAGCCCGTGGTGAAAATGGACCCACTGCGCTCTGCCTGAAACTAGGACAGATTACCTCAGGGAGCCTGAACTGGGCTGGCTGTTTCCCCACAGGTAGAAATTGTCACAAGGCCTCTGGCACTCCCATTTTAGACAGACAGACAGACAGCCGGTAGATAGGAAAGAAATCACCCTCTGGTTGCCAGTTCTGACAGAAATTGACTTACGCAATATAACATGATTTATTTTTAAGACTGCACGGCTTACCTCTGCTCTACACTAGAACGTTGCCAGCATTTAACATGAATCACATTGTTCTGTTGTGAGTTGGTCATTTGAAAAACCGACAGAACACTTTCTAATGCATTCCGTGCGTTGAGAGCTGGAGCATGATAATTGATGTTCCCCTTTAAGTCATGGTAGAAACGAGCCACTGAGCAGCTGTGTGTGTGTGTGTGTGTGTGTGTGTGTGTGTGTGTGTGTGTGTGTGTGTGTGTGTGTGTGTGTGTGTGTGTGTGTGTGTGTGTGTGTGTGTGTGTGTGTGTGTGTGTGTGTGTGTGTGTGTGTGTGTGTGTGTGTGTGTGTGTGTGTGTGTGTGTGTGTGTGTGTGTGTGTGTGTGTGTGTGTGTGTGTGTGTGTGTGCGCGTGCACGCGAGTGTGTATACTGGCACCTCTTCCAGAGCTTCTCACCAGTCACCAAGCAGCGGTTCTCTTCCTTGTTGTCAGTTTTTTTTGTTGCAAAAGCACGGTGCACCACCTCTGTGTTGTGACTAATGCTCTTCTCCCCTGGGTTGGTGTGCAAAACATTTTATTTTAGATTATTTTTTAGATTTTAGATTTTGCAGGATTAGCAAGCACAAGGGGTGGTACCTTTTTTCCCATTCCCTTTGTCAGTTTAGAATTTGTGCTGTGCTTAATCCTGCCCATTTGATTACGGCAGGGGTTCCCAAACTTTACCATGCCAAGGACGGGGTACGCGCACGCTTATCCGACACAGCAATGGACCGACATGCAGAAACAACGGCCGGTCATGCTGTCGAAATGCGGTGGAACATGCGCTGCTCCCGTGCTTGCGGTTAGGGTTAGGTTAGGGTTAGGTTGAGGTACAGTAGGTTGTCGGTATAATGACAGTCGGACCAATAGTATGTCTAGGTTCAAGGTTGTACTTTATTGTTACATCTTCTCGTCTACAGGTACATAAGAGTAAAACTTACTTTTGTTTGGCTTCCTTACAGACAATGCATAACATTCGAACAACAAAACACAGCAAGCACAGCAAACAGAGGGATAGAATAATGAGTGGAAGAAAGAGCATTCAAAGAGTAAAAGTAAAATAAAATAGTAACATATGTGCACTTTATGTGAACAGCTTAACAGTAGGTTATGTTCCATATATGCAACACAATTTAGTTTAAGAAGGTGCAATTTGAGGTTATGTTCCGTACAGCAATTGTAGTTTTAAAAGGTGCAATTACAGCCTGATAGTGCAAGAAGGGAGGGGGGGGGGGTTCGCTCTGGTTCTTATCAGTTCGTTCATGTATCTGATTGTTCGGGGGAAGAAGCTTTTTTGCAGTCTGTTTCCAGTGGCTTTAAGACTGCGAAAACGTTTTCCATGCGGCAACATCTCAAACAGTCTGCGGTTGGGATGGCTTGGGTCTTTCATAATTCCACGAGCCTTGCTGACACAACGATCGTCGTAAAGGGCTTCGATGGGGGGGAGATCACATCCGCTGATGCGTTCGGCTGTTCGCACAACCCTCTGCATTGCTTTGCGGTTGAGGTCGATGCAGCTGCCATACCAGGCCGTGAAGCAGCCATTCAGAATGCTCTCTGTGGTGCCTCTGTAGAAAGCTTTTAGGACTTTGGGGCCCATACCAGCTTTCTAGAGTCTTCTCAGGAAGTAGAGGCATTGTTGTGCTTTCTTCACCACCCGCTCCGTCTGTACTGCACAGGTGAGGTCTTTAGGGATGTGTACTCCCAAGAAAGCCTGTACCCCCAAGGACTCCCAAGTAGCCAGTGCCCTTGGCTGTTATGGCTTAAAAATAAATACATACAGGGGGGAAAAGCTCAACGCATTGCATCGCTACATCTCCCACTTGCGAAACTTTAATTAAGCTATGTCTTCTGTCAAGGTTTCTGTATTCTCTCTTCTCTGCAACAAAAATGTGATATAGGATACAGTGTGATTTTGTTTCTTATGGTGCATTTACCGTAGACTATATATACAGTAGGTATAACGCCTTTTTCCACATTGATTTATATTGTGCAGCAGCATTACATATGCAGATTATGCACCCTTTCACACCAGCAGTGGAGGAAACCATGGCAAGGCTCATCAGGAGCATGTTGATTCTAAGACAGCCATTCTACCTCCTAAGCCAGTGGTGCCCCTGTAAGCTGTCGTGTATAATGTCTGTTATTAGATTGTCAAATCTTATAGAAAACATGTCCCCATCCAAAATGCGGGTCCGTGGTCTAGAATGGATAAAATCTCAGGTTCTTTAAGAATAAAAACAAGAATTGATGACATCAATTAATTACCAGCAGCTGCCATATATCCCCTGGCTGAGAGGTCAGCTAGAGGCAAAATGTGTGTGGTTACCAGGGTGTAAAAATAGTTGGTAACTCCTGCTTCTCAACTGTGGCGTATTAAAGGATGAGATTTTTTTTTTATCACAGACCCTAAACAAAGTGCATTTGAAGTAGTCTACAAGTAACAACACACATTATTTCAAATATTATCTCAAACATTGTTTATTTTATCTACAATCCACAGTGCAAATACTTATTTTGAACGTTCAGTATTTTAACCGAAATTCTCCTTTAGCAGTTAGTTTTAAAGCCTAAAAAAAGGTCTTAATTCCTCCAGCCAAGATTCCCAAGTCTAGTCTGTAAAAATTGGTTTGAAGTGCTTCAAAAGATGAAACAAGCTTTGCTTTGCTACCTATATCCCCAGGCAGGTTGTTCAAGGGTGATCCCAATATTCTTTAGTCTTCAGTCTCTGCTCAAACAGCCATGAAGGCCTGTATTAGCTGTACCGAGAAACCTGTAGGGATAAAATGAAAGTAAAATGGAATAGCCAAGACTACCCTATATCACCCAAACACAGTCTCATGTAATTACAGTAGCATCTCACTGGCCAATATTAATATTTATTTTAGTTGTGTCTGGTGTCATGAAGCAACCACTTTGATGTTCAACAGTTCACCAAGGCCAAAACGAGGAATGGGACATTTCAATCCAATCCCATGTGATACCAGCCTATATACCCCAACACTGAAAAAGGGTTAATATTTTTTCTACAGTAAATTGGTCAATATGAACATCAGTAAAATTATACTGAAAGCCTGCAATAGTATTAATTTAAATAAACCGCAGATGATCAGACTTCTCATTTGATTTCTGTTTACTAACGACAAAAACAATAATTAATAAATAAATAAATAAAAACAATAAGGTATTTCTATCTCCCTGCTCGTAATGGTTAATGATGGTTGTATAATTGTGCCGGGCAGGGAGAAATATGTAGCAGAGCAGAATGCCAATAAAATATTATATGCACACTTGTAACAAGAAAGAAAGAAAGACTAATCAAATAACATATGCATGCTTTGTGGTGGCGCATGAAGAGGACCTAAGATGTAGCTTGGCTGTTTCCAGTATTTAGTGACACCAGGTTAAAAGTGTTTATTTATTTATTTGTTTTTTAATGCTGCTAGCTGCTTCCAGCACTTTAATCTGTACCCCTACAAGCGCCCACCACCTCACTTTCTCATTTGCATTACATTTATGCTTTTTTGCTGGGGAGGAGAAAAAAAATCACACTTGCAGCTCATGCAGAGACTCTGTCATTCACAGTGTGTCTCTCCCACACCATATAATATACCAGCCAGAACCGGCAGTCCCTCCACCCGCACCCACCACCCACCCAGCAGTCCCCTTCACATTTTGATGGAATTAACAGAGCAAATCTTTCGGTTTTTGCACAAACAAAGGCTCAGCCGTCTAAATGAAGAAACCGCTCAGTCAACGATGCCGATTGTTGTGTGAAGAATCGTGTCAGTCCACTCTGCCATATTGTTGGGGGGGGGGGGGGGTGATCCCAATGAAAAGCATCAGCTGCTAGAAGAGGAAGAAATCGTCTCCGTCGGGTGGAAACCTCATGTCCAATGTTCAGGATTCAGATTCAAAAGTAGCAAAAAATAGCAGATCGACAAGCTCAAAACGTGACTCTTCACGCCACGTTTTGAGCTTGTGGATCTGCTCCTTTTGATGTTTTTGTGTGACGCTCTGTAGTATGATCAAGTAGGCCATTCATTTACGGGGAAGAAAACATCAAAAGTTGGATTATGGAGATAAGAGGTTTCTGCCTGACAGCAACGAAATGGCTGTCGCTCTGGATTCCAGCTATGACAGTCAGTCCTCCTTCCCTCCCTATTTCATCGATGTCGGGGGGGAAACCTCGTACTGTATGTCCAAAACCGTTACTGTTAAGGATATGGAAAAAAATCCTGTGTTCCGTGGATCGAATCAAATGTATTATTATGCTTTAGCTGTTGAAAAATAGCAGATCTACAAGCTTGTAGGTCTGCTATTTTTGAAAAATCGAAGAACGACTGACATAGAAACATAGCTTTTTCAGAAAACTGTCAGGATGTAGAAGACATTTTTATAAACTGGAGAAAATGGAGATACAAGGTTTCTGCCGATTTTCTTTTCCGTTTTCATCAAAAGAAGCCATTTATCCCCCTCTGTGATTGCTGCCATGTTGAGTCACCCAACGACTAATCCTGGAAATAATAGCGATTATCCTTCTCTCTCCACCAGTTTTTCATCTTTTTTTTCCTCCCCTCGCAAAGCGTTTAGAATTTCTCCGGCTCGTAATCTGTTTTCTCCCGTTTAGTCGCTGTGAGAGTAGGCCTGCCTGCTGGTGTGACCTCCTCTTAACTCTCCCATCATCTGTGTGAAGATGCTATCTGCCAGTGGTGGTAAAAGCACCAATACTAAAATGTAGAAATACTCTGTTACGTAAGTAAAAATCCAGAATTCAAAATGTACAAAAGTATTGGCATCAAAATGTACTAGAAGTACCAAAAGTAAAAGTAGCCTACTCACTATGCAGAATGTCCCATTTTCACGTTTTCAAATGTATGCGAATCTAATAGCAGATCGTCTATTTTCAAATGGCCGAAATGAAGTTGTTAGTGTATGTTTGTTTTGTAATAATAATCAAATTATACAAATGTTACTAATGTTTTCAAATAAAAGTAGGCCTATTGGAAATACTCCAGTAAAGTAAAATTACCTCAAAATGTTACTCGAGTACAGTATTTGAGTAAATGTACCTTCCACCACTGCTATCTGCCTTCACTGGGAGATGGAATAGTTTCATTTTTAATGTGTGCCATTGTACTCACACTGTTGACATGTAGGGCAAATTCAAAGTGAGTCCACTAACGCTGTTCCCTATTGATGTAGTATAGTGGTTCTCAAAGTGTGGTCTGGTAAGAATGGGTTAATATGGCATCAAAAGTACTTCTAGTGAATCTACATCTTGTGATTTATAGCTTAGTAATTGTTTTAATATCAAAATGAGTGTGTGTGTGTGTGTGTGTGTGTGTGTGTGTGTGTGTGTGTGTGTGTGTGTGTGTGTGTGTGTGTGTGTGTGTGTGTGTGTGTGTGTGTGTGTGTGTGTGTGTGTGTGTGTGTGTGTGTGTGTGTGTGTGTGTGTGTGTGTGTGTGTGTGTGTGTGTGTGTGTGTGTGTGTGTGTGTGTGTGTGTGTGTGTGTGTGTGTGTGATAGACTGCTCCTGCAGAGCCAAATGCAGTACATTAAAGATCTCACCCGCTGTGTTTTACGACTAAGTGCCCATGGGATTAATGAGATCAATTTCAGATTTGTGAGGAATACGGAGTCGATCTCCCCAAAAGCCTGACAGACACATTCAACACATCTCCTCCACTGGAGGGGAAGAACACACTGCATGGCTCACCCTCTCTCTGAAGAACACACTGCATGGCTCACCCTCTCTCTGGAGAACACACTGCATGGCTCACCCTCTCTCTCTGAAGAACACACTGCATGGCTCACCCTCTCTCTGAAGAACACACTGCATGGCTCACCCTCTCTCTGAAGAACACACTGCATGGCTCACCCTCTCTCTGAAGAACACACTGCATGGCTCACCCTCTCTCTGAAGAACACACTGCATGGCTCACCCTCTCTCTGAAGAACACACTGCCTGTCTCACCCTCTCTCTGAAGAACACACTGCATGGCTCACCCTCTCTCTGAAGAACACACTGCATGGCTCACCCTCTCTGAAGAACACACTGCATGGCTCACCCTCTCTCTGAAGAACACACTGCCTGGCTCACCCTCTCTCTGAAGAACACACTGCATGGCTCACCCTCTCTCTGAAGAACACACTGCATGGCTCACCCTCTCTCTGAAGAACACACTGCATGGCTCACCCTCTCTCTGAAGAACACACTGCCTGGCTCACCCTCTCTCTGAAGAACACACTGCCTGGCTCACCCTCTCTCTGAAGAACACACTGCCTGGCTCACCCTCTCTCTGAAGAACACACTGCATGGCTCACCCTCTCTCTGAAGAACACACTGCATGGCTCACCCTCTCTCTGAAGAACACACTGCATGGCTCACCCTCTCTCTCTGAAGAACACACTGCATGGCTCACCCTCTCTCTGAAGAACACACTGCATGGCTCACCCTCTCTCTGAAGAACACACTGCATGGCTCACCCTCTCTCTGAAGAACACACTGCATGGCTCACCCTCTCTCTGAAGAACACACTGCATGGCTCACCCTCTCTCTGGAGAGAGGGGTGTAGACACTTTACAGGGGCCAAATTCGAATTGCACCCGCCCATAATTGCTCTTTGAGAGCGGTTTTGAAGGAGGCTAGGGATTCACATTTCTTAATGGCTGTTGGTAGGGTGTTCCACATTTTTAGAGGCATAGGAACGGAATAAATTTTCCCTTAAAGAGTGCCATGATTTGCTGAAGACGAATTGAAATATCAGGATTATAAACCCACGTAATGATTATTGAATTATTCTACTCTACTCTAATTTAAGTGGCTGTTTAACCATACTAATATCCTGACACTTGGAACGTTTAAGTGCTTTTAGTCTAATTCATAAAGGTACTCAATGTACCCGGCATTGTGTATTTGGCACATTTGAACGGAAGTGCATCAGTATCTGTATTGCACCATGGGCATTCATTCCTCTTTTAGAAGCTTTTGGTGTCATCCTTTCTCAATGACAATGACAGTGATAGTCATAGTGGTCACTTCATCTATTTCAGGATATTTTCTGTTTCTAGGATGTCTTGATCAGTTCTCAAAAGATTTCATGTTGAGGACCCCAAAATAATATGTATTTGGAAAATATAGTATTTGCCAGGGAGGGACCCATACAAGATTTGTGTTGTATTGTACATTTCTTTCAAGATTACTTTAAAATGTCAGATCTACAACAGGTATAAGCTCAATGCATGGCATTGCAACGCACTGGAGCATAATGTGAAAATTGTGCCTTGTCAGAGAATCCATTTGTCTTTTTTTTTTTATATAATTTTTATCCCACGATTTTGTAACCCATGTCAATTATCTAATGTGATCCTGGGCTCTACACACCCTCCGCCAACCTGGGGAAAGCAACGGACTTGAACTCATGCTTAATTCCTTCATGCATGAAGTCGCTCCTTTACGCCTGACAGGGGGGAGTTTCCCTGGTTGGAAGTAGCGCGTGGAAGAAGGAACACGTTATTCCAACCAGTTCCTTTCCCCTCCATCAGGCTGGCCAGAGGAAGGCAGTTTAGAGACCAGGATTACTGCATGTTTTTTGTGAGGGTACCTACCCCAGGGGACACGGGGAGAACATGCAAACTCCACACAGAAAGGCCCTTTCGCCAACCCCGCCTCGGGTATGAGCACTGATGAGGAGGAGAGGCCACGCCGCCAGTGCCCACAGCGTCCCGAGAGAATCCATTTGTCTAATTTGCTTTCCTTTGCTATCTGTCTTTGGATACCACACTTTGTCACCCAGTGAAACACACATCGTTGTGTGCTTCATCGCGTAACGCACAACGTAACACACATTGTGAATGGCGTAGTTTTTGTATTTAGCATTTACATTTGTCATGTTAAAGAAGAATAATCCATCTACAAGCTCACAACTCGTCGCCATGCAATGCGGCTGTGTCCTTAAAGATCTGCTATTTTGACTTGTTTGTATGACATATAGTAGACGTTTTATTTTTTACAAATGGAACGTACGCTGGCCCCAGGTAATCATAGAGCTGCACTCTTGCTTCCATGCTTGGGGTTTTGAGACCTGAACCAGATCCTGCCCTTGTTTTATGGGCGACAACAAGGCCAGAGGACAATGGAGTCATTTAAAACTTTTAAACGTTGTCCTTCTTAGGTTGGTATATTTGGGCAGGTGACAACACAGTAATGGGATGTGGAACAAAACAGCCCATAGAGAGACAGAGACCTTGTAGGGAATTACCACCATAAACTCTGCAGCACTTTGATTTACAGTAGGTGGAAAGTACATTTACTGATTTAGTACAAGTCCAATATGGGGTACTTTCACTTTACTTCCAATACTTTATACTCCACTACTACATCTCTGAAGCAAATATTGTACTATTTACTCCACTACAATTATTTGAAAACTTACTATAGTTACTTCTAGATTCAGTTCATTATTACAAAACGTATACATTATCCACTTAAGTCTATTCAAACAGTGCTGATCTACAAGCTCACAACTCTGACAGTGCAATGCATTGCATCGGCTAATTTCAACTAATTTTGTAAGTTATTCTGAAATCGCCCATTCATAATGACTACTTTTACTTTACTTTTTTATTTATTTATTTTTATCTCAAGTAAAATGTCAGTTGAATGCAGGCCTTTTACTGTACTTACCTTTTACTCTACTAGTATTTCTATATTATGGTATTGCATTTTAGATTTTAGCATTGGCTATTAAAAATAGCAGTAGGCCTACATCTTCTATTTTTTTACATTTTTTTAAACGCCCTCAAGGACCCCTGGGGGTCCCCGGAACCCACTTTGAGTGTCATAGATGTATTATACTAGCCTGGCTAATAAGCCAGACTAATCCGCCGGCAGGCAATTTTCTTTTGCCAACGGCTGATTCGGTCTGGCTTATTAGCCAGGCTAGTAGCATACAGTATAAAGCAGTTTCTCCAGTATGTTTATCTACTGTAGCATGCTTGCAGTATAATGCATTTTTATGTCAGTGCTGCGATGTTCACTCTGTGTCAAGGCTGTCTAGCCGTCTTTAAGTACCTTCTCTCTGAAAGCACTTCTTCCCACAGAAATGAAATGGCATGAAATGAAATGAAAGCACAATAGAAGTAACATCCAGACATGTTGTGTGGACGGAGACTTTCAAAACTAGAAGATTTATTATGCCCAATTTGCCATACTGTACATACCAAACAAGACTTCACATCTACAGTTTTTGGATTAGAGGAAGGGAGCAGCAGACTGCTCAATATAATAATAAAATCACACCTGTGTGAACTGAGTGGTGCAACTATACATGTATTGTTATATACTGTATTGCTGTGTACTGTGTGGGGGTCCCCGGGGGGTCACCGGAACATCCAGAAACATCCAAAATGGTCGAGAAATGACAGTTACCGTGTGGGGGTCCCTGGGGGGTCCGTGTGTCCAGGGCTCGTACTGTAGGTTCTCTCTCTTTTGCTGTGTGTGTTGGTGGAGTGTAGGTTCACTCTCTGTTGCTGTGTGTGTTGGTGGAGTGTAGGTTCACTCTCTGTTGCTGTGTGTGTTGGTGGTGTGTAGGTTCACTCTCTCTATTGTTGTGTGTGTTGGTGGAGTGTAGTTTCACTCTCTGTTGCTGTGTGTGTTGGTGGAGTGTGTAGGTTCACTCTCTCTGTTGCTGTGTGTGTTGGTGGAGTGTAGGTTCACTCTCTGTTGCTGTGTGTGTTGGTGTGTAGGTTCACTCTCTGTTGCTGTGTGTGTTGGTGGAGTGTAGGTTCACTCTCTCTGTTGCTGTGTGTGTTGGTGGTGTGTAGGTTCACTCTCTGTTGCTGTGTGTGTTGGTGGAGTGTAGGTTCACTCTCTCTGTTGCTGTGTGTGTTGGTGGTGTGTAGGTTCACTCTCTCTGTTGCTGTGTGTGTTGGTGGTGTGTAGGTTCACTCTCTCTGTTGCTGTGTGTGTTGGTGGAGTGTAGGTTCACTCTCTGTTGCTGTGTGTGTTGGTGGTGTGTAGGTTCACTCTCTCTGTTGCTGTGTGTGTTGGTGGAGTGTAGGTTCACTCTCTCTGTTGCTGTGTGTGTGTTGGTGGTGTGTAGGTTCACTCTCCCAGGTTGCCGGCCGGCCCCTGCTGGCCTCCCTGTCTGTCCCAGGAGGACGGCGTCTCCATCCCCAGACCACACCGCCTCACCTGGGCCTTAAACACTTCCTCCCCCTGAGGGTCAACGGATCCTCGCCCCTCAGCCTCTTCCCCAACTTCAACATGGTAAGCACGCACCCGCACACGCATGAGAACAAATGAAGACCTGAGGCCGATTTTACTAATGCCTTCTAAATCAGCACCAGTTCACACACTTTCAAAAATAGCAGATGTACAAGCTCGCAGAGAAACACGAAGTGACGTGCCGTGAGCTTGTATATCTGCTAACTTTTAATAGCCAACGCATTTTTTTTAATTTCCAGGTTATAATGGGTTAAAAGTGCCAAACAGCTTAGATAGAGCTTTTTGTGTCCCTTGAACTTGATTTAAACCAGCATTTTACTATTCACGCTGTGCTTCTGTGTAAAACTTAGAAGAGAGAGTAATCAAGACAGAAGCCTCCTTAGTGCTTCTGTGCACTGTGGAATCGTCTTATACGCCAATACAGATCCCTGTATCCATAGTCCTCCAGCAAAACAGAGTAGAGCACTTATGTCTATGATTACAGCAGTTTTGGGCAATTTAGTTGATACAAACTTGATCTATGCTGCGCAACTGAGCTTGGGTCCACATTTTACCTCACAGAGAGAGAATAACCTGCACACTAGACTTGCTGTTCCGTCAAATTAACATGACAATATTTCGATCCTGTGTGTAATTAATTGTCAAGATCTTATTATGATTATGAGAGAACAGGATGAGTCATATGACATGACATTTGTTGGAAACGTGCGTTCGCCGTCCGCTCTGCCATATTGTCTCTTTGATGTTAACACAGAGCAATTTGCATGAAGGGTATGTGGGTTGATCCCAATGAAAAACATCAGCTGCTAGAAGAGTAACAACATTTGCGTAACAACATTTGCACGATGCGTCCTAGAATTGTCAGTGATGCTTTTGATCAAAACTGATTAGGACGAACAAGACAAGCCCCTGCATGAGTGTGTAACATGAAACATGTATACAAGACGGAAGTGTACTAATCACTCTGCTTTGATGTCGCTGTTTGATCGTGTGTGTGTGTGTGTGTGTGTGTGTGTGTGTGTGTGTGTATGTGTGTGTCTGTGTCTGTGTCCATCAGATGGACCCGGTGCAGAAGGCGGTGATCAACCACACATTTGGTGTCTCTCCACCCAAGAAGAAACCCATCATCTCCTGTAACATCTGTCACCTTCGCTTTAACTCTACTGTAAGCCATTCTGCCTGACCCGTGTGTGTGTGTGTGTGTGTGTGTGTGTGTGTGTGTGTGTGTGTGTGTGTGTGTGTGTGTGTGTGTGTGTGTGTGTGTGTGTGAGTGTGAGTGTGAGTGTGTGTGTGTGAGTGAGTGAGGACCAAGTGTCCCCACAACTATAGAATTAGGCATTAAGGTAGAGTGCGTTTCGAGCCTCATTTGTTTTTGTCCAAACCTGGCATCCTAAGACTGACATCATATCATCGAAATATCAGTCTTACTATTGATGATTGTCAGCATTGACTATTCATCTTCATAATATGGACTCAACTGTTAGTCTTCGATAATTGTAATCTTTCACAATTTTAGATTGACCTCCTCATCATTCATTACCACTGTGAAAATACATCTGAAAGCTTGTCACACTTGACTTCTCTTCGCAAATCCAATTAACACACTGCAGGCCGTTGTTAGTTAGTATTGTTTCTATTTATTTTTACACTTTACACTTCATATTTTCAAAGTGAACAACATGACCGAGTCTGACCCAAATTCCGAGCATCAATTATAAATAATGTGTCTGGGTTCAGGGAGCCAACGCCTAACCCTATTAGGGGTTGGGGCTTATACCTGATTTATATATAGATAGTTGTGGGCCAGTGTCACACACTGAACATAGACAATCTACCTGGCAAGCGCTTGAAGATTGGTTCTTTTTTCAGTGCACATTGCACAACTATGTATAACTTTGGCGTTAGGGTTAAAAAAGTGTCATTTATAAACTTGCTGTCCTAAAACGTGTGTGTGTGTGTGTGTGTGTGTGTGTGTGTGTGTGCACGCGCGTGTGAGCGCACACGGTTGACTGTTCTAACATGCCACATGGCCACAATTAGGAGTCAACTTACTGCTTCATTAAATAGTAAAATAGCACACCCACATAACACACACACTCACACACACCTTCACACACACCAGCAGGGTTGTAGAACGGAGACTTAGCCATCTGGAATTTACTGATCTAATGTCCAAAGCCAATAAAGACTTCAAAGGTTTTTGCAACAAAGCACTGCACTATCGTAACATGAAAGACTGCCTTCATGTATCATCCAAGACTGCACATGGATGAATTACCACTGAGGATTTTACTGTCTACAATACAGGACTCACACAGGGTACACTTTGACACATATCTAGAGGTCAATGCAGGTCAATAAGCAGTTAATTGTGATAAATGGTAAACTATACACAATCATAGGTATGAACACATGTTATTGGCAATAATGTGCATATAGGGTCAAAAACAAACACACAACGTGTAGTAAATGTCAGGGGTGGAAATTAATGAATTACAAGTACTACCTACTATTACTAATACTGTGATTTTTTCCCCGTATAAGACAATCTTTGGGAAAACTTTCTCGTAAAGAAAACTTTGGAGAGCATCACTGAAGTACGAGTCCTGCATCGACCAGCATCGACTTAGTAAAGCAGGGGTGTTCAACATTTCTTTCAGGCGAAGGACCCCTTAGCTGAGAGAGAGAGAGATGAAGCTGGGACCGCCACTAGATATTGTATAGCATTGTGTTGTAGATTCAAACTTTTCACAGATTTCATAAATTGCTTGTTTGACAGCACTATCATCAGTGCTGTGTATATTTAACATGTATTTTAAGACATGTAACAACTAAACCCTCAATACTTACTATGTTTACTTACGTAATTTTGACCTTTGGCTCTGTACTTGGTCTGCTCTTTTTCCCCCTCTACAACAAAACTCTTTGCCCAAAATAGTCGATCTAGATCTGCTATTTTCGGCATACGGCCCACCCCAGAATAGAGATGCTACTGGTTAATGAAGTCACAAAGGTTTGGTGGCCCCCCTCTAGTAACCCTGGGGACCCCCTAGGCGTCCCAGCGCCGTGGTTGAAGACCCATGTAGTAAAGAAAACCAGACAAATCTCTCAGTCCAGCAAAGTGATTTCTCACAGCCTCTACTTTTCCATCTAACTGCTGGATTCTGAGCAGAAGCTAGTTTGCCCTGTTGGTTTTTCCTCCTTATCTCCTCCTGCTGATTCATTTTCATTAATCTCCCTCCCTTGGTTTAAACCTATTTACATTTATATTGTTTGGATAAACTTGATGGAATAACAATGACTCTTTCATTTCTGTGAACTGCTAAACAGGAGACAAGGCCCGTCACTAACCAGATGTATCAGCCTAAATGCCCTTCTCTCTGTGTCACCATGTCTCTTTCTCTTGACACACTAACTGTGTGCTCGCAAATATTGTAGACTTTTTGTACACGACTCTGTGTCGTCTGTAAGTTGCACATAAAACCGTTGTAGAATGTACATTTTGTCACATTTTAGACCTGAGTTATTAAGATTTTTTAACTATGCTCATACCCGGTTTTCCTCAGGGATGGGGTAAATACATTTTCATTTAATCAGTGGTGGAAAAATTACTCAAATCTTTTACTTAAGTAGAAGTATCAATACTGCAATGTAGATGTGCTCTGTTACAAGTCAAAGTACTTGAGTGAAAGTACAAAAGTATTGGCATCTAAATTTCAAGTTCAAACCTTTTGAAAATAGAAGATCTACTTGTAGATCGGCTATTTTGTGTTTTGTAACAATCCAAATCTACAAAGTAACTAGTAACTAAAGTTTTCATATAATTGTGTTAGGAGTAAAAGTACAATATTTTTCTCATTATGTAGTGGAGTAGAAGTAAACGTATTGAAAATTGGAAATACTCCACCACAGTAAAAGTACCTCAAAATTGTAGGCTACAGTGCAAGTACATGCACTTATTAGCACTTATTCCACCACTGTTTAACATTAACTGCCATTCTCCTCTCCTCTGTGTACTGCAGCTGAGCTGAGAGCGCTGTGTCCGGTGAGTTGGAATGCCAGGTTGCAGGCAGGTACCGCTCCCAGCAGGGGGCGCCACCACCAGACTAGCTGCCGGAATTGTAATCTCTGGAAAGGACACTGACGGTTCAGTTCTTTTAGGTTCTTAGTCCATGAGCCAAAGCTCCAAAATTGGAACGTTCATTTTGAATTGAGTGTGCAAAACCATACCTATATTAAATTGTTTATAGGGTCAATATACCGGTAAGTCAATTTATATATGATAGCTTTTTCATATTTATCACACATTTTGTAATTTTCACCTACAGTAGGCCTATACATGATACAGGTGAATAGGTAAAAATGTAATTAATAATTATCACGATGAAACTTCCCCATGTTGATTACTTTCACTTAGACAATGATTTACACATTGATGATTTTACACATTTTCTGAAATTGTACATTTAAATATGCAAATTATGCATATAGGAAAATATGAAAAAAATAGAAAATATGAAAAAGCTACTAGGCCTCATGTGGAAGGGTTATGATATATTAATTTACTTATATTGATCCTATAAACAATTTAATATAGGTTACGTTTTTGCCCACTAAATTCATAATTAAAAGTTTGGCAATTGGGCTGGCTCATAGACTAAGAAGAACTGAACCTGTTCCCAACTGGTGGAAAAGGGGCCCTGATGTGACTGAACTGATTCCTGGTTTTGTGGAGGACAGTTGTAGCTCGTTGTGTATGTGCAGCCTGGGCATCTGTGTCGGGCTGGGCGATCAATTAATTAACAGAAAATCCATCAAATCCATAACTGATAATAATAATCGTCTAAATAAATCGTCAACATTTTTCTGATTAACCTACACACCATGTATTTTCGTGCCGTAGAAAAATAGTGAAAACAGCCAGTCTACAAACTCACTACACTCCGAATCGTGGTGCATTGTGATCTGGCAGATCTACTATTTCACTATATTTCTTTTTTTAACAATAGTCGTAATCGAGGCAAAGGTTTTAAATAATCCTTCTGGAATTCATATCGCCCAGCCCTATACGTCTGTGTCGTGCGCACATGCATACAGCTTCTTGAACCAAAGTCATCCAAGGTGGAGACTGAGAGGTCTCTCTCTCTCTCTCTCAACGGTCACCCTCCAGGTGTGTCTTTATTCCGGGGTCTGTGTCCACCGTTTGCCTGTCTATACACTTTCTCTCCACGTGCCGCACCATTCACTCTCTGTTGAAGTTACTATGCTGGCACATAGTAAACGTGGAGGCATACTACTTTAGCACACTTTAGGTCGTAATAGTAGTATGCAGAGTGGGAAGGTATTTGTCCCTCTTGACTCGGTGGTGCTGAATGGCTAATGTTCTCTGACATTCAACGTCGCTAAAGGGGTCGTCGGCCAGCCCCGTGTCTTCCCTGCCGCACACTTTGACCTATATCTGTCCGCAGATAGCTAGGCTTTTGGCAAAGTGTTGAAGGGCAGACTCGGCCCGCCACTCACTATGCACTATACATGATCTTTGTAAGAGATCACCATAGATTTG
This sequence comes from Protomyctophum bolini, assembly GCF_963924005.1. Lineage (NCBI taxonomy): Eukaryota > Metazoa > Chordata > Actinopteri > Myctophiformes > Myctophidae > Protomyctophum > Protomyctophum bolini. Next base: position 25,437,234 of record NC_137879.1, on the reverse strand, counting down.
AATGTGCATACTACAGCAGGGATCATATACACTTGTATGCCTGACAGCTGGAATGGGAGTAGGAACTTCTGTGGATATCAGCAGCATTAATGCCAGCCAGATATTTTATGTAGAGCCCAGACGATATATCGGTGTGGCCAATATATCAGGCTCTATTTTACTTTTGAGTGGTGAAACCATGCAATGTCCGTCCGTCCCTATGTCTGTATGTCTGTCTGTCCGTATGTTTAGGGTACCAACAGGGGGCGCTGTTGCACCACTCACTTCAGACAGTTCTGATTCTTTTTAAGACATAGATATCGGCCATTATGCAGCCGATGTGTCCCGATTTTTAACCACTTTTCATCAACCCTTTTTTGGGCATGTGAATGGAAAATGTTTGAAAGTTTCTAAAATCTTTGGAAATGTTTCAAAAATAGCTGATCTACAAGCTCACAATTAGTTACGGTGCCAGGTGTTGTGACCTTACAATAGATCAGCTTTTTCTTTTTGATAGGGCTTATAAAATCAAGTTCAGTTTATTTGTGAATTCTGAATTTATTTGTTCATTCATTCAATATTCATTATTACATTTTGTAGCTATCAATAGGTTACGATTTTCAAATTGAATTCAAGGATTTGCACGTTTGTTTTACAAAATATCGGTAATCAGTGGTCTAGGACTTTTCCAAAATTGGTCAAGCTCGAATTTTATGTATGCTACCTCTAAATACACTTCCAACCCCACCTTTCTCTTTCATGAACAGAAAGTCTTTGATTCTGCAAATATTTTGCCTGCCCTGGAGATATCCTATTTGTATCTTTGCTCCATCATGACACACCTGCTATGTGTACAGTTTGTTTCTTCCTCATGCAATTGTAATATTTGTCATAGACAGTTTTAGCCTTTGACAGCGAGAGGCAAGAAAATACTCATCTCAGGGCTTGACATTAAGGCTTGTCCACTTGTCCGGGACAAGTAATTGTTTCCGGTGCACTTGTCGATGAACTTGTCTTTCCGGACAAGTGCATCAAATTTTTACTTGGTTTCACTTTTTCTGTGATTCTCCTAGCAGCCAACAATATTGTCTGGCATTATTGTCTGGCTTTACTAATAATCACCTTTCCAATATTGTTAATAACCCTAGAATGTCTGTAGATAGAGAATGTCGTCCGAGTGCAGCTCGTGGGAAAGTAGAGATATTTTACTAAATACAAGTTTTATGCTAGAACTTTCAAATTAATATGAAACTAGTCTCAAAACAACTCCAAGCCTTAAGATTTAATTATTGGGTGAGTGCACACGCAGTGCTACAAGTTTAAATGCAGACAAGGTCGGTCTGTTAAAGAAACGATCTATGGCTGTGTATTTGGAATACATGAAATGTATGTTAGATCACAGACATTCTAGGGCTATTAACTTGTAAACTGAGAATAATATTCTCATATACACCAAAACCAATTTACAGTTAGTTAATTTAAAATGTATTTGTGTGTGCTCCGGACAAGTGACTTTTGTGCCCGGACAAGTGAATGGGAAATCAAAAAGTTAATGTCAAGCCCTGCATCTATTTATTGATATAGGTGCCACTTGTATGCCAATACAAATCTGTATGAAGTTGAACTACTGTTGTAACATGTACGTGCCCAAATAATACAATATTATCAAAATATCAAAATATAATATACAATATTAACTTATGAATACATACAACACTTTGAAATGGGGGCCTTACACACGTAAATTGTACAAAACAAATGACCCCTTCGCAGCTGTTGTGTATAGGTTACATTTCCTCCGCTCCCTAAGGCCATACTTTAATCCTGAAGCGAATCACTCCCAGACCTATACATAATAAGTAGCAACTATATTTTACAGATTCTATAAAAACATGAATATAATGACACGGTGATCTCCGTTATCATCAATGCATACACAGCATTGCAGTGTTGATGAGAGCAGAGCAAAGTAATAACTCGAATCTGCAGTCTACCTCTAAACAAGGGAGATTGGGCCTGCAATAACAAGCCGTTTTGTTTCAAATCAAGCCAGCTGACCCCCTCACCCATTCCTTGTCTATCATAAAGATTACACGCACCAATGTCTATGGCAGCCAAAGTGAATCAATTCAAACAACAAAGCTGCTGGCTGCTGCCTGTTCCAGGTTTGTTATCATCTGAAGTGCAGAGGTTGGTAGATTCAGTGAGTGCTGATCTGAAAATGAGATTTCTGACATAAAAATATATATGCAGAGTGCAAGAAACCACCAGGGTTTTTTTATTTTTATTTTGGAGTTCCAAAATCTTGGAACACATTCATGCAGTGATCGGTAGCACATTGAAACCTTCATACAGTGCATATTAGAGGTCTAGAAGACCTCTAGTGCATATATTACTGTTCGTTGAGGTCTTGTGAATGAAATATTTCAATTAATGCTGCTCAGACAGTGTTCCTCAAAGTGGGGGGACTGACTTGAAAAGGTTTGAGAACCGCTGCTCTAAGAGACCAATAGCAAATCCTAAATGGACACACGAGTTTGTGTGAAAAGTAGAATCATCATCAAGGCCACAGAGCATTTTGTGCAAGGGGAATGCATCAGTAGAGAGACTGGGGGCTGCATGGCCGCGAGACACCTCAAGTCAAACCGATGTTCACTCCACCACCGCTGTGATGATGATGATAATGTGCAGTGTGCACCCTCCCCCCACATCCCCCACATACACACAACCCACCCTCACCCTCTGGGGTCAAGTGCACGATCGCATCATTCTGGCCACAGAAGCGTGAGCATCAACCCGACTTGATTCTCAGCCATCTGTGGCGCTGGGACTCTTAAAATGGAGATCACCTCACATAATATATAATATATATACTATTATTATAGTGGGGTCAAGTCCATTGAAATGTGTATTGGTGGCACCTCATGGAATTCACTGTGGGAAAAAATGCTCCCTGTTCCAACCTCCCTCTGGGCTGCATATTTCCACCATATTGATTCCATGTTCGTGTGATTCTGAAGCAGGCGGCCAAAAATGACAATACCCATGTAGTTATTGATCTCATGTTATGCTTGAGTGATTTAGATATTTCAGTGTGGTGGATATTGACATGTTCTTTGCTTTTTCTTCTTGTGTGTGTGTGTGTGTGTGTGTGTGTGTGTGTGTGTGTGTGTGTGTGTGTGCGTGTGCGTGTGCGTGTGTGTGTGTGTGTGTGTGTGTGTGCGTGCGTGCGTGCGTGCGCGCGTGTTGTGGCCAGACCCAGGCGGAGGCCCATTACAAGGGCCACAAACACGCTCGCAAGCTGAGGGCCCTAGACACACAGAGGAGGAGACAGAGAAATGTCCACAGTCCCTCGTCCGCTGGTAAAGACACAGAGAGAGAGAAAGCACCACCCACTGATACACATCTGGAAGATGTAACAGGTATAAATGCATCCTTTTTTTAATAATTATTTTCTTTCTCTGAGTAATTACCATAAGTACTCCAGGTTTCCAGGTTGGTGCACGGTATAATTCTGTGTACAAATGTAACCAGCGGGTCCATTTGGTTACAGTTTTACATTCTCTGAGTTACCAATGGATGTATGAACACTGAGGATTTTACCGCATGGCTGCCACTCAGCTGCTATAATTACGGGTGATATTACCTGCTGTCGTTCTATTCATCAAGTCATATGGATAATTACTGCCGAATGAAAGTGTGTGAATACCAGCACTATTTGAAGAACGATGCTGTTGTACTAGGACTTCCTTCAATGTTTTCCAAAGCTGTCTCTCTGTCTGTTTTGAGTTTGACACGGCTCTCCCTCTCTGGTTTACAGTATCTGTATCCACCATCTGTCCTGTCCACATGATTCACATTATACCTCAGAAACTCTAGTTTCAGTTAGATGTTAATTTGAATCAGAATGATAATATAACAATCTTATTCTTTAAACATCTTACCTTTTGCATTACAGTGACGGTCTGTAACTCTGGGATTGCCTAGCTAAATCCCTGTAGCTATGTAAGGTAGTTACTACACAACGATTCATGTTTCAGTGCTAAGTAGCTTGATTGTTTTTGATGATTTTGACAATTAACCAAATTGTACTATCAGTCCCGTTGTTAGCTGTTCATCTATTTGCAGTCATTGATGAAGCAAAGTGATACAGTAATTGGTGTGTAATCTGTCTCTAGATGTTTGATATTTATTTGTCTGTCTCCACAGAGCCAGGCTTGTCAAGTAGAAAGCCAATAAATTAATTGATTAACTTTGTTTACATACTTTATTGCAGTTATTATAAGCAATATGATGTTTAAATGCACCAGCACAAAAACATAACGTAACGAGTATCCCAAATATTAATAGTATAGCCATACTCTATATTGGTGTGTGTGCTGTGCATGTACAGTAAGGGTAGGCATTAAGGTTTACAAGAGGAATATGAATGCACAATTGGCAAAACCCAATTGCAGAAACTCACAAGCAAGGTTAGGTAGGTGAAAATAACGTGTTTCATTAAAACCAGGCAGGGGTTAGAGATGGCGGCAGGTGGGTGTCTTGGCTCAGGTTAGTGGATATTCAGGTGGTGGTTTGGCAGAAGGAACTCCAATAAAGGAGCTGGCTGAAGCAGGCAAGCAAGCAGGCAGATACTCCTGAAGAAACCAGGTATTAGACTAAAGGGCAGACAAGCGAACAAACAAACTGGCACAATTGACTCGTGTCAGGGCGTGAAATTGACAAAATGATCTGGCTTTTGGTGCAGGGTGCTTGTAATGTCGTCATGCAGATAACTTGATCATAGCCAGATTTGCTGATTGCTGAAGATGAGCAGGTGTGTAGAGAGAGAGAGAGGGAGAAAATAAATCTTGCTTCAGGCATGCATTCACACAGTAACTATACTTTGTGTCAATTTTGGTAAAACTTTCCACTCACAGGATCTTTACCAATGCTTTAAGATTTACTGTGTACTACAGTGTGTAGCCAATTAGTTTGGGTATAGATAACGTTTGCTTTATGAATAAAATGCTGTTTCAAACGGTCCCATAATGAATGACACAATTTACTACAGTAAATGTCATAACAGTTTAAAAATAAAAGTGTCTGCCCAGTGTGTTCTTTCAATTGAGGTAGCTTATCTTTGGGATTTAAAGTTTAAGGTTTGAGTGAAAATTATGAGGGATTTTTTTAATATTCATACGTGAAAGTGTTTCATGTGTCACAGAAATATCCTCATATAAAGGATAGAATGATAATGAATGAAAACAACATAATGACAGGTTTGTTCAATGCAGAGGTTGATTGATGGAGATGCAGGGAGCTGGCAGAGAAGGGGAAAGGGAAAAGAAAGGACATACACAACGAGCATTGAGCCATTTACTGCGTTAACATGCACAATCATTTTTACCGCAGATTATATATATATACTGGTTATTGAAATGGTCATGTCAACACTGTTATCTGCCTGTGTGTAGAGGCAGCCTGTGTGAAGAGGCAGTATACACAATTGTGCATAGACCCCAATAATGCACGCACGCACGCGCAAACAGACCTACCTCCATATTTAACCCATTCTGGGCGGGAACCCCTTTTGGTGTTTTAAGCATTATGTTATACTTTAGTGCCGCCCTACGAATCGTGAAAATATGTGGCAAATCTTTGAATATATATTCTTTCACAGTGAACATTTTAACTCAAATATTTTCTTCTGGCGGGTCCCTGGAACAACATATTTTCAGATGGGGGTTCGTGGCCAATTACATATATTTCTGCGGGTCCTTGACATGAAAATGTTTGAGAACCACTAGAAATGTGAGGTTTTTCAGAAAATTGTCATGATTTAGAAGATTTTTTTTAAATTTCGGCGTCAGGCCTAAATGGGTTCAACATCACGCTGCACATACAGTAGAACGTGACACCTAACACCTTGCATATCAAACTGCACTGCACTGTTTTTTTTACACAGTGGGTGACACCCAGACATTATGCAATTTATACAGTTTGATCCTGAATCCCATTGTAATTATTTGAGAAGATTATTGTACTGTGGGAGAAAATGCCATATGTTTTCTGTGTTTTTCTTTGCAAAATACGGAAATGTATGCACAATGACGTTGAATGTCAGTATGGAGTCACAAGTGCAGCAACAAAGATCTGCCTCCCTGCCCAGCTCCCCTCCAACAAACACTGCCAGTTGTGTTTGTTGTTGGAATTCCTATATAATGCAAAGGATTTGAACCCCAGTCTCCAGGATGGTGTGCAGGACATTTTGGCCATTATTTTGTTCAAGCCATAATTCAAAGAGCATACTGGCTCACAACAAGACCATTCAGAGGTTGCGGTTGCCTGCAATCATTGGGGAGAGGAGATGAGACCCCTGTTATTGAACAAACATTCTTATAGGAATGATTGCAATGATCGGAATCTTTAACTGTTCTACTGTTTTGTCTGTATGCACCCATGCAGGCCTAAGCTCCACTCCAGCTCCCACACAGATCAGAGTGGAGGACATACAGGGGACCTCATCAGCCCCCGCTCCCGTCTCTGTGGACTCGGCCGTGGATGCAACCTCCGTCCTCTCGCCCCTGCTGTCCGCACAGGAATCTCCGGATGTCCAGCTCTCCGACCTAGAGTGCAAGAGCACACCGGTGGAGGGCCCCATCCATGGTCCGGCCCCGAGCTCCGACCCCAAAGGCACAGTCCCGGGAGGTCAAGAGGAAGGAGAGGAGGCTAAGAAGAGCTCGGCTAAACAGCGCCTCCACTGTCCAGTGTGCAAAGTGACGGTCAACTCCAGCTCCCAGCTGGAAGCTCACTACAGTGGTACGTGTCTCAAAAGGGTAAAAGCAGGCAGGGTTCAAAAATAGGCCTTGACCGCTTAAGCCCTACAAACTGCCATGCTTTGCTTGACAATTGCTGATTGATCTGCAATCTGTTGATCTGCTATTTTTGACAAATATTTGCCTACTATGACATGGCCAGAACAGGTATACCGCTAAAGTTCTCAGTGGGATGAGAACAGCTTGACACTATTCCTATTTTTAGATCATGATGAGTACAGTGCACCTTATCACACACACATCAGTCAAGTGTAGTCTGCAGCAATGCCCAGAGCCTCTCTATGCAAATGAGGATAGAAAATAATATTGACATTTATTTTTGAGGGACGCTAGCCCCTGCGTCTTATGCCCAACGTTGTGTGCTTGTGTGTACCCCATAGTGATTGGCTGAGCAATGTACATATTGAGGATAAAAAGTGAGGACAGAAAATGGAGGACGCCAATTGTGATTGGCCGCTGAGAAGTGAGGACGCCAATTGTATCACGACACGACTCGAATACCATTTTAAAAACTCTAAATATTCCAAAATATGTCTTTATAAGAAACAAACAAACAATAAATAGTTATAATTAAGAAGTTAATGAAGAAGGACAAAAACGTCTCATCTCTGTTTTGGGTCTCGACCTGAATAGTTTGGGAACCACTGCCCTAGCTAGCCCATTGAGAATGGACTGGCTGATTTTCATGAAACTTTCATGAAACTACTAGAATGATAAGTAGGCTGCCCACAATCAAAGGCCATGGTCAATATGACATCATTTGTCATACTTGTCATAATTTACTGTCATAGGTATAAATAGCAGGTCTTGAAAACCGTATAGTTTTCTAGTTTCTAAATATAAAGTGTGCACTACAAGGCCCATGTTTTGACTTTGCACCTCACTGTCCTCATTGTGACATCATGGATCTGAATCTGTCCTCATTGTGACATCATGGATCTGAATCTCTGACACCTGGCTTGTGCTCGTTTCTCTCTCTCTCTCTCTCTCTCTCTCTCTCTCTCTCTCTCTCTCATAAAGCAGAAACGGCATAAAGATAGAATAAAACATCACACTTGTGTGATGTGAGGGCTGTATTTATATCGACCACATGACGTCTTACATTGTCATTTAGAGCCCTAAACAAGGACTTGGCTGGCAAATGATTTACGTCATAAGTGCTCTAAAGAAACAATCATTGTAATATCCTCAAAGTCCATAGACATGGCTGGCAAACGATTTACGTCAAAAGTGCTCTAAACAAACATTTAAAAATCCCATAGACTTGGCTGCCATATGACGTAAACTTCAAAAGCGCCCCTCAAACAAATAAGTGAATGATGACCGATTTGTATTTCAAATCTGATTGGTGGACTTAGGTTCAAGGCACAAACAAATGCTGGAAGGTCAGAATGGCAGCCAGTCACGACGCAGGTCCAAGGTGACATCGTCACCCCGGCCCACCCAGCGCACGAAGCAACCAATGGCTAACAAGAGCAGGGCGATAGGGCCAGGCACGTCCACTCAGACGTTCCACTGTGCGCTGTGCCAGCTATCCGTCAACTCAGATACACAGCTAAAACAGGTAGGCATTAACAGCCGTTTCATTTACAGGTGTTAAGTTGTTAAATAAGTCCATTGAAACTGACAATTTGCTGCAATTAATGACCTACGGTACGCAGATTGACACCTACAATGTTTTGTAGCTCTGTAAATAGGGCTTAGTTTGTCTTTTCATTCTATATATTGGACCAACTTTGGTTTGTGTGTATGCCAAATATGGCGTAGCGGTCCGGGCACCTGCAGTGTGTTGTGGGTTCGTTTTAATTCCTACTCTACCAGCTCACTCCACTCTGTTGATGCTACTGTTTGTCATTCACAGTTGTCCTCCTTTCCAGTGCACTGACTCCATCTCTGCTTGCTGTCTCTTCCAGCACATGAACAGCAGGAGGCACAAAGAACGTTTGGCTGGGAAGCTGGTCAAGCCAAAGTTCAGCCCCTTTAATAAGGTCCAGCCCTGCACTAATATGTTAGCGGTGAGAACACCACACACACACACACACACACACACACACACACACACACACACACACACACACACACACACACTTACCTTTAGTTCATGTCATTATCGGTGAAGATTTTCAAGAATGTTCAAATCTTTTCCGAAGATATCTCATCTACAAGCTCACACACATGTCAACATGTCACATCACTACAAGTTTGTAGTTTACAGACTACCAAGCTTCCTAGTATAGGTCGCATACATACAGAATTGCTGTGGGAGAGTAGTTGGAGGTTCCTCCAGGATCAGTGGCAAATATTGTGCATCACTTCACTGCTGCAGCCCAGGTTGTAAACTGCAGTTTTTTCATGTCCTACCCGGGATTGGAACCTGCTGAGTAAGTACTCAAGGGAGAAATTCAATTTTGACCTTCAGGCAGTACCACATGTCAACCAGTAGGTGTCCTACCTGACCACTACATTTCTCAATAGAAGAGCAGGGAGACCAGATGAAATCACGTGTTCATTATATAGTAACATTACTGTAGGCCCTACAGTATTGTATTAAGATATACCATACTAGCATACTAGTTTTATCCACTAAAAACAATGATGGATTTCAGGTTCAAACTGCTTGTTTCTCTAAATGTTAAGCTAGTCTCATCTCACTCGTACTGTTGGCCAGTGGCGGAGGGTTCCTCTAACGACAGTGGGTGCCCACCTTAGAGTAGCCTATATATTTTAAGGTGCCCACCCGCCCTGCAACTTATTATTATTGGCTTATTATTTTGCCAGTGGGTGCTTCGGCTCCTGCGCACCCACGGAGTTGACGCCGTTGCTGTTGGCATCACCTTCTGGGTTTTGATCAACACCAGTTGGTTAACTTAGTTATGGCAAGACCACTTTGTTGTATCAAGAGATTCAAGACAGTTTGTTACATATAGCAGTTTGTTACAGTATATCAATAGCAGTTTGTTATACGAGTAGCAGTTTGTTATATCAATAGCAGTTTGTTCAAGACCAGTGCCAGGACTTGCCGGGACAGTTCATCCTTCTGGAAGCATTGACTGAAATTAGTGGCAGATGATTGTCAGGACATAATTGCACAGTAATTACCTGGTACTCTTTCCTTGAGTCAAAATAGATCATACAATTGATTGATATGTTCATACTGTTCATTGACATGAACAGTAATATTGTAGGATTACTGTATCTAATAAGGTTTAGAGCTGGTGTCTGTTTTGCATCTCTCCATGCAGACCAAGCTGGCCCTACAGAAGCATTTGGCCAAGATCTTGCCAGCGGGGTTCCTGGCCAGTGGCCTCAACCCAGCCACCCTGTGCACCATGGCCGCTGGACCGCTGGCTCTACGGATTCCGCCCGGCTTCATCCATGGACCCCTGCTCAGTCCCACGCTCTTTAGGCCTGCTCCGGGTCCCCTAAGGGCCACGCATGCACCCATCATGTTTTCCCCCTACTAGCAGAGAGCCCAGCCCAGCTATCGTACGTTGCAGCCTGGGCTAGAAAAGCGAAACCTTTAGCCTTGGCACCGTTGGACTATCCAAAACGTTGAGCCTGCTCTTGCCCTGGTAAGGTCAAACTAAAGTATGAGGGACACAGGAACACTATTGCATCCAGTGACAGTAGCATGCAGGTCCAGCTTGGCTGGCCCAGGTACAGTATGCAATAGCCCTAGTGCTGACTACAACATCTCAGCATCACAATGGAAGGTTCCTGGCTCAGTGTTTTTTCTCGGTAGCTGTTGAGTGCAGCTCCCTGTGGTCTGGACACTTCTGGAGCCATAAAGACTACTAGAACAACGTTTTTAGTTTCCTATTCTATTGATAAGACTACAGTAGATCAATGCACTAGGTCTGTTGCCAAAATCCTATCACTTTTTAACTGTCCAGTGGCATTCTGCATGACGAATTACATGGCCGGGCTTGGAACAGGCAGTGAAGACCACCAATAGAGCAAACTGGTTCCCCATCAACCTACTTATGTTTTTGTTAAGAGAGTTCTTCATGGACAAAATACCAGCCATTTTGGCGTGTTTTAAAGTAGCAGTCAGCCACTTGTCACCTGTAAAACATGTGTTGTAAATGGGTAGTTTGTTGTTAATGCTGGGCAGGGTTCCCACAGACAGACACTGATGGACCATAAGTGATAACTGATTTTTATCATCTTAGGATAGGTTTGTTCATTCATGGGGGAAATCCTGGTCCTGGTGTACAATTAAATCGTAAATAATATATTTATAGATTAAGCGCTTTCTTCAAAGCTCTTAAGATAGAAACGTGTGAAATAAATATCAATATTATAAAAAATATATAATTTAAAAGTATATCATAGTACTGGACTGGTACACAGTCATGAAAAGGTGGAATTGACGTAACTATTTCGAATGGTATCATTAGATTAGAGCCCAGGGTTTTTAACTGTGCCCCTGAATACCTTCATTACTAAGTCCTAACTTCTATAGGAAGACTTATAACGTTCGAGTTTGGAAGTGATTGCATCTTGGCAGCTATACGTTTTGATAGAGTTGTGTAGAGTTAGGAAGGAATGTAAACAAAGACGCATGCCACCGGCAGTGGAGCGCTAAAGGAGAGTGAACGACCGACACAGGTGGAAGTGGCGGTGCCCCCAGAGGCAAATTCTAAGTATTTCTTCTTTTTTGATGGGTTCCCAGATTGTGTGTACAGTGACAATGAACCAGTGTACATCCAATAACACTGTTCTCAACTCTGCTCCAATTGGGACTTTTGCCAGCTACTGTACTTCATAAAACTCTGGGCTAAGCGAGTCCCTGATATTCTGACTACCCAAGACCATAGCTGAGAACCATTGTTGAGAAAGGACCTTTTATTTCTCACAGCAGACAATTTACATAAAAGTGGTACTGTGTGTAATACGTGCAATTCCTAGAATGAACTTCATGCTGGCACACAGAAACTCCATTGAAACAGACACAGAATGAATGATTAGGAGATCTGGTGTGCATTCTCTCTCAGACAGAGAGCTCGTTTTCCTTTGACCCAGAGCTGTAATTCAGCACATTTAGCACATTGGCTAATAAACAAACTCTGATGTTGGTGCGAACGAACTCTGTGCTGAGCTTAATATACTGTGTAAGTGGCAGGAGGCTAATAGTTTATCTGTATGTTTTTATTAAATCCGTGTTTTGACATTCTTAATTTAAATAAGATTTACAGCCAGGGTTGGAATCAAGCCCAGAGAACTCTGGTATGGTAACTTGACTATAGCTCTGGGGCCCACTGCATAAGGGGTTTGAGAACTTTCGACCAATGAGCTTGACTCACGGGCTTGCACACAGAGGTAGCTTGTGACGTACTGTAGATGCATAGATAGAGGACACTATACTGCGCATGTGATATTGCCCCACGACATCATGGCCCAAACACGGAAATAATCTTACCATACTATATCCTTGTGCTTTTTACCATGTTAGTTTAGCACACACACTTATAGTTTGGGAGCTCCTAATCCATAGGGCCCTATAGTTTTTATTTAAGCAGCTTAATGCTATTTTATCTCTATTTGAGAGACTAAACAAAATCCGTTTGGGTAAAATAGCTAAACCTGCTCCTAACATATCCATAGGTTTCTAACTACTGTACGTGAGTTCATAAGGGTCTTGCGTGAGTTTATAAGGATCCTGTTTGTCACATCCTTTGTAACATCCCTATGGCATTGATCCCTCATCATGATCTTTAATGGAAACAATGTCTCAATCACCACCCCTGGTCACTTCTGCAATAACAATGTCACGTTTCTGTGGTGTTGAACTGGTTGCAGCCCCAGTACCGTGTCCCAGGGAACAATGTCTCCTACATAATTATGATAAACAAGTTTTTAACGATCATTGGTATTAGCCTGAGGCCATCTGTTGTGCAACCAATTTAGTAAACCTCTCCCTCTCCCTACAAAAAGGTTTGTTTCCATGCCCCCATGGGTGCGCTCCCTAGCAGAGATGATTTTATTGATAGATTGAAATTTATTATTATTATTTGGATTAGAGATTGATAGATTTCAAAACCAAGGTCGACTAGTTCTGCTTGTGTATATAAGATTTCATTCCTTTAAACACTAGTAACACTTTTAAACATATACATTTCTTTTAGTATGCCCTTTGAACTCATTACTCTCCTACACCCTTCCTTTACGCTCTCATATTCTTACATTAATCAGCGTTGGGCCCTTATAGGCTTTGGCCCATCTGTGAGTATTCTGCACTTGACAATGGCTCCCTGTGTTTCCCTGTTTTCTCCTGACTCTAGCAGTATAAGTTCCTCTTTGTCACTGCTGCCAGAATCAACTTCCTTTTTCATCTCTCTTACTGATATTTATCTCATCACTAAAGAACTATAAGTTTAACCTATGAGCTCTAGGCCTTTCTGAAGGGTCTCCCTAGAGCAAACCTGTTTCAGTGGGTCTCGACATATACAAACTATACTGCAGACTGGGCGACAACCTGTATGTGCTGGGTGAGAAACTTAATTGAAATGAATGTGCTGAGATTTCCAATGTTCACTCTAGTTTTATAATAAGTCTATGGTTGGAATAAAAATATATTTCAGTTCAGCAACTCAATACAAGGAGTGCCCATGTTCCACCTGACTGTGTTAGTCATCCTAGCAATACATATTTTAAATTTGTTTTGTTTTTTGTGTATAACGTGTTGAAATTCATGACTAGCTTAACTGTACATCCATTGCAATAATGTAAATGATTTGTTATAAGAAAAGGGTATTGTTGTATATGACCTTATAAAATATTTCTTTTTTCACTTAACCGTTTCTTACTTTCTTCAAGTCATAACTCCAAGTAATTTGCTTAGTGAGCATAAGGACCTGGCAGGATTACAACCAGGGCATGTGTTCCATTCCTGTCATATCAGGGGCGGCGGTGTCTCAGGGGTAGAGTGCCTGGATGGGAACCGCAAGGTTGCCAGTTCGAACCCGGGCTCCCCCAGAGTTACTGTCGAAGTGTCCTTGAGCAAGACACTGAACCCCTAATTGCTCCCGATGTGCTAGTTGGTGCCTTGCATGGTTTCTGCTGCCATCGGTGTGTGAATGGGTGAATGTAATGCACAATCTATGTAAAGCGCCTTGGATAAAGGCGCTATATAAATGCACCATTTACCATATAAAGATCCATACATTGAATATAGATGAGACACTTTGAGTTCACTGAGCACTACGGTTTCATTTTTCAATTAGATCAAGTCTGGCTTCAACATTGAACATAAGCATATTCTATTTTGTATCCTAAACTACTATTAGCTATAGAACCCACTACAAAAATTTAGATTCAACAACCTGCAACAATCCACAATCCATCATTTAGAGATTTACAGTATATATACAGCAGAACTCCTGCAAGACTCCTGTAAGACGCTTTTTGTAAATGTTTATCAGATAATGGGAATAATCTATTATTGCACACCCACCCATTTACATGACTGTTATGTTCAAAGGTAGAATCGTCACTTGTCTAATCATTACCTTCATAACAGGTCAGTAAAGCTTGTTCAAACCCTTTCATGAAAATGTGTCTGGGGGGAAACATCACTTCTTGCTTGACTAATTAGAATCATAATCTCCAGAATAATAGTTTTGGAGGTTTACAGATGTACTGTACTGGTGGTACATTTTCTTTGCCAGTATTCAAACTTGGCAACAAATTATTCAACAACTCAACATATTCCAGACCTGACAGCTGGTGAGTGGTGACAGATTATGAGACAATATTATGTAATAATATGACTTATGTTGGCTGGGGGCCATTTGATGCTGTTCACACATACATTACATTAATTATTATTCAAAATGAAAAGAATGTCTTGATTGCAGGCTATCATTTTCACAAATAGACTCTGGGTGCATTTTATAAAGCACCCTGTTGCCATCTAATGATACATTTTGGACAATCCCTGCATTCAATTAAATTGCAATGTAAATGGAAATTATGCTTCAAATGCATGGATTCAATTCTGCATTTTTCCTTGGCCCCTATTCCAATGCACACAAATCAGCATGTTATAGCACCACCATGAGCCGAGGCTGATTTGAAAATGTTTAAGTGACATTTCTTCCTCTGCCTATAGTGGGAATGTAGTCTATGTACATGCATAATTTCACGGAAATGTGTTCATGATTCGAGGTATTTCGCTGAAAATGGACCAATCGGAAGGCAATCTTAGCCAATCCGGATGGAATATGGGAAATTGGACGGGTCTGTGTTGATCACATGACTATAGGCTATGTATACCGATTTGTGTGATGTATGGATAAAATGTGTACGAGTAATATAAAGAAATGTGTTTCGCAAAAATCGGTCTCATGGTGGCGCTATAACAGACCGTTCTGGAACATTTGGGGCAGAGGTCCGTCATTGGCATCCAGGGAGTGTGTGTTCAGTTTGGCATCGACCGGACCAATGGAGCCGGAGATTAGCTGTACGCAGACGGACGGACACGCGGACAAACGGACGGATGGACGGAGTACTCTCCCATGCATTCGGCCTGGTGGAGACAATAGAATTAATAATCAAATATGGAATACTGAACACTGAACAGCAAAATCTGTTGTTTCCACAAATATATTAGGCTACATTGTGCATTTTATGTAGCACTTTATTGCCATCTACTGGTCGATTTAGTAGAATCCTAGTTTAAAAATAATGTCTGTACATCAGGGGGGGGGGAGATGCAATGCAAATGAAAGACATATACTGTGTATCCCTATTCCCTGACATAATTTTATAGCTAAACGGACAGAATTCTATTTTATTTGAATGATGAAACCCAGCTGCCATTAATAGTTGGATATGGAAATGGAAATTGCGGAAATTGCGGAAATGGTGGAAATGGTGGAAATGGAAATTGCGGAAATTGCGGAAATGGAAATTGAGGAAATAGAAATTGCGGAAATGGTAATTGCGGAAATTGCTCTTCACTTATAGCTATCTATTTTCAGGTAGATTGTTTTATTTTACTCAGTCAGCCATATCACTACTCATTTTTTTTCATGAAAAAGGTCATAGCTGGGTAATCTATTTTCAGGCAAATTGTGTTTATTGTATTTTATTTTACTCAGCCATAACAATTTATTTTCTGTTAACCAACTTGCTGGCTGGCAGGCAGGCAGACAGCTACTCATAGACAGGCAGACAGACAGACAGCTACTCATGGAGAATTGGACAGGCAGGCAGTCAGACAGCTACTCATAGACAGGCAGACAGACAGCTACTCATGGAGAATTGGACAGGCAGGCAGACAGCTACTCATGGACAATTGGACAGGCAGGAAGGCAGACAGCTACTCATAGACAGACAGACAGCTACTCATGGACAATTGGACAGGCAGGAAGGCAGACAGCTACTCATAGACAGACAGACAGCTACTCATAGACAATTGGGCAGGCAGGCAGACAGCTACTCATAGACAGACAGACAGCTACTCATGGACAATTGGACAGGCAGGAAGGCAGACAGCTACTCATAGACAGGCAGACAGACAGCTACTCATGGACAATTAGGCAGGCAGGCAGACAGCTACTCATAGACAGGCAGACAGACAGCTACTCATGGACAATTAGGCAGGCAGGCAGGCAGGCAGACAGCTACTCAGACAGGCAGACAGACAGCTACTCATGGACAATTGGACAGGCAGGCAGACAGACAGCTACTCATAGACAGGCAGGCAGACAGCTACTCATAGACAGGCAGACAGTAAGACAGCTACTCATTGACAGACAGACAAATAACTACTCATGGACAGACAGACAGACAGGCAGGCAGGCAGGCAAAGAGCTACTCATGTTATGTTATTATGTTATTATAACAGCTACTCATGTTATGTGCAATAATTTGTGCAGTTATGGAAACAGCTCTTTGTGTTTATGCAAGAAAATGTAACACATTTATTTATTTACATATTGTGTGCATGCACATTGTACTTTGATACATTTTGCGAAAATAAAGCAATTGAAAGAGAGAAGTTATCAAGTATCATTAATGTCGTAATTTTATCTACTGGCCCCTGGCCCCTTGCCATTTTTGTAATGTGGCCCACAGGTAAATCTATTTGAGTATCCCTGCAGTAGACTATTAAGGTGATTCGGGAAAGGATGTCTCCTCACTGCCTCTCCACCCAGGGAGGTTTTCCAGGCACTGGGCAGACTGAGACCATGTTGGGGGATTATGTCTCTACATGTTGGCCTGGGTGCCCAGAGACACTAGTATGTGTCCCTTTTAGGCCCATATATTTGTCAGGCATGCCCAAATATGGAGTCTATGCAGTGATGTCATGGAGTCTGGGCCTGGTCCAGGCCTTGGCCTGGTCCAGGCCTTTTGTGGTGGTTCTGGACAACCGTGGGTCCGACCGACTGGGCACTGCACAATTTGAGTTTGTGGGGCGCACGGTTCTCGAGTTACGTGCATTACAGATGTACATACAGAGAGACATACAGAGAAGTGGTGCTTTATAGATAGATTTTATATGAATATCAGTCAAATGTAGAGTAATTTGCAAGACTTCACGGAATAGACGGTCTTGACTTGGTTTTAAAAGGTTGTATAAAAAGGAGGGGGGTTAATTATACCAATATATCAGTCAAAATGTGACGATAATTTGCTAGGAACAGTTGTCACATAGCGATGTAAGGCGATGTTCGTTGTTGCTCAGTCCCAGCTGTCCCATGGGCAATTAATGACTGCTGGTCACTTCATCGCTTGTTGTCCTGTCGTTCGTAGAACAGAATGTAGGCCGACTTTTGCCGACAGCGACAGACAAAGTCACCTGTTGTTTTAGACACTTCATCATCATCATAGATGAGCCAGCAGTCTGTCTCCGCCTCAGGAGGATACACCCCGTCACAGATGTAATGGCCTTCGTTAACAGAGGGTCCAAAATGGTTGACTACACTCACTAGAGTGTACTTTGCAGTACGGTCATCGGCTGCAGTGACCAGCAGCTTCCTGGACAGATGCACCCAACTATCTTTTGTTCTGTTCCAGCGATTAAGGTGGAGAACCAAGATATTAGGCAGGTTTTGAAATAACCACTGCTGGTCCGATTTCAGATGTCCGCACTCACACCTGTAGTCCACTTCCGTCTCCTGTAGGTATACATCGAGACATCTCTCCACGGATTCTCCAGGCATCACAGTCAACGATAGGTTGGTGAATTCCTGTTGCGTAGAGGACAGCGTGCGACATCCTTTACAGGTCCGGGTGTTGCACATCATAAAGGACAGGTGAGCCTGGACAGGACAGGTGTAAGTCAGTGTTGCTGCCTTCAGAGTGGGGTACAGAGACCCCAGCTGTTCCAGCACACAGATGAGGAACTCGTGGGCATCCTTTTGCTTGTCGTCCCGAAATGTCCAATACTTTTTCTCATTTGAGATTATCCTCTTGAAGGTCTTCAGGATCCGTATTTTACTGCGCACATCACTGTAGAAACGTGACATGTCAATGTTCACCAAAAGAATAAGTATGTCAGCCTCAGCGATTGTACTTACAACCTGATACTGACAACGAAGCTCATCCCTAAATTTTGTCAAAGTCAGGAGGCTCTGCAGGATAGAGTTCATATAGCACATTTGCCCCACGTTGTATAACCCAAGGTTGTCAAGCTCTTCTGCATGCAGGGAGTGAATGGCTGGGACTGAGGGCTGGGTGGTCTCAACCAAACTATCCAAGGAGGAGCTATTGTTACGGTTAGCCACAGCCTGTGCACCTCCTAAAACACCCCCACGAGGAGTATTATTTTCGTTCAGATTTCTTCCTCCCTTCTGTGCAGGAGGTAGGGAGGACGCACTGATGTTGTTTGCCTCAGCAAAAAGTGCAGCAAGTACAGTTGCCATTTTCTTCCGTTTGTGGCGCTTGAAGATTAGGAATGTGCGACACTGTAGATGAGTCTTCTTGGTCCTGTGTAAACTTCTGCTGCTCCCAGCGGAAGTTGGCATTTTGGCGGCCGGGAGTTTCATTTGCTCACCACCTGTTATACACAGCGATGTAATATGAGCCTTGTCTTGTCGTCATGTATGACTATCTGTTCCACCTATCATACACAGTATTGTAATATGAGTCACATCATGGCCAAGTGACTCACAGGTCTTCCTCGGTTTTAAATGAGTTCTGACATCATGATGATGATTCATGAATGATTTCAGTATTGTGACATAAGGCATGTCCATATTTAGGCATTATCAAACTGTGACATCAGGAATAAATTGTTTGGGGCTTTATTGATAGACTGACAGGAAATGGGGAGTGAGACTCAGCGGGATCGGGAGTAGAACCCGCAAGACGTGTCCGTGAAGTGAACAGAGTTTGCGTAACTCTGTCTTGGCTCACCCAGCCCTGTTAGGGAAAGAAATCTATCTACCTTGTCAATCCTACATGATCCTCCTCTGGGAAGACGATCGATGACGAACCTAAAAAGGGAAAGAAAATACTTTAAACATGAAAGGGAAAGAAAGATTTCAGTTAGTATTTCATTGCATTGCTGGCACCGCTTAACCATGGGCACCGCTCTGATTGATTGAAGTATTTATTAACAGATTGGAGAATACAAATACAAAACTGTTAACTGTGGATGACACCATAAAACATTACACTTGTTTACAATAGGGTCCACCATGTTCCATTCATCATAACATTTAGAGACGTACAAATATACACTTCTATACATAGCCAAAAACAGGAAATCATCATAGAGGAGTTAAAAAGGGAAAGAAATCACACCCGTATGAAGTGAGGGACGCTAATATATTAAAGTCTAACTCATGTTGATTAGGTGATGTAATGGTGATGTAAAACAAACATTGCCAACACAAACATTACACGCCATTAACAATAAAGAGAGAATATGACGTAATGAGTTACATTATGACATAATTTTCCCTTCATAGTCAATGGCGTTTACAAAACAAACATTGAACTAAAGACAAACATTAAACCTGTGTATAGGAGGTCATTCCGGGCCCCTATGCCCGGAGAGAAAGACGTCCGTGAGCATCTCGTTAAAAAGTGGAGATAATTGACTAAATACACGTTTTGTGCCAGAACTTTCACATGGATATGAAACTAGAGGACCATATTTCACTCCATGTCCTTGGAATTATTTAATGGGTGAGTACAAACATTTAGCATTTATCACATTTAGACTGCGCATTTTACGTCCGACCAGAAAATTAAGCAGGGTGTTCTATGGCTCTGTATGTGAAATACTGTACATACTGTATGAAACAACAAGAGCCTTCTAGCCTTCTAGGGCTAGGTCGACGACAGAGTAGGCCTACAGCATCTTGCAATGGGTCTGGTCCACAAGATTCGATACACCACCAAGATACCCATGTACCTGTCTAGATACTGAAGTATATTTCGTACCAACAACTTAAGAGAGAACTGACGACGATGCACGCAGAATGAAAGTTCTCAAGTCCATTTTATTATCAAGAGTAGAATACAGCAGAGATCACAGCCATGGGTCCTAAGACCCATGTAGCTCCTTCAGCCTCACGGCTTGTGGAGAACTCACACATAGACAGACATACAGTAAGGTTTAAATACAAGAACATCAAAGAGAGAATGCAAACACCCACTGTCCACTATATGTTCCCTTATAAGGTAGTGGTCAACAGGAAGACAGTAGGTATACATGTCCTGACAACAGCTGCTATAGCAAGCCAGATCTTTAGGGTCCTGCTAAAACCTCTCCTGCAGCTGCCCAACTAGGCGTTGGATCCTATATATACATGCCTGTCTCTCATTTGAACAGAGACAACCTAATACAGTTATTTACATACATATTAATGTGAATTGTATTCCATATATACATCAATACTTCCTTAATGTTAACGAAGTCCACACCCACAACACCATAGGGAGTGCAACAAACCATGTACAACCCAGATTCGGCACAAACAAGGGACTAAATTATTTCCGCTCCGATGCCACCAAAATATGGAACGCCCTACCAACAGTCATTAAGACATGCAAATCCCTTGACTCCTTCAAAGGGCATCTACGGACGGCTGCAATTCAAAACTGGCCCCAATAAAATCCACCACCCACCCCACTTATGTTTCTTTTCCCTTTTTACCTCCTTTCCTGTTCTGTTCTTTGACTATATAGAAGTCACCCGGAGAGATGGGTGACAGCCAGAATGTAGACGGCACCCCGGGAGCAGTATGGGTTAGCGCCCCAGCCTGCATCCTCCGTGAGGAGGAAGCCCAAAAACCTTCCACCTTTAGGAGAGCCATTCGAGCCGCAAGTATATAAGTATATAATAATAATACCGTTGCCCAGCGGTGGAGCCTGCAGTACCATTGCGGCTCAAGAATCCACCACTGACCAATCCTGAATGAAGTGTCTGGTGATGGAAGTCTGGTGCAACGCACAGGTTCCTCGCTAAACTCCTGGTGAGAGCAGGAGTGGACCTGGTGAGACGTAGGAGGGGCCCGGACAGGAGGCAACCCACAGAGCCTATAGTCCCTCCACATACCAGAATTGTACCTCTCAGTCCCAGCATAGTAGTTCCGAAGTGGTTCCAACGGATTGTTGTCTTTCCCTAGTGGTTCTGATCGAGGGTAGCTACTGGGACGTAAGTCGGGACTTGATCACCCCGGCTGGGTCACCTGAGTGAGGGGTATGATGTTCGAGAGACCCAAAACCCAAATGAGAAATGACCTTGGGATACATCACTGAGGATACGTCCCAGTTGCATCCAGGCGATGTATTTTTGTTCTGAAGTGTCTATTTGTGTCTGTTTTCATTAATTGAACAAGGTCAACCCTCTTGTAAACAAGTGTATAAATGCTTAATTGGGTCGTCCACTCACAGTTAACAGTCTTTGTATTGAGTTTGTGCTTGAAATGTACTGTAATTCTGAAAACTGTTAATAAATATTTCAATCAATCAATCAGATAATTTTGAGTTCCAATGTAAACAAAAGGCCTGTTAACAAACAGGATTTGCTAGTCTACACATTTCTGTTAACAAAAGGCCTTTTTTACATAGTATGCGTGCGCATATCCATTCCACCCCCGGATATTGCGTCCCTTTCTTGGTCTTCTTTCGGAAAAACATGGCAGCTGTTGACATCGACATGCCGATGGAAACAGAAGCCCTCATCCACGATGAAGAAAATCTCGAACGGTAAATATATTTCCACACATCATTAAAGTGCATTTGAATGTAGAAGATGTCCAGATCAAGAGTTTTCGGATGTGACACACTAACCCAGTTCTCCGGTGGGGCCTACTTGATGCTTCTTAAGCCAACGAGCACGTCGCGCATACATTGGTGACCTATCGAATTCTGCGACGCCAGAGATGGCAGATTTGTCCTTTTTATTGCAGAAACTGGGAGAAAATGTCAGTTCTCCTGCAAAAAAGTTGCCACGGAAACACAAACATTTTTATTTCCATAAAAGACACAATCCTTACTGTTTGTGTGGAAGATGAGTCTGTGCTCTTGATTGTTTTGCAATTTGGAACGAATTAGCCGAAATGTAACTGGAGCGTTGCAGTCATAGAGTTAGATTAGTCACCAATTTCGATGTAACGCATGCTATTGAAGCCTTAACCAGCCGGCAAATTAAACGTGTATTTGATCAAAACTAAGTCACAATGTGTATAGTCATTTAGCCTATAACTGAGTTTAATCATAATTGGTATAGCTTCAATTGCTGTTAAGTATAGTAGGCTATTATTCAGAAAACGATAGCGTAGACGCTGTTTAACTTAATATAGTGTTTGTTTACGTGGTTTTAGTTAATTATTTTAACCAGTCATACACGAATAATACTTATAATTATGTTGGTTGTTTGGTAGGCTATTATGAGTAATTGTTTAAGTGTTTATCATGGTGAGAGTTGCTCAAGGACAGAGCAGAGAAACAAACTAAAGATATCGGCTGTCCACATTCTAGAAGGTTCTACTACTCGTTAGATGCATGATCACGGTTATTTAGCATTGACACAAGTTTCATCTGTCATGATCAATGTCTCAAGTTATAAAGTCGAACGATATAGCTATTATTCCTGTACATTTTATTTTCCTTTTTTTTATTCAAATGATCTGTTTTTCATTTATTTTTATTTGGGGTAATTGGGGACTTGTTTATAGCATACTAATATGATATTTAATAGTAATATGTATGCCTATTGTCTACATACATTTTTGTATTGATTGATATCGTCAGGTACATAGATTTTGGCTAATATAGCTAAGAGTAATGCACCAAGCCAGATACATGTATGTCAATTTACCTAAGAAACATTAGGATTTTGATTACATCATGTTTTACTGCATTACAGTTAAATAGAATGTTTTTTACTTATTAGACTGGTCTAGCTGAGTGAAATGAATAATGAATTTGCGAATGCCATCCACTTTATTCCTAATATTTAGATTTTCTTTTCATTTTAATTTGTTGTTCCAATATCACCCAGCCCTATTGGAAATTGGTAACACATTTGAGTGCTTTGCCACAAGCATGAAATGACCACTAATAACTAAACAATGGGTTGGCTGATGGACAAGATCAATATAAGCTCTAAACTTTTACATTTGCAACATAGCCACGCTATGATGTCTTGTATGTCAGGGGTGAGGGAGTTCCAGGGGGTACCTAGCTCAATTAGAGATAGTTAGTAACCAAATGGACCCTTATAGTTAAATTAACAGTGGTTTTACAATATAAATTGGGGTACCAGAGATGGCTGAATGTCTGTAGACTAATGCATGTCAAACTGGGGGTCCTTGAAATTAAACGGGTTGAGAATCACCGCTAGAACCGTCAAAATCTTATGTTATGGGGGTCCCTGGCATATATTTTTCAAATGGGGGGTCCGCAGGCTAATTAGTGTCAATTTGGGGGTCCTTGACATGAAAGAGTTTGGGAACCCCTGTTGTATGTGACCCCTTTTATTCCATTATCTTTTACTTTATTATTTTACACCTTCATCTTAAACTTTTTGCCATTGTGGTTTATTGTTGTGGCTACCTTGATTTATTCATGAGCATATGTATTTGTCATTTTTATTTAAATCTCTACTAGATCTTTCAAACATCAACCTGCTACATTTAGCCGCCTGGTTTTCAAATGCAGTTGTGAGAGTAAAAGCAGTGAGGTCACCATTGTAACATGAATTATTTTTACACCATAGATTCAAGATCAAAGATTAAGCCTGATTTAGCATAAATCCGCATTAGGAATGCCTTCGAAGGTCTACTCTTTCCTGTTTCCACTGTACTGTATCATAATGCAGAAGACCAAAGATAAGACCTTAGATGTAGTATATTTCTATTGTTTGTTTTTCCTCAAGTTAGCCACTTTACTTTTAATAGTAAAAATGGCTGATTTACAACCTCATGTATATGATTTACAACCTCACAATGCAATGTGAGCTTGTACATCTGCTATTTTTGCCTAATGTTCACACATCGGCATCGCTCTATCACTATCTTGCCAAAACATATTTCTTTCAGACAATTTCATGACACAAGATGAATCATAGTTATTGTGTGTTTCATCCATGTCATAGGCTAGCATCCTTTATCATTTGCAAGTGATTGCTTTTTCATGACTCATGGACTGCTGCTCTAGTTGATATTGGTATTAGGTTTTGCTTGAGTGTTTTCAGTTGCTGTCTTTGTAGAGGAATACAGGATCAAAATAGTAGCAGTATCATGAATCTTAATACTGATTACTAGAATAGCATCTTCACAATAAATGAGTTGGCAATCACATGTTCATCTGGTATCAACATGGGATTCAATAAACATAGTAATGGTGAATGATGACTGGAAAGAGGACTTCAATAAGGAAGCTACAGAAAGTTGTCATAGTCCACAGTACTGTGCTATTGTAGTAAGGAAGGTCATTGTGAGTTCTTGCTTGATGAGCCTGCAGCAGGTGATTCACACAGCGCTATTCTTAGCTTTACAGTTCCCTACTCTCCTTTCCCTGTTCCAGGTGAAACATATTCCTGCTCCAGAGGCATGTTCGGTGTAGATGCAGTATAGATTCAATTCAATTCAATTTTATTATAGTGTCAAATCACAACAAGTTGTCTCAAGACACTTTACAACCAACAAAGATCCACCCAGAGCAAGCAACATTGCGACAATGGTAACGAAAAACTCCCCTTTAGGAAGGAACGTCAGGCAGAACCCGACTCTAGGGTGGGCGGCCATCTGCCTCGACCGTGTCGGGGGGGGGTAGAGGGAGAGAGAGAGAGATAGACAGAGAGAAAAGACAGAGAAGATCTCTGATCTAAGATCTGATATACCCAAAATGTAATTCCCACATCAACAGTTAACTTCACTATGACGGCCACAGCCGTCATCACAAATGTGATGAGGTCAGCACAACATCATTCTGTGGACCTTAATGACCAAGTGAATAGAACAAACACAAATAAAAAGTATGTCATGACATCACAGGTTCTCTATTCCTTGAGCTTTTGGGCCTGTGACTCCCAGGCTATTGTGACTGGCTGGTATCCTCCACAGTTGGCCTGTGGATGGTGTACAAACTGTACACGGCCACCACCGTTATGCGTGACGTTCCCAGCTGTGATAATGTTATTGACTAAGACTAAAAGACTACGTATTTTTATATTTAGTCGACTAAGACTAGACTCAATTTCAGAAGAGTAAGTAGGACTAAAGGCCTATTCATAGTCTGGATTTTCGGTGGTGAGGTGACCACCGCTCTGGTGGTAAGCTGACCACCGGAGCTGAAATAACGTTGAGCGGTGGCGAGTAAAAACAGAGAGAAGGGCTGGAGCGGTGGCGGTGGTTTGCTTGTGACGTCATGATGTAGTTCGGTGGTCACCTAACCACCGAAAATCCAGACTATGTATGAGCCTTAAGACTAAATGGTGTTATTCAAAAGACTAAGGCCTCATACACACGTATCAAACACTATCCAATGGGAGTCACATGGTTTGACCAAACATTTGTTTGATGGGGGAGGTGTGTATGAGGCCTTACTAAATCAAAAAAATTGCTGCCACTTCTTGACATCTAATTGGAGTTTAATCAGCAGGAGTGACCACGCTATTCCTCCCAGTTCTGCTTCCCACTGAACAGGCACCCACCCTTGCCAGCCTGTAGCTAGTGCTGCACACAGTGCACAGTGAGCACAATCATTTGCCGGCTTCTCAACCACGGCCACAATAGAAAAGTGTATACTGTAGATGGGCCATATTCTTTGTGTACAACCTTGCTGGCAAACCCAATAGTGCTTTAATGTATATCGAGGAATCGTGGAGGACTCTGTGTATTGATTATATCCCCTTCTTCTGTGTTTGACGCAACTGTTCTACTTTTCTACTGCTACTATATGGCATTTCTATGTCATTAAATGTTAAGACCACTTTTTGAGAGGTTTGGGTTGTTTTATTACCTTATTATGGGCAAACTAGTCTATTCAATAAGTCTCATTGACTTCCATTGTAAAGCTCTCAAAGTCACTCTTTTAGCACATAAACCAACCCAAGAAAATAAATAAATAAAAGCTGGTTCTGACAGTTTATGACATCAGGAAAACTCATGCGGTTTTATTTTTAATAATGTCATTTTTGCCTTGTTTTGACTAATTTGTGTAGAAAGAAGATCCGGTAGGTATGCCTACGCCGACCGAATCACTGCTGTTCGCGTTGAGTAAAAAACGCCAGGCAAATACAAGTAGTAGCAATAATAATGAATGAAATAGTGTAGGATAATATAATTCATGAAATAGTGTAAGATAATATAATATGTACTACAACAATGTTGTCGGATAATAATAATATATCATGTATGAGAATATTAGGATATAGTGTAGTGAGAGAGTTTGGAACGCCGTAGTACTGCTTCAGTATATCTCCAACCAAAATAAAAACTTTATAAATCTATCTTAAAACTAAAGTCAGAATCGGCTTTTGTTGCTTTGGTTCATGTGCTAAAAGAGTGACTTTGAGCGCTGTTTCCCCGTTATAATGGAAGTCAATGAGCGACTACTTTTTATTTCTTAAATTGCTAATAAACAACCAAACAGAGCGAAATAACTCATGGAATGGACTAGTTTGCCCATAATAAGTTAAGAAAACAACCCAAACCTCTCAAAAAGTGGCCTTACCCTTTAAGGAGTGTACGCCCATGTACTGAAGATACATTTAACTTTTAGATGCCCTTTAGGCAGCTACAGGGGCAGGTATAAGCTCTTAGATTGACATTGCTCATTTATTGTCTGTTCTGCGTTGTGTCAGCTTCACCCTGCCTTGGACTGATTTTCTGTCTCGTCTTTTTCTCCCCAGGGAAGCCGAAGGCTTCAAAGAACAAGGAAATGCGTTTTACGTCAAGAAGGATTACTCTGAAGCCTTCAACTACTACACAAAGGCCATAGGTGAGAGTCCCACTCAATACCGTTCTCCACAGTCACAGGGAGCTGGACTGTTACGCTTGCCTTGATGAGCCAATGCAGTTGTCATTGATTGCATATGTACAGTACATGGCAACCATAGGGCTGAACAATGTGTCACAATATGGGTTTCTAAACTTTCTACATCAGATCGAATAATTACAATTTAGGCAATTATCAGACACTGTTATCCAGAGAAACGTATAAACAATCAGGTACAATCAGGTAAAGTAAGGTCAGCTTAAGAGATATTCACAGTGCAAGGTCAGCTTAAGAGACAAGAACAGAACAAGGGTTAGTGGTCAAGGAATTGGAACACAATATACTCAAGTGTCCATATTTTGACACAGGTGAAAAGGTAAAAGAAAATGTCATTACAATTTAACACAGTGAGAGATTATAGATCAGCTATCTTTTTAATGATTTGTGTACAATAAGAAGATATCAAGCCTGCCATCTAGAATCTTGCACGGCTGCGGCACGCTCACGTCCAACGCCACACGGTCGTGGTGGTGTTTTTCCGTGCCACGCATATGTGTTGGAGTGCGATCAGTGTGTGTTTGTGTGTCATTGGCCACTGACCGTATGTTTTCCGTTCTGGGTAGGTTGTTTGTTCTTGTTTTGTTTCTCCGTGAATGTCGTGTCTGCTGCTCCATGTTGTTGTTTCTCTGTGAATGTGTGTGTCCGCTGTCCCTGTATACTATATTCACGGGCCAGCTCATCACGGAGCTGGGTTGAAAACACAGGGGTAGGGACGCTGACGTATCGCAGCCGCGGAGCACGGGCGTAAACGGCGCATCCGCAGCCTGTGTCACGGTCTAACACTTGCCCAACTGAACAAGTGTGTGCTCACAACTTGTTACCGTCTCAAATCTATAGATACTTATACTTGTATAGATACATAATTTGTCTCCATTGAGTAAACAACATACCTAGGCTAGCAGCTATCTAAATAACATGAATAGCAGCTATTTAAATAGTCAAAGATAGGGATGTCTGTAACGGATAATTTCCCAGCCGGTTAGCCGACAGGATTAACCGGGTCATTAACGGATATTGGTTAATATATATATATATATTTTTTTTTAATAGGCTACCCCAAATGTAATATGCATGTATAGGATACATAATTAAAGTTGGTAGACTAATGGTATACATTTATTTATGCTCCTTTTTTAAAAGACGAACAAAAAAGCAACATTTAACCGTATAAATAAATTGTTGTAATCATCAATAAACAACGCATCGCATCTGCATGCATGCATCTGTGCGTCTACAGTACAGAGGTCCGCCGGTTCTAGTCCAAAACATAAATAAGTCCAGTCCAGATCTGAGCAACCTATACCTATAAAGCCACTGGACGCATGGGCTAAGCCTTTTTTATTATTCAGATCAGCATGCATGTCACTGTGTTCTGTTTGTTGACTTTTCGCTGACGAGAAAACCCTCAAACATCGATAGCACATGGCTAACTTGATAGCCGTAAGCCGTGCCAGTGTGGGGAGACTGATAGGAGGAGGAGGAGGAAGTGGCGGTGGCTGTAAACGTTCTCCCTCCAGGCCAAATGGCCAATAATGGATTTAATGCCAAGTAGGTCTCTGCATTGATACGGTCGACATGTGTTAATCTCGTCTCGCTGTCACTCGCTTAAGTTTTGACTACCGCAAAGCTACCATTGTAACTAGCCATTGAAGTACAACAGAGAACTTTGGGACATTGATGGGGCAGAAAACAGCGCCCGAGCGCTGTTCATGCAGCCTGGAGTGTGACAAGCTGGGCGGCGCAAATAAGAGCAATTTTAGGCATGTGTGCAACATGTCAACTGTTTTAAAGTATTGTACTGTGACAACTACAGTCTCTGTAATGTTTATGTTGTACTATTACTAAAAACGATCTAAAATAAAAGGGATTAAAGATCAGAACATGCATTTATTATTATGCTAATTAACCGTAAAGCTGATAAGCATACTCGAATATTTCTTAACGGTCGGCTAACCGGCTAGCCGGTTACCCCCTGACATCCCTAGTCAAAGATATACACTGTGCTTGTTCACAATGAGTGTCAAAGCCAACCAACAAAATAATTGTAGAAATGGTCTGCAGAGCACTGAAGAGAATAACAATGGTAAATGGTGCATTTATTTAGCGCTTTTATCCAAAGCGCTTTACATAGATTGTGCTTTACATTCACCCATTCACACACACATTCATACACTTATGGCGGATGAAACCATGCATGGCATCAACCTGCACATCGAGAGCAATTGGGGGTTCAGCGTCTTGCTCAAGGACAATTTGATACTAACTCTGGAGGAGCGCGGGATCGAACTGGAAACCTCACGTTCCCATCCGGCCACTCTATCCCTGAGCCTCTACTGCCCTATGGACACAATGGATTTGCAAAGAGCAAATCAGTACTAGACCTCATTATTACACCATCCGGGCAAAATATCATTGTTATTTTTGGACCATATCATCACTCGTTTCGTTAGTATTAATGAGAATTAGATTATATTCTTATTCTCTGTTTGACTCATAGCTTTGCCATCTATAGAGCATCAAGACATGTTATGTTAACATCAGTGACTGTTCTCTTGTGTGACTTTTATTATTCTTATGTCTTAAAGATGCCTCTCCCAAAAATGCTAGTTACTATAGCAACCGAGCGGCCACTCTGATGATGCTGTGTCGCTTCCGGGAGGCCCTGGAGGACTCGCAGCAGGCAGTGCGTCTAGACGATTGCTTCATGAAGGTCAGTGGGGTCACGCAATCGCATCTCATTCAGTGTGAGCTTTCCTGTCTTATTTTATGGATATTCCCAAGACTTACGCTAAGCTTTATTATTAATACTACTACTGCTACTGACGTTTACTGTTTAATAGGATACTGCTAAACCAGTCAGGTAGACTCCAGTCAGAGAAAACGTAACACTTCTAGTCTAAATGAGCATATTTACCATATTGTTATCTCTGCTATGAAGAGTCAAGTCTATTATGATATCACCATTTGGTGAAAATTGCATGTTGGTGAAGGTCATGCTCTGGTGGGTGTGAGTGAAGCATAGCTGACCAGTGCTCCACCTTGGCGCTGGGATTTCTTTCAAAATAGAAGCTCGGGGTGCCGGGAAGATATCGCCGCTTCCCCCCCCCCCTTCCCTTTCGGAAAAAAATCGGAAGACATATTTTTGCTTGCTTACCTTGCTATCGTTACGATAAAATCGCGAGAGGCAGGTCAGAAGTCAGAAATGAAGAGGTTAGTATATCCATCTGATCAAAACCACGGAGAGCTCCCTAGATTAGGAGATACGAGGGATTCTTTCTGCAGCGGTAAACGGGGAAGTGAACGGGACCTCGGATGTGTGAAGAGCAAGGAGTATGGTGGCCTTGGAGGCCAACTAAAAAAAAAAGAGAGAAATTCAGAATATTTTTCTCTCGTTTGATATCAATGAAAATGCACTAGGACGTGTGTACACATCCTAGCAACACGTCGGTTGGATTGGTTATGGTCTAAATGTGTTAATTTGGCCCTTAGTCTGGAGAAATCCGGTGACGTCTCTATTAATATATACTCTTAAGACTATAATGTGTTTCCTTCCTACACAGGGCCACCTGCGGGAGGGCAAGTGTCACCTATCTCTTGGTAACGCCATGGCAGCTAGTCGCTGTTTTCAGAAGGTTCTGGAGCTAGAGCCCAGCAACGGCCAAGCACAGCAGGAGGTGACTTGCCAACCACCAACTACACATTCCGCATTTTTATTTTAACGGTTTTATAAAACAGGCTTTTTAAATTATTATTTGTGTTCCTGGTGTGAATCACATTAAAAGAGTTCTTCTGTGTTTTGTTATTTCAGCACAAGAACGCAGCAGCGATGTTGGAGTACGAACGCATGGCAGATTTTGGCTTTGAGAAACGCGATTTCAGAAAGGTATGGTTTTTTTTTTCACTTCATTTTTATTGAAGGAAGAACAGACACAAACAAAAAACTCAACTAACAAGACAATACGGGAAAGAAAAAGGACAAAAAGTAAAAGAAAAAAAGGCTGCATTTTTCATATTACAATAAACATTCAATGAAATTCTATTGCAATATCACTAGGCTGAGAGAAGAGATTCCACTTTTCCCATTTTTTTATAGAATTTATCCTCCTAGTCTCAGTATGAATGTTAGTTTTTCCATAGAATACAGTTCCTCAATAATGTCCATCCATTGATCTTTCGTTGGTGAGTCCTGTTGGTACCAGCGTCGTGTGATTGCTTTTTTACTTGATGCTAAGAGGATCTTGATTAAATATTTATCATGTGTTAGAAACTCTTCAGGGATATTTCCCAACAGTAGAAAAGAAACCGACAGAGGTATCTCAAAACACAGAATGGTCTCCAAAGTGGAGTGAATATCCTGCCAGAAAGGTATGTTTTTAAAGGGCCACTAAACTACATTCAGCCATTAGATGTTCACTTTTACAACACTGCTCTTTTTTGTAACTTTTTCTTTTAAACCTTTTTAGTTTTTAGTAAAAAAAAATTACCAAATAATGAATGAACAGAAATCAAACAAATACAGGAAAACAAAAAGAAAGACAACAAAAAAAACTCAAAGATAAACGGAAAAACAGCTTGGCATAAACTACAACTAGCATTTTTTAAATTAAGAGTAAGGCAAGGCAGGAAAGAGCAGGAGACATGATGACTCACAATATACAGCAGATATATTACCATAATCACAGGCCCGGCTGTGGACGTTTTTAGCCGAAGGAGTGTTTCTCGTGCAAAACTAATGCTTGCAATGAATTCAGATTCATGAAAACCCCCTAGTTTAACCCGTCACATGCTACTTACAACTACAAAACTAAGAAATACATTGCATGGATGCACCTGGGACGTATCCTCAGTGATGTATCCTGAGGTCAACAGGGTTTTCGGGTCTACCAACATCATACCCCTCACTCAGGCGACCCAGCCGGGGTGGTCAAGTCCCGACTTACGTCCCAATAGCTACCCTCGATCAGTCTCATTAGGGAAAAACCAGGGCCACACAATCCGTTGGAACTACTCCAGAACTACTGGGCTCTGTGGGTTGTCTCCTGTACGGGCCCCTCCTACGTCTCACCAGGTCCACTCCTGCTCTCACCAGGCCCAGGACCTGTGCGTTGCACCAGAGTCCCAGCACCAGACACTTCATTCAGGAGTGGTGGGCAATGGTTCCACAGGGCAATGGTGCTGCGGCTCTGCTTGCTGCTTGCATGGCCCTCCTAAAGGCCTCACCGAGGGTTGTTGGGCTTCCTCCTCACGGAGGACACAGGCTGGGGAGCTAACCCATACTGCTCACCCGGGTGCCGTCTACATTCACTCAGGTCTTAATGTTCCTGTTTGTGTTCCAGGTGGTGTACTGTATGGACAGAGCCCTGGCTTTGGCGGCTGCCTGCCAACGCTTCAAGATCCTCAAGGCTGAGTGCCTGGCCCTGCTGGGACGCTACCCAGAAGCCCAGTCTGTGGCCAGGTAGCCCCCTTTCATTTGATCATAAAGAAACATAAAACAACGTTTACAAATATTCCTCTAGACACTATTAAATTATGCTACTACTGTAAATGTACTGTATATTGGGAACTATACCTATTATCTCTGGCTATTTTCAGCAAAGATATGTATTGTAGAGGGGGGGGGGGGGAAAGGAGTAGATCAAGTATAGAACCCTGGGGGACCCAGGTCAAAGTTTTTATTTATTAATTATGCCTTCTTTCACAGTGATATTCTGCGCATGGATTCAACCAATGCAGACGCACTGTACGTGCGCGGCCTGTGTCTGTACTATGAGGACTGTATCGACAAGGCTGTGCAGTTCTTCGTGCAGGCCCTGCGCATGGCCCCCGACCACGAAAAGGCCAGACTAGCATGCAGGGTAAGTCTGTCATCTCATCTGCCATCTCGTCACCCAATCTCTCGGCCTCTATGAATGAAGCCTAATGTATACTTAATGTTAGTGCCCTACATTCTGACTAGGTTTACTTTGTGTTCCCCAAACCAGAATGCCAAAGCCTTGAAAGCCAAGAAGGAAGAAGGCAACCAGGCATTCAAGGACTGCAACTACGACTCCGCTTATCAGCTGTACACAGAGGCCCTGACGATAGACACCAACAACATCAAGACCAATGCCAAGCTCTACTGCAACAGAGCCACTGCTGGAGCCAAGGTGAAGGCCCCCATTTAAATGCATTTTGGGTGCTAGAAATACAATTGGACTTATTCACATAAAAAGTAGATTAGGGAGGGGTTGGTTCTTTGGTCTATTTGACCCAAAGAAATTATTAACTTTTGTGCTTGAAAGGTCATGGTCACAATCAAGGTCAAAATAGGCAATGGATTTTCTTGTATTATTACTTGACTCAGATGACATGGGGTATGGAATGCAGTGTTACATAAGTCTTTCTAAAGAACATTACAAGGATATCGTCTAGATTATATCTGGACATAATTCACAGAAGGAACATTACCCATATATGAGACGTCAATGTCACTTGCAAATGGGGCCACTGTCATGTAGATACAGTGCATGACACAATGCACGTTACCATGCAGGGGTTCTCAGCCTGTCGGTCCTGTAATGGACCAAGCACACAGTTCATGACCTAGTGCTCTCTACATAACATGTCCCTTCTCAGGTGACGCATGCTTCAGTTAACACAGTTCAGATGCATCTAGGAAAATCTGCAGGAAAACTTCTAAAGTTTGTAAAGAAAATAACCTGATAACCTGTAACATGGGGACTTTTTGTGAGCTAAACACCAGTATACCTGACGAAGGCCCCTGTTTTCCGCTCTGTTGTCAATCAATTATTTTGGGAGCTTTTAAAACGGTGTGCGGATTTCCTTTCTAAACGCCTGTTTACATGAACTTGATTTTCTACCACATGCACTGCGTTTTTACAAATGAGCTGTGTTCATGCAATTTACCTGACTCGTAACTGATAACGATGCTTTACCTCTGCTGCTAACTCCAACTGACCTGTAATGTCAACTTGTGTCCTCAGCTGAAGAAACTGGAGCAGGCCATTGAAGACTGCACCAGTGCCATCAAGCTGGATGAGACGTATATCAAGGCGTACATGAGACGAGCCCAGTGGTACGGTTCCCTCTGTCTCCGTGTTTCTTTGAAGGGTGTTTGAATACTTTATTAGTCAGTAAGGTAAACGGCACGAGGTAGTGTGTGTGTGTGTGTGTGTGTGTGTGTGGAGTGACACTCTGTGTTTTCTTGCAGTTACATGGACATGGAGCAGTATGAGGAAGCAGTGCGAGACTATGAGAAAGTCTACCAGACGGAAAAGACCAAAGGTAACGCTGTCATTCACGTAGATTAGAAGACAGCCTTTTGACTGACCAAATGTCTGTTTGATATACCTCCTCCACATTGTCACATGTTTTCAACTTTGCTTTTCTTTTGACATTTGATCTCAAGTTTGTCTATTTACTAAAATACCTTTCAGAATAACAGGTTAATAACTTTTACCTGCCGTCTCTATTTTGGCATTATAGGCATGCCAAAGGTCAAAAATATCTTACACTGTCATGAGTTTTAAAATAAGGTATTCATTTGTGAAGAACACAAGGTTTCTGCCTGACACTGATGATACTATGTTCAATATATCATCTTTCTCTCCACATCCACCTCGATATGTTTAATTGATCCTATTTGCCTCTTGGTATCCGTCTAGAACACAAGCATCTACTGAAGCACGCCCAGCTGGAACTGAAGAAGAGCAAGAGGAAAGATTACTACAAGGTGTTGGGAATAGGCAAAACTGCCACCGATGATGAAATTAAGAAAGCGTACCGCAAACGGGCCCTCATGCACCACCCAGGTATACACGTGCACACACACCACCAATCAATCAAACTTTGTTTATATAGTACATTAACCCATTCAGACCTGACATCGAAATGGACAAAAACAAGTCTTCTGAAAGAATATATTTTTTTCACGATTTAAAAAAAATAGCAGACCTCGTAGCTCGTAGCGTGCCACTCGGTGGCCGTCTAATAACTGGTTGGTGTGTTGCAGACCGCCACAGTTCCGCCACTCCGGAGGTGCAGAAGGACGAGGAGAAGAAATTCAAGGAGGTGGGTGAGGCCTTCACCATCCTCTCCGACCCCAAGAAGAAGATGCGTTATGACAACGGACATGACCTGGAGGATGACTGTGGCTATGGAGGAGGAGGTGAGGGCTTTGTCTTTCTACAATAAATTGATCCCCCACGAATTCCTGCACAAACGAGGAGGTTTCAGTGCAAATGCATGGAAGGTGGTACGCGCTGCTGTACCTTCCTTGTTCTAAATTGATTTGTAAAGCCTTGCACATATGAAAAGGAGTGTTCCCTTATGGCACCTACAGACTGTAGGCGTTGTAGGGCAGACTCACACTATGGTGCCGGGTGCACACTCGGGACCACTTGGCAGATGTTGTGGTAGTGTGAATGCTGTGTACCGTTCCCGGGAGCGGATCACCCACTCGTTCCCGGGACTGCATGGAGGTGGTCTCGGGACCGGTTGAAGTTTACTCGGAAGTCTCGGATACAGATCGCTGCAATGTGAAAGCATTGAATACAGTTGAACAAAGTGTACGCGGGTGCGAAAGAATCAAAGCCAATGTGAATCATGACCTAGACCAGGCAATCATATTCGGGAACAGTTTGAATCAAACGGACTCCGTCTGAATCTGCCCTTAAAGTTGACGGTATTTCACACTAGTACAGGAGTCTTTTTTTTTTTTTTTTTTTATCGGCTCACAAAGATATGACATCTTTGTGGCTTTCACACTAAATGATTGATCTCCGACTAGGGATCACACACTGCAAGAGTACCAAGAGGCGATCCAGACCCCATGCATATATAGGCTACATTTGTTTTTTATTCCAATTCATTTTGGCGTCATGTAGGTGCAGCCAGGATCCCGTGATACATGCACGAGACCGACACAGGACATCTCTCTCTCTCTCACGCACACAGGAATACACAGGGCGAAATAGAGCGAGACAGTAGTCGGTACACTAAATCTTGATTTTCATTAATGAAAGTCTCTGCGTCTCTCTCCATATACACACACAGCGCATGTGGTCCAAATGTTTGTGCTGCAGAGTAGATTCCGACGTTTTATCAACATTATTCAAGTGAGATGCATTTGTTTTATAGACTATTTTACAGCAATATTAGGCCAATAGCTACCAATATGTATGGCACCTGGATTTAGGGGCTTCAGTGGCTCAGGGGTAGAGTGGTTGGATGGTAACCGCAAGGTTGCCAGTTCGAACCAGGGCTCCCCCAGAGTTGGTGTCGAAGTGTCCTTGAGCAAGACACTGAACCCCTAATTGCTCCTGATGTGCTGATTGGTGCCTTGCATGGTTTCTACTGCCATTGGTGTATGCTTTATGTACGTAAAGCACCTTGAATAAAGGCACTATAAATGCACCATTTACTGTGAGCATGGCTGCCTTGTGCTCTCATTGGCTGTAATATGGACCTTCCCAGGGTGCCGTCGCAACCCCGTTCATACTATATGATGTCCAGTTGGCGAGACCATAGATATTATAAAAAATAAATTGGAGCAACGTGTATCCGAATGAAGGCGGAAGTGCAGTGCTGAAGGCTTTGGAAAATTGTGCCTTTTAATGGTGACATGCGTCTACGTATATATGTCTTATGGGCGAGACAGCCAAATATCAAACCTGATAGATATTCAGAAACGCTCGGGAAGGCATCTGCGAGTGCTTTTATTGCCGCTGGATCTTCTCGCAGAGCCTTTCTTACACAGCAAGCAAAACCTCTGAGTTCAAAGCCCGATCTTGTGTCAGATCGGGGGTTTTGTCGGAGAGCGCCAAAAAAACTCCCTGAGCAAATATCGTACATTGTGTAGGCGTTATTACCCTGCCTTATAATAGGAACTAAATCATCAACGGTAATGCATCCATGGGAAGTAACGATGAATGTAGTGAACAAGATGTTGGCACTGTGATGCGTGTGGTCCTGGTTGTGTGTTCAAGTATTTAAAGCAGTACTCTGGAGATTCAAGCATTGGAGCTATCCATTTTAGAATTTCCAATGGCACCTGCTTTCTAATGATTGAATTCCTATTATTGCAATTCATATGAATTGGCTGTTGCCAGGTGACATACTGTACGGTAGGACGTAGAGTTATGTCAGGGACACACGTTTTATATGATGGACATATTTCTATTGTACTTTAGCCTGGGTTTCTTCACTCTACACACTAAATCTATAATTTGCCAAAAATAGCAGCTCTACACGCTCACAACGTGTTGCCTTGTGGACGTGTTGTTACTTGTGACATTGTAGATCTGCTATTTTGGTCAAACTTGCTTCATAGTACAGTCCCCTGGTTGGGCATTCTGTCAAAACAAATGTTAATTTTATGCTGACATTCTGCTTGTGAATAAATGCTTTTTGTTTGATATTTCTCTCTCTCTCTCTCTCTCTTTCTCTCCAGATTTCGATGCCAACAACATCTTCAGAGCGTTCTTTGGAGGCCAAGGGGGGGGTGGTGGTGGAGGATATAACTTTGAATCCAATCAACAAAGTATGTAGACTAGAGTTTTGCTTTGAAACACTAAAAGACTATTCAAATGTGATGAAACAGAGTGCATGTTATTGACGTTATTCGTTGAATTTTTGTCTTCAAGACGCAGGTCCTGGAAACTTCTTTTTCCAGTTTGGCTAAAGAGGAGCGTCATACGGCTGTGATGGAGCCTTGAAGTGGACTACATTAATTTGGACCCCTCTCCCTCCCAATTTCCTCTCCCAGTGTCCTTTGGACACCTCCCCTTGCATACTTGATATACTTTAAAGCAATGGTTCTCAAACTTTTTAATTTCAAGGACCTGTAAAGGTCACTTTGGTTGTAGTTGCACACTCAGATTTACACACCTGTAAGGTTCTATTTGGAGCGCCCTCAAACTCTCAAGGGTCCCTGGACCGCGCATCGAGAACCACTGATTTAAAGAAACCCTCCTGAAGTCTTTAGTTATTGCACTCGCTCTTAAATTCACTCTTCAAGTTTATACTAACCGGAATCGTGCAGGGACTTTTGCGTTTTTTGTATTTGAACTTAACACTTTTCGATAACAAATCAGCTAAAATGCCCAGACCGATTTGGACAAGCTAATCGCACAAGCTTCATGGTGCGAATTGTCGACTACTCTTAATTGCCAAAACACAAATTTGTCTCATACTGAAATAAATTTTAGCATAGGATAAATTACTTCGGAATACACTGGTGGAGTGTAAATCTGCATAGATGTTTAGATTTAGGAGCAGTAACGTAGATTGTATTTTTTTGTTAAGGTAACCCTTGCAACGATCGACTGAAGAGCCAGTATCGACATCTCGGCAGAACAGTGTGCGTCCCTATTCTGGGGAGAACATTTGGCAAAAATAGCAGATCTACAAGCTTGCTTATAGATCTGCTATCTTTGGCAAAGAGGTTTAGTGTAGAGGAGGAAAACGGAGTGTATCTAGTATAGAGCCCTGAGGGACCCCAGTCAATGAAGTATATAGACTTTAAGTGGTTAATTCAGATCAAGTTTTGGAGGTAAATGTTCAAACGGACCTCAGGGCAGCAATTGAGGATGATGTGTCCGTGTCAAATGCAGCCTGTGTGTGTGTGTGCGTGTGTGTGTGTGTGTGTGTGTGTGTGCGCGCGCGTGTGTGTGTGTGTGTGTGTGCACGCGCGTGTGTATGTTTATGTGTGTGTGTGTCCAGGTTTTATTCGCTCTCCTGCAGACCGCAGGGTCAAACGGCACGTTTTTCCTCTGGTCTCCAACCAGACGTTGTAAAATTTACTGGAATGTAAAGGGTGATTTATACTTGGTTGAGTCTTGGTGTCGAGCACAGGAAATTGCCGATCGGCTGTTTTAGTTTTCAGTATGCAACATGGTGCGCAACCAAGTATAAATCAGGCATAACGTGTTTTCATTCATGTTTGTAACCTCTATTTTTCTTCAGTCTCCCTTAAGCCTATTATTATTTATTGTATATTCAAACTGTATGTAATGTATGCATCCCAGTGCCAGTGTGGACGGTCTTCCCACAAGGAGCTTGTATTTTTACGCAGATTAGTTGTAAAAACAAACAAAACAAAAACCTTTCACCCCAGCCCTCTTCTTTCTGAGTTTCATTGACTGTACAGTATGTATACAGTGTGTAAATTTCTTTGTCGTTGAACTGGGCCAAACATCAAGCAAGTCAATGTCTCTTAACATTCACAGATTTTTAACACGAATCTTGTTGTACTGTGAGGAGGAAAATCGCTGTTGGCCTATTCATCAAACCGGCGTGTTTAAGATTAGGCTGACTGATTTTCCAGTGCGTTTGACACGTAGAACAATTTGTGAAGTTTTGTCAGATTTTCACACAGTCCACACAGTAGGGTTCATGTTTAAAATCAGAAGTTGCCCTTTAAGCCATTTGAAGGTGTACTCTGAGCACTGACCATTGTATCCCCTTTGTCACTGACACAAGTTCTGTTCACACAGGACTCATTCATTGGATGTCCAGAAATTTGAAATGGATTTGCAGAGATCTGCCATTTGCGAATGAGCCTCAGAAAACAGTGGCCATGGGGTAATTAATTACATGAGGTCTTCAGTGACATAGGGTCATGTGTGGATAAGGCTATTATCCATTGTTATATTAAGTGGTGCCTTGCCTGACTGCTAATGTCGCTCATGTTTTGAGGAAATATCTTATGGCTAGGCTTTTATTTAACCATTATTCTTAAAATGTAGAGCCAACCCCGCTAATAAATTGAACATCGCCAAGCATGTTTTTGTGCTCTGTTTAAAAGAAAACAGTTTATTTGTCATTTCATTTTGCAATTAAATGCTTTTACCAGACCAAATTGGAGGTTTTTGCACCTGCTATGAGTGCTATCCATTAGAAGACTTAATACATTTAGAATTATGGGCAGTGACATCCACTTAAACTCAAATTATACTGGCACGATGGTGTAACTTACCGAAAATAACCCGCTGTCGTGAATGTAAGACTGGAACATGCTGTGGCCCATAGCAACTAGACTATATTTCAGGCTTTTGGGGTTTCATGTCCTTTGTTATTCTGACTCTGACAGCATCCATGATGATGCATTGTAAATGTGTTGTACATTGATGCGTTGTTAGCTTGAAGATCTGTTCTTTTTGGCAAGTGTCACTGTCGTGCAATGGAGTATAAATTGGGCACTTCCCATGCATGTGTAGGCAGAGTAGGCCTTCTCCTCACCCATTCAACCTGTGAAGAACCAAGGGATAAGAAAAATGGACATTGTAATAGTCCTGTCATAGTCATTGACCTGTGTACATATGTCAGTGTAGACACGACCTGCAATGTTTTGTAATTGGAAAATAAAGGTTTGTCTTTTACGATTGTCTATTTTTCCCCCCCGTTATATCTACTAAATGTATTCTTCTGTTCTCAAACAGGTCATTTTTAAATGCTCAGTTATTTTTTTACACATAAATTGTGGTCGTATGATGATTTACCTATTATTAAATTATCTCCAACCATGAATACATGCATAGGCCATATAGATAAATATAATATAATATAAAAAGATGGTTAAATTGCAGTCGCTGTACTTCACTGTTGTGACGAAAAGAGAGTTGAGCTAGAAAGCAAAGCTCTGTCTACCGAGCAATCTTTGTTCCTACTCTCACCTTTGGTCATGAAGGGTCATGACCAAAAGAATAAGGTCGCGAATACAAGCGGCCGACATGAGTTTTCTTTGACGGGTGGCTGGCAGGCCTTAGAGATGGGGTGAGAATTCCAGTCACTCGAGAGAGACTCAGCGTAGAACCGCTGCTCCTTCGCCTGGAAAGGAGCCAGCTTAGGTGGTTCGGGCATGTGGTTAGGATGCCTCTCGGGCGTCTCGCTAGGGAGGTCCTCGTCCCACTGCAGGAGACCCCGGGGTAGAACAAGGTAACCTGACTCCGCCAGATGGGGCAGTATAGAGTACACAGGGTTCCCCCCCGGAACCCTGTCTCTGGATCCCCCAGGAGGAAGTCACTAATGTTGCCCTGGAGAGGGAAGTCTCATTTAACCTGGAGACTGATTATGACCCTGTTCTCTGCATTTGCAGCATTTCAGTGCATTTAACAGATTGCCCACTAGATGGTAGTGTTATTTCAAATTTCGAACAGCTCAGTGCGTGCGTGTTTTTTGTTCTAAACTAAGGTCGCCTTCACACGAGAAAGCTTTACTGCATTAAAACGAATCCTGCTGCACATTGTCGGAAAGTGCGCCTGCTTTGGCATAGTCCGGCAGACGACAGGCTTCTTTTGTTTAAAGTGGGAAATTTGGTAGGCAGTCTTTTTTATTGGCCTAAAATATTGTCTATACCGGTATATACATTCATGATGAATCCACTTGCTGACCGGCTGTTAGTATTGGGCACCAATCTTTTTTATAGGAGTTTCCCGTCACTGAGACTCAGTGAAGGAAGGGATGTCCGGCTTGGCGATGCACGTCCCTGCCTGGGATGATTGTCAACATAAACAGAGGAAATGCCAACAAACAGTAGTAGAACAAAACCAAAATACAGCCAGAGCCCAGAGGGATGTCTTTCTGCAAAGAAACACCCCAGAACAGTAATATCTTTCATGGTTAGAAACCAAGAGTTTGTATTTCTAGCTCATCTGGTTCAGAATTTAGAGCCAAACCTATATATTTTCTGGGTGCTAGTATTGTGGTGGGCTGGTGGCCATATTGGATAGGGCCTATCATGGAAACTTCCAATACAAACAATTATGGTATTCATATCATTGATCAACCTGTGAAGTTTCGTGGAAATATCCCTCAGTAACAAATTATTATATTCACCCGGGGGCTAATGGGGGCTAATATTGTGGTGGCCATATTGGATTTCCAGAAAAAGAAATTGACTGGTGTGTCCATATAGGCTGTGATTCTATGTTCCCTCCAGTGGGGGCTGGTGGTGATTTGGGGTGTGGTGGGGGGGGGGGGCGCCTTTCAGGGCACTCAAGGTCGCCGTACAGGTTAAAAACAGTACAAAAACATAGTTACAAGCAGAACAAAACACAACTTGCAACAGAAGACACAGGTCACACAGAGTCATAAGCCTGCCTAAACAGGTGGGTTTTGAGGTGAGTTTGGAATATGGTGATAGAGTCCATGTTTCTGATGTCAGGGGGGAGGGAGTTCCAGAGGTGAGGGGCAGAGCGGCTGAAAGCTCTTGACCCAATGGTGGACAGACGGGCTGGGAGGACTTTCAGTTTGTCGGAGGAGGCAGACCGAAGAGACCGGGTGGGAATGTCGACGTGGACAAGGTCAGACAGATAAGGGGGGGGGGGGGGGGGGGGGTGAGGTTATGGATGGCCTTGAAAGTATGGAGAAGGATCTTTATAGTCAATGCGGAATTTGATGGGAAGCCAGTGGAGTTGGTGTAAAACAGGGGTGATGTGACTGATGACAGGGGTTCTGGTGATGATACGTGCTGCAGCGTTCTGGACCAGTTGGAGTTTCTGGAGAAGTTTGTGGGGGAGACCAAAAAGAAGGGAATTACAGTAGTCCAAGCGGGAGGTGACGAGGGCATGAACCAGGATTGCGGCACTGTGG
Source organism: Protomyctophum bolini (assembly GCF_963924005.1). Classification (NCBI taxonomy): domain Eukaryota; kingdom Metazoa; phylum Chordata; class Actinopteri; order Myctophiformes; family Myctophidae; genus Protomyctophum; species Protomyctophum bolini. Next base: position 25,394,377 of record NC_137879.1, on the reverse strand, counting down.
GGACTAGGTACAGACTCAGTGAGCACAGTCTCGCAATCGAGAAAGGCCGTCATAGGCAGACCTGTATCCCGAGAGAAGACAGACTATATGCACCCACTGCACACAAAATGAAGTGGAAACCGAGCTACACTTCCTAACCATCTGTCCATTGTACCAAGACATCAGAGACACATACTTCCCACAGATTACAACCACACACAGAGATTTTGAAAACATGACCAATGACAAAAAACTCCCATATCTGCTGGGCGAAGTACAACAATGTGCAAACACAGCAGCAAGATTTGTGAGTTGCTGTGATAGGAGAAGGATATCAAATGGAACACAACCACCCTAAAGACTAATCATTGTGTATATTCCTGCACTATACCTGCATTGAGTGACCTTGGTACATATAGAATTCGATCTATTGAAGATTCTGACCTTCAAATGTACATCATTTTTGTTTTGATTGTATTGCTGTATTGTTGTATTGTTCTTTCTGCTTTGGCAATGTAAACGTATGTTTTCTCATGCCAATAAAGCCCTTTGAATTGAATTGAATTGAGTGAGGGGCGGAGGCAGTTGATGTTTCTGATGTGGAAGTAGGCAGACCGGATGGTGTTGTTGATGTGGGTGTGGAATGAGAGTGTGCTATCGAGGACGACACCCAGACTCTTAACCTGAGGGGAGGGGGAAACTGAGGTGTTGTCTATGGTGAGGGTGAAACTGGGTTGCTTTGAGAGTGATTTGGAACCAATGAGGACTACCTCGGTTTTATCACTGTTGGTCATGTACAGTGAGTCTCAATATTTCATATCAATGGTCTTTTGTCAGGTGTGACTCATCCTTTTTACACATTACCAAATGTAACCAGACAAGGTAAAAAATATATATACAATAAGGAACACTGAAAAATTAAAAACCTATGGAAACAATGAAGTTCCTTTAAGGACAGTTTCATGAGTTCTGGTATTCTCTTGTTTATCAGGTTCTTTCCAGACCGTTTATCAGGTTCTTTCCGATAAAATGCTCAGACATTAAGATGAATTGCAGTGTCTGCTTCCTTGATTTAGATGGGTGGTGACAACGCCTACTGACTGGCAAACTGGCAAAAACTTTGGATGGTGATTACAGACGAACGATACAGACTACCAAATGTCTGCCTGTGGTGTTTTAATCGGATAGGTCCAGAGATCATGTGTACCAACTTCTGTGATATTTGGACAAAATCTGTATAAATAAAATAAATCATCATCATCAAACCCGGAGGTTATGCAGGAAATTCAGGAATGCCTACTTTCTGGCCTTGACAACCCATGCATCCAAACAGAAAAGTCCTATCTGATTGCATTAAACAACGTTAAACAATGTTAAACTCACTTTGCATGTTGCTTTGCAACTCAATGTGCAATTCACTTTAAGCATGCGCATACCCTCTATAATAAGAGTGGCTTTTTTCAGCCAATTTCATTGGGAAAAAATGCTGTCTGTATTACACTTATTACACTATTATACGTATTACACTATTACACTAATATACTTATTACACTATTACATTTTTTTACTTGCACTTATCGGATTGAGGGAACATAGGGCTGAGGGAACATAGGGTATGTTTTGGAAGGGAGGAACATAGGGCTGAGGGAACATATAGGGATGACCCCAATGTGCTGACCTCACCTCATCACATTTGTCATGAATCTGTCTTTAGCCCAAGGAGTGTATTTTGTGCAAAACTAATGCTTGGAATGGATTCCGAATCATGAAAACCCCCTAAGCGTTTGCTTATTGCTACTTCGCCGTACGACAGTGCTGCTCGACGACAATAACCGATCTACAAGCTCGCGGCACGTTCCGTAAACCAACCGCCGTGCGCTTGCAGATCTGTTATTTTTCGATCAACCTCCATCACGACCAACAGCATCAACCACGCGGGTGTGGGCGTGGTCGTACGGAGCCACGTGGCCGCGCGTGGACCAATAAGACGCGTGGTTGGGGCTGTGTAAGGCATCGCCAGATGATCGTCTGATGAGAGAGCAGTAGAGAGAGAGAGAGAGAGCAGAGAGGTTGAGGACTGGTTCCCACTTCAACTTGACCACCAGGACACAACTCCACCAGAAGTCCACACACTCACGACTATTAACCAGGTAACTAAGACATTAATCATTATTTATTATTAAGCAATCATTTATTTAATCATTCTGTATAGCTGTCATTTTGTTTAAGGGTAAACTAAAACAGACAACAGTATCTTGGTTGTACTGTGGGGTAAACAAACGATCCTAAACGTGCACAAGGAGCTCATTGTTGTCTAGATCTATAGAACCGTGTTATGAATATGATATATTAGAAAACAATGACTGCTAGCCTTGCACGATGATGATGATTATGACTGCGGCGAACGTGATGCGGGGGCCCCCCTGCTCCTCATCAATCTGTGGCCCTGACCACAGCTTGTTGGAGATCTGCTGTGGTCAACAAGCGACACCGTGGTACGATGGGGAATAAATGCAGCTTACAACACTGCTGCTGAAGTGCCATCACCCGGATCATGTTTGTTTATTCACAGATCACCCACCCTAACTAACAGTGACGTTAGTTAGCAGGTTAGCATAGCCATGCTGCCGGTGGTTAGCTTGAAAGTGGGTGTGGTGCAGTGTAGTTGTAGTGAAACGGCAACAACAGGGGTAAAAAGTTGTGTAGAATTTGGAGAAGTGATGATGTTTTGACGCCCAAAGTGCTGACGCTCGGTAAAGCGGATAGCTGCTCCGCTAGCCGCATCAAGGCTAATCCCCTACCTCCATGCTCTTCTGCCAGCCTCTCATGCATTATAGTGGCTGCACCGAGAATGGTGACCTGTCAAAATCTGCGACAGAAACGTTCTAACCCACACATTCGGCTTGTATGTGTCACAATGTATGTCATTTTAATGCACATGCATCATCGCTTCTCGACTGCTCAGTGCTCACCCCCAGAAAAAACCTTCTGGTTGTCGTAGAATTCGATGGGACACCGATATCGCTGCAATACACCCATCCTCCTCTCCACAGATGGTCACTCACTACTAGACAGTGACAGACAGTCAGTCCATACATTAACAGCTACTTTTCAGACAGTGGATTACGCTGTAAAATCCTGGGTGTCATGCTTAAGTCTGGAGTGTTTACAAATGCTGTTTACTTTTGATTCACGATTTACAAATAAAATCAATACGGAGAAGATTTCGTGTAACGTCCGTCCTAGTAGCTACTATAGGCTGATACTCTGATATTGTCAGTCGTGCCAAGTACACAACTGATATTGTCAGCCGTGTACTTGGCATTCTAAAGCATCATTTTAGCCATCAACTATGCATGTATTAACAGTACAGTAGCTGGGATACGAAAACCCTCATAAAACAGAGTCACTGATACGAGATAAGGTGCTTCTTATCAGCCCAAAGTGCCTCTTATCAGCCCCCTGTCGTCTTATCTGTCTACTTAATTGTAAATGCACAATGTTGTGCCAGTGATGAGTGCAAGGCAGGGCACCTACCAGTTGCACCTGTTGGCTGTCCTACCTACCAGTCTCTGGTTTTGTCACACAGGCTGTGAGCCCCCCCCCCCCCCCCCAAGCCATTAGTGAGCAGGTGTATAAAAGAATAATGTAAGTGTGGAGCTGGATGAGCTGTTCAGGCCACTGTGTTTGAAAGGGGAATGTCTCCAATGGAGTACAACGTGCCATCTGCATCTGGTTTTGAATTTATGAACCAGACCCATCTTATATTTATTCCAGAACACACTGTTGCCTTAACTATACTGTGATTACTTCAGCTGCTGCTGACACACAGATAAATGAACAGCACTGCAGAATTATACTGTTTTTAAATCTGAAAATGTACAAATGTATTACAGGCCATTTTAATTACATGTGTACAACACTCCATTCCAGGGTTATTGAATAACTACCCTGGAATGGACAGCGTTGGGGCACAAATACCTTCCACAGGAGCTTTTAAAGATTGTGACAATGAGGGGCGATTGGTGGTGATGTGAAAACAAATGTTTTTTTAAGGCACTGGTAGGTCACGTCTTGCGGGTTTAGCAACCTGTGATTCAGTTTGATTTGCATTGGGTAACCATAATGATGCAACAACTTCCTGGAAGCTCCTGTGCTTGCATTCTAGACCTGCTGTGCCTGCCTTTATAATGCAAACGCTGTGCTGCGGTACTGAAACTAGCACGTGTCTGAATTATTTGGACCGAAACCTGTTTTCTCAGTCTGAACACACAACCTTTACTACACTTTTTAGACACAATAGCAGTAGGTATCACTGCAGTAGTAGGAAACTTAACGGGTGCTAATGAGGAGGGTTTGGCCTAGAAAATTAGCCTTTACTGAGCCTCTTATCAGAAAAATAACTTAAATATTAGAGAAGTGTAAGTGTCCATTCAAAAGCTGAAAGAAATGCCTGCAAGAATCTCAGCATGATTGTACAAACATTGACTGTGATTGCTGTATCCCCCACGGGACATGATGCCCACCCCAGGACTTAATGCCCACCCTGGGTGGGAATTGTGGGTTGTCATTTCCATCATGGCCACACTGTGACATGTCCACCCTGGGAGGGACACCCCAGGATGTTTGTTGTGTCCACCCTGGGATATCATGTCTGTCCATCCCAGGGCTTGGTCACCCTGTTCACCATGTCCAACCAAGCATTATAATAATGTAAACTACAGGACATTTTATCCACTCCAGCAGGACATTTTGTCTTCCCCAGCAGGACATTTTGTCCACTCCAGCAGTGTGTCTTCCCCAGTAGAACATCATGCATCTTGAATGCACACCTCAGAGATATTTTGTTATTGGTAGCGTGCTACATGCAGCGAGTCTTTAATTGTACATCCATCCACGTGCAGCACAAAGAGAGGTCTGTTGACTGAAGACTACGCATGTGTATTGCGGACACACATGCACGTGCACGCATGTGCATCACAGCATGCACACAGAACGGCTGCATAAGCTAAGCCTATTGTTAAATAGTGTAAGAGTTTTAAACTTTTAGACACACACAAGTAGATTTAAAATCAGACAAACATATTTACTACACACTAGCGAAAATAAAAAGTTTGCTTTTTATTTTCTTCTTGTGTGCTGAACACCACACAGCAGCAGTATAGCCTACTGGAGCCATAGCCTACTGCAGTTAAAGCTGTTATGCAAAGTAGTAGCCATTTGAAGTCGGCACGGTACTTGACACGGTGTGAAAATAGGGGGGGGACGCCAGTAAACCTAGACCACTTGGTGCGTCTTGGAAAGTCTGGTGACGTGAGGTTGGTGCGTCTTCTCTTGAATCTAGGGGGACACGTTCTAGCGTGCATGCATGTGCACCGTTCCAGGCATAGGATATTGGACTATGTCCTACCTAAGTGAACTGAAATCTCTGTCCTCTCATAAGAGCTTGAACTGAATTCATAGTTTAAGCTAGCTTGTTATACTTTGTAGTTTGTGTGTACCCAATTAACCAAAATAGGGATACATCAGCTCAGCTGTATAATTGCCGAAACTAATTTACTGAAAGTAAAATAATGGTGCATATAATGGCTAAAATCGGACTCGTGCTCCAATAAAAATTAAAACTTATTTTTCAATGGCCTTGTCGGCACCCAAGTGTTTGTGTGTGTGTGTGATGGGAGTGGCGTATACTGACAAATTTTCCTGAATTTCGAACGAATTTCATGTATTTCAGCCTGAAATATGTGCTCACATAAAGTGTTGATTAGTGTCCTGTCCTTGCTGTTGATTTAGCTCGGTGAGTTATAAATGGATAAACTAACATTGAGAATTTTACTGTGTAGAACAGCCAAGCTTCTCTGGGTAATTTATAACCCAAAGTAGGTACTGTCTCAGTTTCTCAACAGAGCAATTATTGTGTTGCAGCTGCCAGCTAACCATTCAATACTACCGCTGTCTTCATCTGACAAAGTCTTCCTCAACAGAAACTTGTTTGTTCTGCCTGGCTTTTAAGTCCAAGGTTGCAGAATGCTTCAAGGCTGCTGCCTAGCTAACTAAACAAAGCCACTAACTATATACTGTGACACTGTCTGTTGCATATCTTTTATTTTGCATATTTGGGCTGGTACTGTTCACACGCAGTGCAGCCTCTCTTGTCCATAGTACTGCAGCAATGTGACAATTCTATTACAACAGGAGTTGCCTCTTGTCCTTTTCTGACCTTGATTGAATAATGTGACTAGCACGTGTTCATCAGAAAACACAATTCTTACATTCTCTATATAAGGTCAGTCGTTGGATGTTCATGGTCCCATAAATGTTCAACCCAACAAAAAACAAAGCAACCCATGTATGTAAATAGCTCTGGATTAAGACCGTCTGCTAAATGCCTAAATTGTATGCATACATAGTTGAGCCCAGTTTTAATGTTTTTTTTCACCCACACACATGTAATGTAATGTGACTTCCACTACCGGTACTTAGAAAAGCCCTACTGTATATACATTTCAATTTTCAGGTATTATTATTTTTTTTATTTTTGTATTTCAGCCCAAGTTTCATTCTGTCTATTCAGTACCTCCATGTGAACAAAGCATGGATGAAGCTTAAGAAATTAAATCAAGCTTCTATAGTGTTACAATCTTTTGGTTTTGCCTCTATGGTCACCACCTCTTTTTGTGTAGAAAGTTAGAAACAGAAACTCGGTTTGTCTCCTCCCCCTCTCCTGCTGTTAGCTGAATCTGCTAACACTGTGTGCTATGACACTGTGGCACTGTCAGGACTGAGGACAGGAGACTTAAAACGTTCAAGCTAGAGCTTCCTACCTGATCTGGTACTCTCCTTCCCTCCCCCCCCAAGTGTGCTAGGCAGCCAGCGCAGCAGCCATGTCGGCCAAAGCCATCTCGGAGCAGACGGGCAAGGAGTTCCTCTACAAGTACATATGCACGGCGGCCGCCGTGCAGAACCGCTTCCAGTACGCCAACGTCACGTCTGAGACAGACTGGGATCGCCTGACGCAGGATCACCCCTGGCTACTGACTGAGGTAACAAACAAACAAACACACCCAGTGATGTAAATAGGTTGTCAATGTAATGAGTCCCGGGATGCAGGGATGGTCTTTTAGATGAGTCCCAGGGACATCTTATGAGTCTCACTTCAATGACGTTAGGAGTCATATTTTGCCATTTTTACAAATTGCAGCATTGCAATTGTCTGCCCACCCAGTGGGCACCCAGTGGGCAGACAGAGGCATCGGAGACTGTCTCAGAGATTGAATGCTTTCTTATCGTCACTCTACACAAATCCATGCATATGATTTCAGAAGCACTAGTAAGACTGAGACACTGAGTGTAAAATGACCATCGCCCTATCATTAGAATCACACAAATCTATAGGCATTCGGTAACTAGTATTTGGGGTTTAAGTGGTTACTTAACCCGCCTCTATACTGACTGGGGTCTACTGACAGCATGCATACAAATTCTGGTGCCGAGTCTGGATAAACGGGACCACACTGCAAGTTGCACTGGTATGACTCTGGAGCTCTGAACATGTTGTCTTGTTACTGCTTGTGCTCGTGGTATTTTTTGAATCCTGTGCCAGCTGGCTTTGTTCGAGAGAGGGATGCTGTCACTGGAATGTGAAGCTAATTTCAGCTGCAACGTTTGGGTTACTCCGACCCAGATCAATGACCAAAGTTGGCATATATCAAATTCTCTCACTATGATGTGATACAAGGACGTGAGATGCATGCAAACAAAACCAAGCTACAAGGTTCGAGTATTTGCAATGCATCAGAATGAAGATTACCGGATACTGGAGATTGGCTGGCTGGATATTGATTATCTTGATGATAAAATCAGAAGACTGCCACATCTCCTTGCATTATAGATGCAGTGCACACTTCAAATCCTAGCATCTCTTCTCATTGTGCGTGTGTGTGAGATTTGGTAATTTTAATGTCAAATTCATTGTTGGTGAGGTGGTTAGCATTTTCTCCCTTACAGGTTAAATAGATTTTGTATGACATTTGAATATTGGAGACTGCCTCTATTCTGTTTTGCTAATCAGCCCAGCACATTGGACTGGCTTTGAGACCTGTGTGTTCCTGTTGGATTCATGTCCCCTCCTTCCCTCTTCTCCAGCGTCTTGTGGTGAAACCTGACCAGCTGATTAAACGGCGCGGGAAGCTGGGCTTGGTGGGTGTCGATCTGGACCTGCAGGGCGTCCAGGACTGGCTCAAACACCGTCTCATGAGAGAGACCACTGTAAGTTCAACTAATACAGTGATTCTAACCTCACATTGGTGTGCTTCAGGCTCAGGCCACGGACCCACATTTGATGCAATGTCTTAATTAAGACATTTGCACTGTAAAATGTGTTTAACTCTGCGAGTGTACACTGAGTTACATACACACAATTCATTTGGTGCACTCTCCCCGATTCCATTTCTATTTGTCTCTCTGATCATTTAGCATTCTAAAAATGTCAAGATGGACAATTTGGAGTCCTGCGCGTGCCGCGTGGTCCACAAAGCCCAATTAGCCCATGTAGAAACGGGTGCTCCTTGGAGAGGGTTATAACATGGCAACAGAGTTCTGTTCCTTTCCTCCACGGTTCAAGCGTGTACAGTGGGTAGACGATCCCAAGGCACACCTGTTCAGTTGGAAACCTGCTGCAACGCACGCTCACGCACAAGCCTTCATCAGGTCTACACGTCATTATAGCGACCTTGCACTGTCAAACATTCTCACAACGGTTACAAAGGGGTGCAGTACTTAGTCATTTGGTTAGTCATTAGTCCTACAACCTATTTCAAACCCTCACCCTAACCTCCCATGGGGCAGCACACCTAAACCTAACCGTAACCCATGTCTAACCAATGACTACCGGTAGTCTAAACTAAGTATGCACCCCGTTACATAGCACACTAATGACCACAATGTGTGTCTGTGTGTAGGGACATTTTCAAACGTGGCAACAGATCCTTTTTGGCATAGTCAAATATTGAATTATATGGGGCTTAAGTAGAGCAAGTTTATTTGTGTGTGTGTGTCACAATTTGATATAATTTGAATACTTGGAAGGTGAAATTGGTGAAGTAGTCTATTGGCTGTGGCCATACATTGTATGGTATAGAGTGAGATCTATATGCCATACTGCCAAACGTAAACTTGGTGAAATGCATGTCCTCCCGCAGAGGACACGTATGTTTAGCTCTGCCAGGTCAGAGGTTGCATAATGCCAATGTCGGGGAGAGAGAAGTTGAGAGGAGGGGGGACAGGGGACACTGCTCTATTCTGGTCCAGCAAGGCACATGGAAAAAACGGACGGCAACACTTCCTGTCTCTAAAGTAAACCGGTGTGCAAAAAGCAGTGAGATTTAAATGGCCTGTCCCAATACATCCCACATACATAATTTTGTCTGTTGGGTGGAAGCCGCATCTGTCCAAAACTGTTACTTTTCAGGATTCAAATTAAAAAATGGCAAAAGTAGCAGATCAAAACGCGTCCCTTCATGCACATTTACGCCTTGTAGATCTGCAACTTTTGTACTTATGTACGGCTGTACACACGTACATTCGTAAATTCGACACACACGTTCCACACCCCCATAGGGAGTGCAGCGCCCGGTGTCGAGTCCGTTGGACGCACGGTTGTCCAGAACCCTGACACAGAACTCCCTGTATAGGAATAAAGGGACACCGAGACGGATACAGAAATCTCCATATATGGGCATAAAAGGGACACGGACAGATGGGGGGAACGGGTACTCTGACACGGGTACAACGGGTATTGCATAGCCGGATGGGGCATGGATCTCCAACTTCCATCGTTACCGTGCTCTCAGCCGGACACCGGTCTAGTATTATTTAATAAGAGGTTTCTGCCCCACAGTAACCATTTGTATGCTGCCTGCCCCATCTGATTGGGGCCAGCTTATTAACTTTGAAAAGATCACCAGCACTCACTTGGTCCTTTAGGACCTCTTATTTATTGTGTATCTCCAGCAGCAGAACACTCACGAGTCACGACGGACTGATTACACCTCTCTGCTTACCTGATGATTCCTTGCTCTGCATTCTTGCTGCTCCGCTATTCTGCTGCTGTCTGCTGTACTGTTTGCTGTTCTGCATTATGAAGTTTGTGTAGTCTTTCAAGCCAGGCACCTATTCCACAATCTCTGAAGGCTAATGTGCATAGTCTGTAACTAATGTCTTTCAAATGACCTCCCCCGGCATCATGTTTTTGGCTTTTGTGCCTTTATTGATAGTTACAGTGAAGGTGGACAGGAGAGAGAGAGAGAAGGGGAGAGACATGCAGCAATGGTCGTCATGAACGGTTACGGGACTCAAACACGCGACGCGCTCAGGGCAGAGCCTATGGTCATATTCACACCAGAAAACTTTAAAACGAATCCTGCTGCACATTGTCGGAAAGTGTGCTTCGTTTGGCAGGTGTGAACTGTGAAGCCTCATTCGAATGCTAATGCACATCAAAGAACCGCATTCTACTTCGACCAGAAATGGGGGTTTCACTTTGCTTACAATCGCACTTGATTTCGATTCGGTGCAGGTGTGAATGCAAATAAAGGAAATGTGGCAGGTGGATGACGTAGAAGGCATATTTTACGCAGTGTAAAGAATAAAGATGTCCCGTTACCGTGGATCCACGTGGTCGAAATATGAGGACGAGTACATTAATCAAAACACTGCAGTGTAGCCTAAAGAATATTCTGTCTGTCTGTGCGTAAACATGGAGTGCTGTCACTGTGTGGAGAGTAGGGACTTTCTTCATCTCGATTAAAAAAATTGTGCTGCTGTCTGTGCTCAGTGCTGTGCCTCCATGCACAAAAGAACAGTGCGTGCGTAGAGGGAGAGAGAGGTCCAGGGCACGACGACACATGTACTTTACCCAAATTTTACTATAATTACGAGTATAATTCATGACCGGAGAGGCGGGTGACAGCCGGAATGTAGACGGCACCCCGGGAGCAGTATGGGTTGGCGCCCCAGCCTGCATCCTCCTCATCCAGGAAGCCGGGACTTACGGGAATCAAGCCTGGGACTTGATACCAAAAAATGCTTACAGAATATCTATGTATTGCTCATATTATATTCCTGCTCAATAAATATATTGACTTCAATCCAAGGGTTGTCTGACTGAACAAGCTTAGATAAACACTTTATAATAAACCGTTTTGTCTTCCCAGGTGGCAAAGGCCAAGGGTGTGCTGAAAAACTTCCTCATCGAGCCGTTCGTGCCACATGCACAGGTGAGGTAACGCATGTCCTGGATCCCCGCCCTGTGTCGTTTGTTTGATGTGCTGTATGTGTGTTTTGGGTTATTTATTCTCAGGTGTTTGTTCATTGCAACACCCAGAACATGCAGACACGCACACAGTTTCATAACCTGTTCAAGTTGTATGTTGTGAGGTTGGCACCATGCTCAGGGTTTCTAGAGGTGATTGGTGTCACACCACCTCTATGACACATCATTTGTTGACCCATCGGGAAGGAGGAACGCAGTGAGCAGGAGACGAGATTAGATATACCTTTTTATGGATCCCTGGCGGGAAACTCCCAGCTGTGTCAGAGCAGCGACAGCAGTAAAGGTCTCTTCACATTGATTGATTGCCTAGTAATACATTTTCAGTGAGATGCGATCGGGCAGGGAGGGAGGGAGGGAGGCAGGCATGGGCCATCTGACAGACGGAGAGACGAGCGGGAACAATCCTGAGAAACTGTAGCATTCCTGTTCATCTCATGCATGTTGAACTGAATGTATCATCTATACACAATTACACATGCATATTGCATATTGACTGTAAGAAGAGTGACATTTGTGCTTCTCAACTCTGGTTCTTGTGGAATTCCCCCGGTATTAGTGTTATTATAGATGCCATGATGGTTTTGTATCCTACCAGGTTAATGGGCTCTATGCACACACTAACTCTTCCTACTTCTGGGCTGCTTCCCTTCCTTCGTTCCATTTAGTGTACTGTGGTTCTCGAATTTCAAGGTTCTCACATTTCAAGGACCCCTATAACTTTCAGATTTACAGGCCCATTTGGAACCCACTCAAGGACACTATGGCCCCTTTTTCCACCGGTTGGGAAGCGGTTCAGTTCAGACTTTACTTGCTCCCAGCATGCATCAGTCCTATAGCTGTGTCTTATCTCCTCTCTGAACAGGAAGAAGAGTTCTATGTGTGTATCTACGCCTCTCGTGAGGGCGACCATGTGCTCTTCCACCACGAAGGTGGGGTGGAGGTGGGCGACGTGGATGCCAAGGCCCAGCGCTTCCTGGTGGCTGTGGATGAGAAGTTGACTGAAGACCAAGTCTCACAGCACCTCCTGGTTCACGTCCCAGAGGAGAAGAAAGAGTATGTTAACACACACACGTCTGCAAAATGTCTATTTAAAGTTTTAAAAGGACTGCATAATCGTTCCCAAGTTGTTAAGAGAGATATGTTCTAAGTTTGAGAACGTTTAATAGAACCTGTGAAGTGAGAGGCACTCTTATCATCATACATCACATTCCGTGCTCAGCCAATCAAATCATCACAAATGTCATTCCGGCCAATCAATTTTGGCGTCTTCACTTTTCTGCCCTCATTTTTATCTTCAATATGTACTTTGCTCAGCCAATCAAATCACCTAATGACTCATTAGGTTTAAATTTACCCATTTGGACCTGTTACACCTGTTGTAACCTATACGTTGTTATACCATTTGAAATCTGGGAGTTACCTGTGTCTCATTAGTTGTTGCTAAACATGTAGCAACATAATTTCTTGCGCAAGCAGAGCGCGCAAGTACTGCAATCGGCTGGGTATGTCTGTGTTGGCCACCGACATACGGTACGTATGTCGGTGGCCAATACGGGACCATCATTCTTGAAGACGTAACTAAGGTAAGCTTGGTGATCGGCTGGGTATGTATGTCGGGGTAAGTATGGTGGTCCCTTATTGGCTGTTGATGGTGATGTAACTAAGGTACGTTTCAAGGTTTGTGTAAGGTCAATAACGGGTCTAAAGGATTTAGAATAGCAGTTGTAATAGGCATTAGTTAGTAGCAATACTTGCGCGCTCTGCTTGCGCCTAATTGTGTGCAAGGCGCAAGTTGGCACCTCGGCGGTGCATTTCTAGTAATTTGTGTTTATTTTGAGGTCGAATTTGAAGGTTTTCAGAAAACGATTGATTAATCAATAATTTGTTTGGTTTCCAGGGAGATATGTCTACCCATTGACCCACGTCCTCCTAATTACCGTAAATGCAATGGTTGGCATGACTCTGTATGGTAGATAATGATCTGTCATCCTATCTATAATTCATGTTTTTAATCTCGTCTCCTTGTAGAATCCTGGCCAGTTTCATCGTAGGTCTGTTCAACCTGTACGAGGACCTTTACTTCACCTACCTAGAGATCAACCCACTGGGTACGTCCTCCGCTCTGTTACCTGCAGTGTGTGTGTCTATCACACGGATAGATCCCCACAGTTAACCTAATGTTGTTCAGTCCAGTGTAAACATTTATCTGTAAGGCTCCATATTTACAGTTTATCACTTGTATACTTCATTGTATGTCAAATAGGCGATCTAGGAGCTCACAATGTGTCGCAACATGATGTGTTGTGAGCTTGTAGATTGCATTTCACCAAATGCTAGGGTTCATGTGGTTAAACTAACACTGACTGTTTGCTTTGCATAAACAAGTAAAACTGTAGATAACATCTCCAGTTTTAGAAGCTAAGATAAGAGACCGTTATTGATTTATAGATCTCTTTGGGGAAAGTAATTTGCTTCCGTTTGTTTTGACTAAATTAGATTGCATGATTTAATGCTCAAGCAAAGATGTCATGTAGATACACTGTGAAGTCCTTACAATTCATTTAACTCGAGCGTGTACACTCTTTGGCGTTGAATTAACCATGATTGTTTTTGTTGTGTTCAGTCAACTTCAGTGAGTAATGGCACTTTCTTTCTGTCTGTCACCAGTGGTCACCCAAGAAGGCGTTTATGTTCTGGACATGGCAGCTAAGATTGATGCTACAGCAGATTACATCTGCAAGGCCAAGTGGGGAGATGTGGACTTCCCTCCACCCTTTGGCAGGGAGGCTTACCCAGAGGTAAGATGCATCGACTTTAGTTTTAGTATTTTAGTGATGATATTTTATGGATAGTGATGGTGTAGAATAGATGCTATGCGGGCACGGACATGCAGCAAATAGTCCACCTGGCCCAGGAGTTGTTGCTGCTTGATGTGGTAGGCCTCCTAACCACTTGGCTGTATGTAGTTTTAGTCTCTTAATGAAGGCAATCATTTGTGTAAGATACAATGTTGGTAGAGTAGCTGGGTTTTCTTTTACCTTCTGGCAGTGAAAATGATGAAATGTTGCAACCATAGATTAATTAAAACATACATGAAGTGCATCTACACTCTTTTCATATTCAGTCCTCTACTTTGCTCAGGCACATCCAATGGAGCTTATTGCTATCGTTGCCATTCAACAGCCTTTGTGTATTGATTGCTTCCTCTGTCATGTTTGACAGTCGACACGTACACGCAGCGTTTATGTATAGAATATTTATTTCTTGCAAATAATAATGTACAGTAATGGGTGGTTTGTTTGTTTTGTTGGTATGGAAGACACTCCACCACTTTGGTCATCATAACATCATTGTAAGATTATGAGCACGCAGGCTTCGTTTTGTAGTATACCATGATGTAAACTGATTTTGTTTGTGACGTAAACCGTTGTTTGCGCAGCAAAACAGTTGGTTTTTCCGTTTGGTTTTTCACATGCGTCCCCTGGATGCAACATTGGTTGGTTGACTGCGTCTTTTTGCATCACTGATTGCGTAGCACAGAGTGTAAACCTGTTTGTATCGTTCCGTTTCAGGAGGCCTACATCGCTGACCTGGATGCTAAGAGCGGTGCCAGCCTGAAGCTGACCCTGCTGAACCCGCGGGGCAGAATCTGGACCATGGTGGCGGGAGGCGGAGCCTCAGTGGTCTACAGGTAGGCAGAGTGGGACGACACTGATCTAGCCTCGGTACCCAGGCTTTTATATTTGTTCGCATTCGGCTCAAAAATGAAAGCCTGGGAGAACGAAACATTGCCTGGTCTAGGAGTGAGCGTGAACTACAGTGCAGAGGAGCGTCGGGTTTTCTCTGCTGTTTTCTACTGCGCAGGGGGGGCAGGCGCTCAGATCGGTGAATACAGCACTTGCTCCATGCGCTACCCGCCCCTCTATACTAGAAAGCATGGGCCAGGCTAACACTGATCAAGCATCAAGAAGGGTTTGTTGTCACTTCAAGCAGTGGAATGTTGGTGGGACCTGTTCTGCAAAACTGTGCTAACCTAATGCAATAGCAGGAATAATGATACAAAAATATATAAAATGAGGATAAAATAAATACTGGATGTGATAGAAATACATGTTGGTTGTGGTCTTGTTTTAGAGCTGGGTACACTATTTTTCTTGTCCTTTTCTTCTTTTTTTGACACTGCTACTAAAAGATAAAGTGATGAGAGGCAGGGTTTCAAGTGTGAGGTGTGCCCACCTGGTGAGGTGTGCCCACCTGGTGAGGTGCCAGAGCATTACAGGTGGGATTTGGGAATTATCATCCCTATATGGATATTGAGGTATTTGTTTTCTCCCTCAGTGACACCATCTGTGACCTGGGCGGGGTGGATGAGCTGGCTAACTACGGAGAGTACTCTGGAGCACCCAGTGAGCAGCAGACCTATGACTACGCCAAGACCATCCTCTCACTCATGACCCGCGAGAAGCACACAGAAGGTGGGCATCGATATATAGATGGATATCTTTCAGCATGTGAGGGAAAGCCATAACCATAGGCTGTATGTCCGCTGAAAAGTCACAGCTCATAATGCTATATTCCCTTGTAAATACATTTATAGTACATCGCTAACAATAGATCATAGATGCTTCTCGAAGTGTCCACACTCTGACCCCCTTTACACTGGTTGGTTCCCAATGGGAACCGGTTCAGTTTTGGAGCCAGAGCTCAAAAATTGGTGGGAAAAACTAGACTTATATTAAATTGTTTATAGGATTAATACATTTTAGAACCCTTCCACAGTAGTAGCTTTTTCATATTTTCGATTATTTTGCATATTTTCCTACAAATTTGCATATTTAAAAATGTAGAATTTGTGATACAATAGATAATTGTCTTCGTGTAAGTACTCAATTGGGGAAGTTTCATGGTGACAACAATCTAATATAGGTGTGGTTTTGCCCACTCGATTCATAATTAACGTTCCAATTTTGGAGCTCTGGCTCATGGACTAAGAAACAAAAAGAAGTGAACCGGTTCCCATTGGGAATCAACCGGTGGAAAAGGGGCCTCTGTAATGTATCGTACTATGGTGTGGCAATACACTGACTGTGGACTTGCTCTCACCAAGCCAACCTTTCTCTCTCTGCCCCTCCCACCCCACAGGTAAGGTACTGATCATCGGTGGAAGCATAGCAAACTTCACCAACGTAGCAGCAACGTTTAAGGTGAGAAATAATGACAATGAATATGCACTATATTCCTGACAATTTGTCAGATACCGATGTTTGTTTATTTAACTTTTTGGTGTTATGTTTTTTTTGAAGGAAACAAATCTTCATTATAAAAGATAACTGTTCCTAATTAGATAACCAACATGGCCAACGCAAAATTGATGCCGCAAATGTCTTCTATTCTATTTTTCGGAAGGAAATTATGCCAAGTCACTGCACACATGCCTGCAAAGCGATATGTCTCCCACATAAATTATGTCCTGTCTGTGTATGTAGGGAATCGTCAGGGCCATCAAAGACTACCAGGGCCCTCTAAAAGAACACGAGGTCACCATCTTTGTCCGGCGCGGTGGACCAAACTACCAGGAGGGTCTCAGGGTGATGGGGGAAGTGGGTGAGTAGTCCTGGGCTCCAACGCCCTGTCACAGAACAGGGGAGTGATGGAAGAAGGCCTACTCTCCTTGTTGGTAGAAAATTGCAGGCCCATGTACAAACTTGAGCTCGAAGATGGGCCATTTTCTCTGAAAGGAATTTGCTATAAGATGGGAAAAGGAGGTCAAGTAGACTCCTGGCGACCCCCATTTAAGTATACAGGGTTTAACCCTCTGGCATTTTTATAATGCAATTTTAATGGGTTTTGCTTTTTTATGTAAACAAATAAATGAGCTCTCTTGTTAAAGTGGGAATGAATGACATTAAGATTTAGATTTCTGTTCAAATTTGCTTAATTACATGACTTTGTTTCAAGATGTTGATGATGGCTAAGGCTAAGTAGTCCATACAGTATGACTTCACAATGCTTCTTTCATTCCTACAATGTTCATTTTGGAATTCAGTTCATTTTGGAATTCAGTGCATTTCAACAATGTGAACCATACAGCAGACTGTTTTGTCTTCCTAGTTGCGTTGTGGATGTTGACGTATAGAGGCCACTGGATCATACCTCAACATTTTTTGCCACCATATTTGGCAGGGGTGGAAACTTCCTAGAAGTACCTGAGACAAAAACATTTCTGTTGTATTATTGTAGTAGTGTCTACATAGGATAAGGTGTTATGGTATTCCATTTTTAATTCAACCAATATCCTATAATATAACCAACAAAATAAAACCACAGTGAGTTATGATGGTTTTAATAGTAAATAAGATATACCTATACGGGGGGATTGGGGAATACATGCATTAGGAAGCATGGCTTGCCCATGCCATTATGTCAGCTGCGTCGACGCATATCTCCAATGACGGAAGCGTGCTGATGCGATTACCCACATTTATATACCGTGTCTATGAGGTCGCTCTCTCACTGATCGTTCTTCCCACTCTGCAGGAAAAACCACGGGCATCCCTATCCATGTGTTCGGTACGGAAACCCACATGACGGCCATTGTGGGCATGGCCATGGGCCACAGGCCCATACCTAACCAACCCCCCATGGACGCGCACACCGCTAACTTCCTCCTGAACGCAAGTAACAATGCTATGGTAATGTCAATGCTACGGTGTCTTCAAATAATGTACCTGTATGGTGTATTCAAATACTGTGACTGACCACACAATTTCACGGGCCTTACCACTTTCACAGTAAAATCTTTTGTGCAAATTTGCATTTGCACACTTGATTTACATTAACACAACAATTGCCCGGGGTTATTTAATCCATTAAATCAGAGTGCCCAGCGATTTATAGCAGCGGAGCACATTTAGCGACCAGGTGCTATCCCGGATGTAGCTGAAGTAACTTGATGTAGCCAAAACACCCCCGACAACAACGGGAGGTATATTCTAACGGGACCGTGATGGGTCGTCTAACACATCAGCCTGTGGAGCGATACCATCGTTTTTTTATATCAATAAATCTCCGTCCTTTTATCAATCACCGTCCTGAGCGCTGGGCGTTACTAATTGATTGAACGGAGAACTCCGTCCTTGCCGCTCGGGGGGTTCACACTATTCAAGTTCTGAGTGTGTGTGTGTGTGTGTGTGGTCCATTAGTATTGTTGTGTATGTTAAAAGGTTATTATTTTGTCCCTGGCTGGCTGCCTTGGTCTGTCTGTCCGAGCCTGAAAATAGCGTCACTGTCACAGCCCTAATGAGAACATCCTGTGCTCCCTTCATATTAGATCACGTTGACACATGTTTCTATTTTTGCCATTAATAACACTTGCTAGACACATGACCGGTCAGATGGGGATGCTAGAAGTAAGGTAAAATTTATTTAGTTAAATGAGCTAAAAGGCTCATTAGTTCAGGTAAAGTACTTAACTTAATA
The DNA here is from genome assembly GCF_963924005.1 of Protomyctophum bolini. Lineage (NCBI taxonomy): Eukaryota > Metazoa > Chordata > Actinopteri > Myctophiformes > Myctophidae > Protomyctophum > Protomyctophum bolini. The sequence goes on along the minus strand of NC_137879.1, from coordinate 25,375,587 downwards.
TATGGTAGCTACTGTATTTTACAGGTACAACTCTTGAACATGTAGTTGATCTCTCTCTCTCTCTCTCTCTCTCTCTCTCCCCCCCCTCCTTCTACATCTTTCTCTCAGACTCCTGCTCCTACCAGAACAGCATCATTTTCTGAACCTAGAGCAGTCAATGACGTCACTCCGCCCAAGAAGTGTAAAGCAGGCGTCCCACCAGGTAAACATCTCTGCCTCCTCCATCACTCTCTGCTCATCCTTTCTTTCCTGTTGTCCTTCTCCTTGTATTCTTTCTTTACCTCCCTGTCGTTTCTGTCGCTGCTCTCTCTCTGCCCCACTCCCTCTTGCCCTCATTTCGCTATGCACTTGCACCCCCTCCTCCCGACTCTCGTTTTTATTTATTTATTCATGTATTTATTTTTCTCACACCTCCAAAGATTCTCTACATTCTATACTGTGGCCCCTGAAGAATGTGGTCACAGGGAACTGGGCAGGTAAGTCGGAGGGTGTGTTGTGGTCACACCTGCACTGTAGATCCCTGTGCCTTCACCCCTGTTGTCCTGATTTGCTTTGCCCTTCCTCACTGCCCCCATATGAGCTACACAGTCAAATGCTGGATTAATGTAAGTGTAAGAGTGTTCTAAGCAAACGAACCTGTACGGGTCCATTTGCTTACATTTTTGTTCACTCAATGTATAAATGAACACTGTGGACTTTACTGTGGAGAATGGGGTCTGTGTGTGTGTGTGTTTGTGTTTGTGCATTGCGGGGAAGCTTGCAAAATTTGCATCTCTGCATCATCTTACCAGTACCAATTTGTAAAAAAGAATTCAACCAGGGTCATATTTTCCTTGAGAAATCTCTTTCAGTGTAGAATGCCCACACAGTGGTTAAATGCAAACTTTACCATTTTAATGTCTGATCATAACTTAAAATCTGACGAATTGAGACGATTGCACATTTAGAGGTTTACTTAAGAGGTTTGTGTGATTGAGATGTCAAAATCCTTTAAGGCTCACCTAGATTGAGCCCTGTTGTGTTAGACGGCTGCACTGAGGTGGTTGACAATGTATGTCAAGCTCTACACTAAAAGAAGTGTCGCTGTTTATCATAACGGCTTGAAGGAAACGTACCTGGTTGAAAAAGGAAAGTACACTGGAAAAAATCATTGTCAACAGCCTTCATGTCATAACCTTTTAATATCAGAGACGTGACATGGTTGTCAACTGTAGCTGTTTAATATCAGAGACGTGACATGGTTGTCAACTGTAGCTGTTTGTCGCATTATGGTTTGTATGATTACATTTTATTTTATTAGGATGCTCTTGTCCAGAGCAACTACATTACTCTACAAGATCAGACAGAGTAAATGGCATGGAGCCCAGTCAACAGATGAAATGGCATGAAGCCCAGTCAAATAACAGAATGGTAAATGGTTGCATAAGTATTAAGTAGACTGCAAAGAAACAAATGTGGTGCTTCAAAGCTACTAGGTAAACATCAAACCAAGCATCTGTCTAAGCCAGTGGTTCCCAAACTGTGGTGCGTCCACCCCTTGTGGTGCGTGAACGCCCTCTAGGGGGTGCGTGACATGAAAAGGGTGATGGCGGATTTATGGTGTTGTTTTACACGTATATACATACACAAATTCCAGTAAAACACTGTTGTAAGGAGATGTATAGAGCAGCTGCGGTCAGGAGGTAACAGGGGGTGCACGGCCAAAAACGTTTGGGGACCATGGTTTAAGCGACATGCTATCTAAATGACATTGTTAGGCATACCGTTGCCATCTAAATAACACAAGTGAATAAGTAACAAGATGCATACAAGGAGTGAGTAGTGCTAGGGGATGAGGTGGAGGCTGAAAAGGTGAGGGGGCTTTTTTGCAGTGGAAAATGGGGAGTGAATCTGCAGTGCTGACTGAGCCAGGAGGGTGTCATAGGGAAGAGAAGAGACTAGGATGTGTGCAGCGTTGGCCAGGATGTCATAGGGAAGCTGATGAGCTGATGGGTCATCTAGTGAAGGTACAGAGGTGCCATGCCCTTGATTCCTTTGTGGTCAGGCTCATCTGTTTAAACTGTGACATGAAGGTTGCTAACGATAATTTTTCGGTTGTCAATGAATTGAGGATTGCTCTGATGGTTTCATGACATGCTGTGTGTGTGTATAAAATATTTCATAAATTATCACGATCTCAGTACACCTTAGGCCTGAATTCAATGCTCTATCTAAAAGTATATCTAATGTAGATAACGGATGATGTTACTACTGCTTTGGTTAGTCCGCTAGACATGGAGTTAAGAATGCTGTCGTTGCTTTTGCCATTGTTGTGGAATTCATATTCCATATTGCACTGATAAGCGCTTATGCATATACGGTTGCTTAATGCATTTTTATTTGCTTCCAGTGAACTTGCGTATTGATGGCAGACTATTAGATTGCACACAGATCAATGAATACATTAAAGTCTTAATTTTTTTGTATTTATTTTGCTTTTGTGTTTGACTATTCTTTTGTCATGTTTGTGTTTCCATCCTGCGGGGTCGCAGAAGCACAAACGTCGGCAGGCCACAGTGGAGGTAGGGAAGGGTGTGATGGACCTGCTCTGCTCCCCTCTCCCTTTGTTTGTGTCTGCTGCTTTGATGTGACTCACCTGCACAGAGCTCTGGTGGGGGAAAAAAACACATGCCTGGGACAGAGAGATTTTCACTGTACGATCAAACGCTATGCAGTGCTTTCATCTCCCAAGACATTCGCTGATTTGTGTGACGTGTGTGTCAAAGAATTGCAATCTTCCAGCCACTTGGGTGGTTCTAATGCTGCTTAATTAAAGGACATGTTTGTACAATCACTGTTCTTTATCATTCTGCTTGGTGTGATGCCTGCAACGTACTGCTTTGGAATGTAGATAACTGTTTAATCTTTTAAACTCTTTAACCCATTTTTGGCGGGAACCCCTTTTGGTGTTTGAAGCATTATGTTATACTTTAGCTATTGAAAAATTGCAGAACTACAAGCTCAGCGTGGCACAGAGTGCTATTTTTGAAGAATCGTGAAAATATAGCCCGAATTTTTGAATATATATTCTTTCAGAGCGTTCAAATCTTTGCATCAGGGTGGTCCCTGGGACAACATATTTTCAGATGGGGGTCGGCAGCCAATTACATATAATTCTAGGGGTCCTTGACATTACATAGTTTGAGAACCACTGGGGTTTTTCAGAAAACTGTCTTCCCATAGACAGTTTTCCCATAGTTTATGTGGCAGCTTTGACATTGGCTTCTGGTATTGAGAACACAGATCTGATCTTTAGGAGCACAGGGCTGGGAGTAATTTAGATTAAAATCCCTATGCAAGTGAATGCCAAGGGAAAAACTACCTTCGTTATCCAAATAAATGAGTTACTCAGAAAGCACATTGTAATATACAAATTTTTACGTTTGAAGTCAACATGTCACTTGCTCTGTCCATCCACTGCCAGTGCGATTTCCATTTGTTTAACAGTGTGGGGACCCACCTCTTCCTCAGTGTTGTTGCTTTAATGGTGCCCTGTGTGTCTACCATGTGAATCCTGTGTAATCCCTCCACCTCCTGCTTGTCACCGCCTTTATTCCTGCTGCGACACTAAGCCGTTCCTCTCGTTTTTGCTTTCTCCTCCTTCCTCATCTGCCGAACTGTGTCGTACCACCTCACCCACAGCCAAAGCCACCACGCTCTTCAGCAGAAACACCAAGTCCATCGTGTGGGGCATGCAGACGCGTGCTGTGCAGGGCATGATGGACTTCGACTACGTGTGCTCCCGTGACGAACCCTCGGTGGCCGCGATGGTGTACCCGTTCACGTAGGTTCCAACCAACGAGTCCTCGACTAAGCAGACAAGAGGGCGGGGGAAAAAAATATTTTCCATTTGCCCTTTTGGTTGTCAGCAAACCTCTTCCCTATGTGTCTCCTTTAGCGGGGACCATAAGCAGAAGTTCTACTGGGGCCACAAGGAAATCCTGGTCCCGGTCTACAAGTGCATGGCCGACGCCATGAAGAAGCACCCCGAGGTGGACGTGGTTATTAGCTTTGCCTCGTTGCGCTCTGCCTTTGACAGCACCATGGAAACCATGCAGTACCCACAGGTACATATGCATATTATGTTTATGTTTTTATTGTATTGGAGCTTTCCAGTGTACTTTTTTTAAATCATTTCTTTTATGTATACCATGTACCTAACAAGTGCATTTTAAGGATTCTGTTCCTTAACAATTCCTACTGAACAGGCTGAAAATATATAGCTTTTCACTTTTCACCGGATCTAACATTAAAAACTTGGACCCATTTGGACCCAACCCACAAGTAGATTTACCTGCCCAATGTAAAGTTCTGGCAATCAGCTCTACTAGTCCCTCATCGTCTTACTGTCTTATCTGTGTGTTCAGATCCACACCATCGCCATCATCGCTGAGGGAATTCCCGAAGCCCAGACCAGGAAGATGATCAAGTTGGCTGATCAGAAGGGCGTCACCATCATCGGGCCTGCCACGGTAAACTGCTTTATATCCTACAGTATAACACCACACACACACACACACACACTTCATAGCACAGAGGTGTCTATTTTAGGCATGCCATTCTTGTCAAAAACCTTCAAAACCTTCAAAAAAAGAGTTTATCTGCAAGCTCACAATACGTTGCAGCGGTGCGAGCTTGTGGATCGGCCATTTTAACCATTTGTTTTCTCGACATTGTGCAAGTGGTTAATCATTTTGTTGATATAAAAAAGAAATTGCATAAATAAATGGTACTCTTATCATTGCAGTATTGATATGTTTACTTGAGTAAAAACATGCGAGTACCTTTTCCACCACTGCGTGTCCGCCAGGTGGGAGGCATCAAACCCGGCTGCTTTAAGATCGGCAACACGGGCGGCATGCTGGACAACATCCTGGCGTCCAAGCTGTACCGGCCCGGCAGCGTGGCCTACGTGTCCCGCTCTGGAGGCATGTCCAACGAGCTCAACAACATCATCTCGCGCACCACCGACGGCGTCTACGAAGGAGTGGCCATCGGAGGCGATAGGTATGGATCTGAGCCACTTGAACGGGGGTCACCAATATGTCCGTACACTGACAAAATGTGTCCATGGCAAAGACTTGGTCATGTCCGTGGCAAACTTTTGATTTTGTGTTTTACACACCCTTATGATGATCTTATTTTGACCAAATTACTGTATGTGAATCTCCAGGTTTTCTTCAAAATATGTATGGTAATTATTTATTATGACACTATGGCACATTAGGAGTCCAACTAGTACTAGTGGTTCTCAAATGTAACTCCGAGTGTTCAAATGGAACCATGGTTCAAATGGTTTGGATCCATTTGAACGCTCTCAGAGTTACAGACCTGTTGTTCAGGGCTATCTATTTATGTGTTTCTGGTACTTTTATTGTCTACTCATTTTGTATGTTCGTGGCAAAAACTATATGTTGACGACAAATGTCCACAAGCCAACACGATGGGCGATGACCCCTGCATGTGAACATAATGGTTTCTGCCAGACGGCGACTATTAGCAGATGTTGTGATTCCTCTCTAAGCCCGTCTGTTGTTTGGACTCTGCAGGTATCCGGGCTCCACCTTCATGGACCACGTCATTCGCTACCAGGACACTCCGGGAGTGAAGATGATCATCATGCTGGGAGAGGTAGGGATGACGTTACATCCTTAAGTCACCTGTGCATTCAATTGACCACGCCATGTGAGAGGATGTTCTTTGTTTTGAGGTGTCTGACTCTGTCATCGTGTCGGCATTCAGATTGGCGGCATGGAGGAGTACAAGATTTGCCAGGGCATCAAAGATGGCACGATCACCAAACCTGTGGTCTGCTGGTGCATAGGAACCTGCGCCACCATGTTCACTTCAGAGGTATGTTGCAGGGAGTGAAGGTGTGAGGAGGGGGATGGGGTTGCAGGGAGGGAAGGCGTGAGGAGGGGGGTGGGGTGTCTGTGAAAAGGGTTGCTTCAAACCCCAAAGGCCATTTTGACGGATACACACAGCTACGGGTGAATGTGAATTGAGGGTGTGACTTTTGTGCCAGTGGATATCTCCTGTAGAGGTAACTTCACGATGGCACACATAAACGCCTACATGAAATGCACCCTCAATGTAATTAATTACCGTAAACTGTTTACCTGTGGAAATGTCCAACGTGAAAGGGTACATTTTAGTGTTCAAAACATGGGCGTAAGATTACAATTACAGAACCTAACCTTGTCAAATGTGGAACGATGGCGCCATCTGCAGGTCCAGTTCGGCCACGCAGGTGCCTGTGCAAACCAGGCCTCTGAAACGGCAGTGGCGAAGAACCAAGCCCTGAGGGATGCCGGGGCCTATGTACCAAAGAGTTTTGACGAGCTGGGCGACGTCATCAAGTGAGACGTTTGACACACAGTCACATCACATGATTATGGATATATTTACTGTACATATCTTCCCTGTCGGATAGAAACATTGTATGCCCAAAACGTTACTTGTGTCTTATCAGTGTAGTTATTATTTAGTCACAAGCTCCTGTTAAATATTAATAGAACCAGACTTTTCATTGGTTAAACATTTTAAAAACATGCAGACAGACTTTGCCACCTTCAACCTGGTGTCCGTCTTTTGGGCATGCCATATATACTGTAGCATAGAGCTGATCTACAAGCTCACAATGCAGTTCCGCTCACAACATACCGTGATGCATTATGAGCTTGTAGATCCTCTGCTTTTCAATGGTATTGAAAAACAATATTATTGAAAAATGAAATGGGGTGTTAATTTATGGAGGAAAAAAAAGAAATGCAAGGTTTCTGCCCGATAATGACGACCTACTTACTTGAGGGGGGCATGTCATTGACACTGTACATGTGTGGTTTAACAGGACGGTGTATGACGAGCTGGTGGCCAATGGTACTATTGTTCCAGCTCAGGAGGTACCTCCCCCAACAGTTCCAATGGACTACTCCTGGGCCAGGGTAAGACATATACAGTACTATTGTAACTACATTTTTATACCGTCATAGTTGGGGAGGTCCTTGAAATGTAAGTCTCTCCACCTCTTCAGTATGACATGAAAGGGTTTATGAGAAGTCTCTTGCTAAGTGACACTTAGGAATAGATGTGCTGACCGGGGTACGAACTGTGACCTTCTAATTACCACATCACTACCTCTCTACCAATTAACCTATGGCTGCTACTTTTGAAATATAAACTACTCATATTATTTTTTATTTATTGTTGGAGCAGTATAAACATGGGCATAAAGTAAGTGTTATTAATATTGGCTTGTTGTCCATGTTCCCCAGGAACTGGGTCTGATCCGCAAGCCAGCGTCCTTCATGACCAGCATCTGTGACGAGCGAGGCCAGGAGCTTATCTATGCCGGCATGCCCATCACTGAGGTCTTCAAGGAGGAGATGGGCCTCGGAGGAGTTCTGGGTCTGCTCTGGTTCCAGCGCAGGTGTGTACAAGAATGTCGGTATCATGAAACGGTTAGTCATAAACTCTAGAAATGAGTCACTGTTGGGAATGGAAGTGAAACAGTTAGTCATAAACTCTATGGACATGAACATGGACTATGAACAGGCCAGTTTACATTATTTATTTGTGATGGGATGAAACTGATTACTTTGAATCATTGAAGACAGTCACAGACGCGCTAGATCATGCCACTTCAATTATCGACTGCAACATTCTAAAATGGTTCTGTGGTGTCGGCAGTCATTGATCTTTAACGACCTTTAGGGAACTTGTAGGTTTAGTGACATATTGATACGGAACAGGTAGTCACACAAGCTACCTACATAGTTTGAGATAAACGTCTTCAATAGGGTACAAGAAAGATATAGGCAACTTTATTGAGCTCTGTGTGATATAGGGCTGTTTTTAAAAAGCACTTAGCCGGACACCTGGAAGTAACCAGACACTTGGAAGAATAGTATAGAAGAGATAATACAAATGCCTATAATTGTATGTACCGGTACACGAAATGTTTTCAATCGGCTATTTTTGGGCAAATGTTCTCCCCACAATTGGGACACTATGGTTCATGTGGTCAAGTCTGAAACTTGAACGTGCAAGTTTAGCTAAATCAAGCCTACTGTTGTATTCACCTTCAGGATTCAAATAGTCCGAACTGTACAGCAGCAGCAGTAACATGTCTTTGTAGTTTCTTCTTTTTCTCAGTGAGAAATGACTTAGACCATTGGTTCGCAAACCTTTTTTTTAAAATATATTTCAAGGACCCTTTTTGGTATGCTGTTTCGATAGTGGTATTGTTCCTTAGCAGTGGTACAAAACTATCATAAAGCCTATTCCACTCAAAAAATTACCCTAAACTTCCACTTAGCTATCGAGGCATAAGTCTAATTAGTAATGTATACAAATTATACTCGTCACTCCTAAATAATAGACTTACAGATCATTTTGAACGGTCAGGATTTCTTGTTGACGAACAGAACGGTTTCCGTAAAGTAAGATCTTGTATTGACCATATTTACTCAGTCACTACCATTGTTAGAGCGAGACTTCAAGAAAAGAAATCTACATATGCATGTTTCATTGATTTTCAAAAAGCCTTTGACTGGGTAAATAGGGAGCTCCTTGAATACAGATTATTAACATCAGGGGTAAATGGGAAGTTCTATGCCGCCATTAAGGCCCTGTATCGGGCCCCCATTGCTTGTGTTCAGGTAAATGACTTCAGAACAGGATGGTTTCCTACACACTTTGGTGTGAAACAAGGATATGTCTTGTCACCAACGTTGTTCTCCATGTACGTTAATGATCTTGCAATTGAGATTAGAAACTCTAAATTGGGGGTGGAAGTAGCGGATATGATTGTAGGCATACTTTTGTATGCAGACGATATAGTTTTACTTGCCAATTGTGAAAAGGAGCTGCAAAATATGCTCAATATTGTTGCTGATTGGTGTTTGAGGTGGAGGCTGGTGGTAAACATTGACAAAACACAAATTGTTCACTTTAGGAAACCATCTGTAGAAAGGAGTCCATTTACATTTATGTGTGGGAGGACTGTATTAACTATTAACATACACAAAGACATACAAATATCTTGGCCTCACTTTAGATGAGCATATGAACTTCAAGGAAGGCACTCAGGTTCTTTCTGATTCAGCTGGTAGAGCCCTGGGCTCAGTACTGAATAAGGTCAAAGCCTGTAAGGATTTAGGATATTATACATATACACAATTATATCAGTCTTGTGTATGCCCTGTTTCGGATTATGCCTCCGGTGTATGGGGTTTTCCGAACAATGAAAGTTGTAACACAATTCAAAATAGAGCCATACGGTCATTTCTTGGAGTTCATAAGCTCACGCCTATCTTGGCTATTAGCGGCGATATGGGATGGATGCCCGCAAATATCAGACACAAAGGTGAGATGTTGAGACTTTGGAATAGACTTGTTAATATGTCCGATGACAGACTGACCAAAAAGATTTTTAACTGGGACATTTCTAATGGTTACCCCTGGGCAAATTAAGTAAAGTCTTTATTCTTTAAGAATAACTCATCATTTATTTATTTAAATAGACTACGCTGTAATATTCATGAAATACAGAACTGTATGTTCCTTGGGTATAAGGAGAGTTGGGCCGTTGAATTATGGTACAAACCAAAACTAAGAACATATCGTCTTATTAAAAATAATTATGGCCCTGATCCTTATGTTACACAAAATATATCCAAAAGTCAGGGATCTTTTTGTGCATTCTGGGACCTTTAGAAACGGGTAGATTCATTGGTACTCCTGAGGACAGAGTCTGTCTAGTGTGTGATTTAAAATAAATTGAAAATGAAATTCATTTTTTGTTTTACTGCCCATTATATGAAGAATTAAGACATATATTATTTTGTAAAATGACAACCATCTGTGCTGACTTTTTCTGGTTGGAGGACTATGAAAAACTGGAATTTTGTTTTAGGAAAGGTATTTTTGCTTTGGCAGACTTTTTATGCAGGGCGTGGGAAATAAGGCAGAATGTTTTGTTTGTGTAAAAGAAAAAAAAATGGAATATCAACAAAACAAATCTGTTTATTGTACACAATGCAATATTGAAGCAATGTTATGGTGTGTCCTGTAAGTCCATGTGGGCTGGGCGCCTTTGGTGCATGACACAAAAATAAAGATATCTATCTATCTATCTATGCATTACAACACAGACCCCATAATTGAGAGCGTACAAATGGAACCAAATGGACCCGGAACCCATTTGTACACTCAGAGTTACAGCTATCAATCAATGTTGATGGGGACCCCCTGGAACACCCTCAAGGACCCTCAGATCCCACTTTGAGAACCACTGAGGTAAACTGTCTCTTCCCAGCCAACAGATGATAGTAAAAACTGTTCATTTCCAGGTTGCCTCGATACGCCTGCCAGTTTATTGAGATGTGTCTGATGGTGACCGCCGACCATGGGCCGGCTGTCTCCGGGGCGCACAACACCATCGTCTGCGCCCGCGCCGGCAAGGACCTCATATCCTGCCTCACCTCAGGCCTGCTCACTATCGTAAGTGTTAACACACACACACACACAGTCACACACACTACGTCACGTGTATGTGTTTCTTTGGAGTAGGGTGGTAGTGGTTTAAAGAGCAGTGTGAAGCACTCGTGTGGTGCCAGGAGTAAAGTACCTGCTCACCACAGCAATGTATGGGTTCAAATCCACCTGAACTGACAATAATCAAATTAATGTACTCTTCCTAATGCTCTAGCTAAAACATATTTAGCACGGTGGTGAAATCAGCCCTCAACTGCTTCTGACATGCATACTAGGGGTTTGCCCATGCATTCAACAAGCCCAACCTAGTAGGCACTTTGAGTGGCACCGCACGAAGCCACGGGTGAACGTACTGTATGTCAGACACTAACTCTACCCCAAAACCCTATAACTGTTTTATGACAACGTCCAACTCATGTAAAAAAATTATTACAACCCCACCCAGTAGGGGAGGGGTAAGAAAAGCCCTGCCTAGTAAGGGGGTGGATGATGGCAATAGGGCGAGGCTTCTCTCCCCATCCCCTCCCCATATTTCTGATAGAAGCATGTCCTTGTTTCAGGGGGATCGTTTTGGGGGTGCTCTAGACGCAGCAGCCAAGCAGTTCAGCAAGGCGTTTGACAGTGGGATGCTGCCAATGGAGTTTGTCAACAAGATGAAAAAAGACGGCAAGCTTATTATGGGCATCGGTCACAGAGTCAAGTCGGTGAGTGTTGATCAATATTCGCAAAATGAAATAAAAGTGCACAAACTACCCTCCACTGCTGCGTAGCCTTTAAACCAAGAGGCAGAACATTTGATAATTTCTCACTACAGCAAGACATGGTCGAGTTTTTGCTTAGTTCGATGGCTTTGATTATTTGGTCCAAAAAGCAGCACAACTCCTAAAACAGGATTAGGAAAGTTGTGTTTAGTTTCCTGTGTGGTTCCGGTTCCGGGCTAATGTGTGGGGTTGTCTTTTCAGATCAACAACCCTGACATGCGAGTGCAGATTCTCAAGGACTTTGTGAAGCAGCATTTCCCTTCCACCCAGATGTTAGACTACGCTCTGGATGTGGAGAAGATCACAACCTCCAAGGTACAGTATCTCTACTGTCCCCTGCTGCCCCCTCCCTCCAGGACCGACGACAAAAATGCTTTGGGTGTTACTCTGCTGAAATTAGGCTGGATTGGGGGAGGGGATGTCCTTCCGTCCGTCCGAGATCTTTTCTGACGCCACATGTCTTTTAGCAGCGACTCCTAATCTTTCGAGACTGCTTGTTGGTTTACACAATGTTCAAATGCTTCCACCTAACATTCTGTACACAGGCTTACACAATGTTCAAATGCTTCCACCTAGCATTCTGTACATTGGAAGTGCAGTAATTGAGTAGAAAATAAAGCGCATATCCGTTTGACCACTTGTCACTTAAATATGTCCTGCTGTAAATCTAGTTGTAAATTAGTTGTCCTAGTGCTTTGGATGCTTGAAGATACTTTAAGGTTATGAATACATGTATACCAGAATACATCAGTGTCTTTTAATGTGCTTGAGACCCGGTGCTTGTGTCAACCGCATTAATTCAATAGTTAGAACTATACAAAAAGTTAGATTGTTTTCCTCTGTATCAGTACTTTGTGCGCACTGATTTCCCAATCGAGTGGCAAATTCTATATTTTAACGACGCAGTTCAACCTGGTGTCCCTATTTTGGCTTTGGAGCACCGATTTTAAATGTTTCTCCCCCGTTTCTTTCCAGAAACCTAATCTGATCCTCAACGTAGACGGTTTTATCGGCGTGGCATTTGTGGACCTGCTCAGAACATGTGGTGGCTTCACACGGTAAAAACACTGGATTCAGCTCTGTGGTGACTTGACTTCACATTTATTGGGTAATCAAGGATGCACCGATGTCCAAACCGACTGACTGACTAAAATGACTATCCATCCACTTTCACTGAACAAGACTTGGACCATTATTTTTGCAATGTCCCGCCCATAGCTCTGTGTAGAGAGGCTGCCTGGTAATCAGAATTGGGTAAACCTTTTAGAATTTATATGGATCATTGAATTCATCCCCATTTATTGGGGGAAATTAATGTTACTTATTTGCATTTTAGATACCCAGTTTAGTTGACTTTGCTTGGACAATAATGATATTTGTGGTCTCTGGATAACATTTACATTTTGGGGTGGGTGTGGATGGATCTTATTGGATTTGTTTTAGCTGTGGAAATTCTCACCGGCCAGTATTGTATTTAGTTTATAATTATATTTCCCCAAATCGGGTATTTGTTCTCCCATGAGTTTGGATGAATGATCAAAATGTTTTTCTTTTCCAGGGATGAGGCAGATGAATTTGTGGAGATCGGTGCACTGAATGGGATCTTCGTCCTGGGCCGCAGTATGGGCTTTATTGGTGAGTGTAACTAATTGAAGGTCCCACTCCCCCCCGCATCAACATGCATCCTGGGGGATTATATTTGATTGTTTATATTGATAATTAGTTGATATACCATCAAAATAGCAGATCTACGATCTAGTTGGTGTCTTTGTATTTGTCTTTGTATTCGATGCTGGCGAACACAGGTTATTTAATTTCCCACACTACATGAATAATATCCACACATGTAGAACAATGGGATCTACTGCAGGTTCAAAATCTTCCCTTTGATTGCTGGTGTAATCGTCTACATAATATCTAGAGACGATCTATATTTATGACGGATGTTAGTGAAGACAAAAATAAACACGACTACCTCTCTTGCAAAAGAAAAGAAAGATGGATGTCAATGTCATAAAATGGTGCATTTATGTAGCGCTTTTATCCAAAGCGCTTTACATGTGCATTACATACACACACACACACGCATTCATACACTGATGGTGGAGGAAACCATGCAAGGCACCAACCTGCACATCAGGAGCAATTAGTCTTGCTCAAGGACACTTCGACAGAGCCTGGTATCTACTGGAAACTTCCCATCCAGCCACTATAGCGGCAACTCTACCCCTGAGCCACTGCCGCCACTGGAAGATCTAACCGTCTAACTTGTGTTTCCTGCGGCAGGTCACTACCTGGACCAGAAGAGGCTGAAGCAGGGTTTGTACCGCCACCCCTGGGACGACATCTCCTATGTGCTTCCTGAACACATGTCCCAGTAATGGTGACCTTGTGCGGTGAAATGTCCCTCCACATGGTACCACCGCCCAAGCAATGCAAGGCTGCTGCGGTACCCTGCCGTTCATAGCACCGTTCACCACAACAGCACCTGCTTTTGGGAAAAACTGTGCCGGATTGATCCTGGAAAGATTCTGGAAATGCCGTTTTGATCCAGATGAGCCTGAGTAGAAGGGGAGGGAGCACTGGTTTTTATGGGGGGGGGGGGAGAAATGGGAGCCGTTGTTTTTAGATTTTGTTTTTCAAAGACTATTTAAATAGACAAAGATGTAACTTATTACGTTGTGAACAAAGAACCAAATCAATGCAAACTGCAAGTTGAATTGGTACTTGGGAACCAGGAAGCACAACCGATCTCTTATTCTGATTTATACTTCATCGTACAGTGGCGTCGCTCGCCGCAAATAGCCGATAATATGATCTCACAAAGCGTTGCAACGGCATTGCCTTGTCACCTTGTAGATCTTCCATTTTCACACACTTGGTATGAGGTTAGAATTGGCTGCACAGCTTTGACCACGACCCCTGCGTTGTGGAATTTTATTAGTTAGCCTGAGGTAGTCGCTTTGTGGCGAAGATTTCTGCTCCTGTTCAAGCACAGCAATACTGTAAATTGTCGCTTCTTTTTTTAATAACATTTTTGCAAACGGTAACCCTTAGTTTAATATGTCTGAGCGTTTGGCCTGTTCTGGGCCTCTAGGACGGTGGTTCTCAATGTTTTCATGTTAAGGACCCCCAAATTAATATGCATTTGGTCAAGGACCTCCATCTGTTTTGCTATGGACACCCATACAATATTTGTTTTTAAAATGTTTTAAAAATATCCGAACATTTTTATGATTTTTTTGTTTTGAAAATGGCAAGTGGTTTGATACTATATTACCACATTTAGCTTGGGACCCCTGACCCCACTTTGTGAACCACTGCTTCTAATCTAGAACAGCGGTTCTTAAAGCCGTTTTTGAGGGAGCAACTCATATTTTCTACCTGGACCTTCTTCATGTTGAAGAACTTCACGCTTGTTCAGCTGGTTAGGTAGAACCACTCATATCGCACCTCATGTTTTTAAACTGAATGTTCAAAGCCTGAATCTCACCTTTCCTAACCGTATTAGTTTAGATGGCAACTTCCTCTCTTGAGGCTTTGGAGTTGTTTGACTATCGGCTGAGAGGGAGATGACTGTAGATCTGTGTTAAGGTGTTTGACTATCGGCTGAGAGGGAGATGACTGTAGATCTGTGTTAAGGTGTTTGACTATCGGCTGAGAGGGAGATGACTATAGATCTGTGTTAAGGTGTTTGACTATCGGCTGAGAGGGAGATGACTGTAGATCTGTGTTAAGGTGTTTCACCTTCTCTTAAGCCTCCAGAAACAAGCTTTACTTTTCAATTTTATGTTTTAGTTTCACCATTTCTGTGGCTAGACTTTGAGAATGTGTAAGATTATTACCTACCTAGGCTATTCCCTACACAGTATAGATTATATTTAGTACAGAATTTAACAACTGCCGACAACAATGTTCTCATGTAGGGGTCCCTGGCACAATATTTTCAAATTAGGATCCGTGGCCTGAAATGTAACAATTTGGGGGTCCTTGGCATGGAAACGTTTGAGAACCATTGCTCTAGTGTGTCTGGGTATCATTTGAGGCCCACTTGGTATTGCACCTTAATATAACACTAGTGCACTAGAGCTATTTTAATCTGTCAAGTTGCTTCTCTAAACTATGTCCCTTTCAAGGGAAAAGAGGTCTGGTGGTCTATGACCTCCATAAGACTAACCAAAGTATGTTTTTGCTTTAACTTTATCTCTATGTAACTGTTTTGACAAGATGGTCACTTGGTAGAAATTACACTGATTATCCAATTGCCATCGGTTTAAGGTTACACTTACACAAAAATGTAAGAATTGGGATATAACTACTTTTATTTTAAATGTTTTGCCTCACTGTGGCCCTCAGGTCTTTCACATTATAATTGATATTTTAAGTACAATTTAGACTGACTTGTTTTTGTTTTCTGGTCAAAAGGGGGTTAAATGGTTAAAATGCTTTATGAATGTGCCCTGTGAGTCTTAAACGCACATTTCTTTTATTGCGAGGGACCATGAAGGCAGTTTGTTTTATTCGGTGAATGAAGTAACATTCTTGCACGTCGTACAGCTCTACATGTCTGATTCTGTAAACAACCTCTTTCTGTTAAGACTTGACCTCACCTCAAGAAGCTTTGTTACTGTCCAGTGTATGGCCTGCTACTGTACGTTTGTCCCTTGTTTTTGCTGTTTTTATTTAACTGTGAAATAAATGCTTTGTTTTCTTTTTTTTAATATATGCTGTTATATAGTAGCATAATAAAGAACCTCTTGTTAAACTTTTCATTCAGAATATTTTAATTCTAAATGTTACACTTGTTTTGTGTGTGTGGTAGGTTAGTTGTATGACATGAAAGCTCCACATGGAGCATAACTTGCATGTTGTACAACGAAGTATGACTGTTGTAGATGTGATGTCCTTCAGAAGTGAACAGTACATTGTATTGTGTCTGGGAAGATGACAGATGGAATAATAAGTAAGTGAAAACTAAGTCATGACCCCCACCAGAAAATCGCCTTTGTTAATGTGGTAGCCATAACCGGGCGACTAGACTACATTGCCCGACTTTATTATTATTTAGAGTAACTGCAAAAGGTTTGCCTATTTATTAGTCCGCCCCCTGTAACGATCCATACATCATCACCAGACATCATCATACTGTATACTTTGTGAGCTACTCGAGCACATTATCACTTTTCTTTATCAATTTCCTAAAATTGGGAATTTTCTAGTTTATGAAGTGATAAATGCCTGGGTCAATGTTTCTCAACCTGAGTCTGGGCCCCACTTGGGGCATGGCAAAGATCACAGGGTGGCATGAGGCCATGACTGTTTGGAGGTAGTTCAACGTTTTAAACATGTTGCACAAGATCATAACTTGCTTTTGCCCACTGTCTGCCTGTATGTTCCCAATGTGATATCAGTCCAACTTGTTACAGTAGGGTGTGAGCTTCAGGGTATGTGGGACATTAAATTGGGACGACTATACCTTTGAGCGGTGCAGGCGCAGCCACTCCTATGCACATCTTTGTGTGTACTGTAGGTGTTTGAGCACGGAATGCGTTTGTAGTACAGGATGTGATGATTTAATTGGCTGATGTATGATGACATTGTCATCATCATGATGATGAAGGCACCGCTCACTTCACACGGAAAAATCAATGGAAAATGCCACTAAATTATGGTTTGGATTCGGTTCAGGCTATATATTGGTCTACGTACTGTCTCCTATTCTGTACTGTTAAGATGTTAAAAGTAACAATTATGAAGATTACTTTATACTAGAAGGCAAAATACAATTCATAAGTCAAATTCTATGATGAATCATCGTCGTCAAATTGGCAGAATAGAATCATAAAAAAATAATTGTTGAGGACAAATGCAAAATAAAACAAAACATCAATGTTACATTTCAGTGTTTCATACACAAATTAAATTGGGTGGTGAACCTTCTACATTTTCTATAGTGGCTCACTACACTCTAAAGAATCAAGAAAACTGACATTGATATTGAACAGTTACATCACCATAGTGGCGAATAAAATAATTTAAAGGCAGGTGTGACTGACTTGTGTCTCTAACCAAGGAAAATTACATAAGCAGTTTTTATGCTACATAATATTAAGATGCCTCTGAAATGATGACAAATATGAACCATGGTGTAAAAAAAGCTATATTTTAATTACAATATCCTCCTAATAATATAATTATAACATGAATGAATATTTGCCTGGCTCGAATAATATAATCCTATAGCCTATATATAGTATTCCTATACTGCTGAGTCTTTTAACGTGACCTTTCATCCAAACAGAGTCTTCAAATAGGCTGGCCTACTGAAGGGCCAATGGTACTCGTTGGGCACTGGTCTGTTAACATTGCATTCAAAGAAAGTGAACATGGGGAACCATATACGTGCTCGCCGGCTGTGCTGGACGGTGTGATAGTTGGCCAAGGTGTGGTAGTAGAGGAACAGACGCGTGGTGATGTAGAAGGCTATGGACACGTCAATAGAGTAGTGCTCATGAGCTGCCAGGATGAAAAAGATCCCGAACAGGTTCAACACCCAGGAGATGGTGTGGATCAGACCCCAGCTCCGTGGAGTGTACTCGGTGACAAAGAAGTTCAGCATGGTGAGGGCAACGGTGTGTCCACTGAACATGTAGTCCCCACAGGTTTGAACCCCTGTCAGGGACAGCCCAAACCCACTCCAGATCGCCATCGCTCTCTGGAGCTTTCCCCATGTGTCGCCGTAGATCTTGCTGGCACAGTCGAGATGTTGTCCAGGTACGGAGAGGGAAGTGACGAACATGGTGAAACAACGGAGAAGAAATACCGTTCCGATCAAAGAACACAGACGCCGAAACACAATTGATCGATGTTTGTGAAACAGCAGGATCAACATAAATATGTAACCTAGGATCAGGCCACAGGCCTCAGCGGCCGCAAAAGCCCAGGGGATTCTGGGAACTTTGTCCAGAAATATGTCTGGCAGTGGCGGGTACGTCCTCATGTCTGGGACACGTTCGTGCACGAGAACCGTGACAAAGGATGTGAATGCGAACACAAACGTGACATAGACATAGCTGATGGCCGTCTTCCACAGTTCTGGGTCCAGACGACGATCGGCGGCCATGTGCTGCCTGCACAACTTCCCGTTAAAGTAGCTGTGACAGGCCGCGTTGTCCGATCCATAACCCTGTCTGTCGCAGTTGCTCAGGCATAGCTCAGGCCCTTTACAAAAGTGCTCAGCCCTGTTACACCGGCTGCATTCATGTCCCACTGACGATACTCTGGTGCTGAAACTCAGCTCCTCCACCTGGGCCTGGTTCTGCCTCTGGAGCCGCCTAAGGGCTGAGGTCAGCCTCTTGATGTCACCCAGCACGCCAAGACACAGCGGGGGACCACGTAAGTCTGCTTCAGTCAGCGACAGCAGGCCGGCTCCATCCAGGCGGTGCGTTATACACAGGAGCTCCACATATTCCCCGAAGCCTTCTTCACTCAGCCATCTGGCCACTTGCTTACAGTCCCAGGTGCTGGCAGACACCTCCAGTGGAGCCATATTCCTAAGAGACCACTGTCACTCCTGGGACTGTGCTTGTTGGCTCTTTACGTGGACTCCAATTGTTGAATCCCTAACCAGAAACACACAAATCCTTTGTATATTTGTATGGATTGAGACCTAGTGCCCCTATCGGTGTGACTACTTGCATTCATGGTTCTTTACAGTTATTGTGTATATTCCTATACACAAAATATAATACAATACTATTGAGCTTATATTGAACTATGGAGTCATACGTCATAGATATGACTGATGTCATAGACTTCAGAGCCCAGTTATAGAGTTCCACCCGTCCTGATAGAGCAATCATATAGATCAATCAAATAGAGCAGTTCTAGGTTGTGTGATGCCACTAATCAACAGTGTACGATGGAACCGGCTGTGGTCAGATATGTCTCCGGGGAGCCCAAACTCAGCATCTCATTCGACCTAGATGGCAGCAATAAACACATGCTTAGGGACCCAACCGAGGACCTGGGTAATGTCCTGACGAGGATATCCATCAGTGCTTCCAAAGGCCGCAATTGTTTGGCCAGAAAATCCAAGAGAAACAGAATTCAGCAGAAGCAGCCTACGAAACCTCCAGTGGTCAACCTGTTTTATAACAATGAGTTGGTGCCAGAGGGTGTGATAAATTCCCAAGCATGGCTGGACGGGGCGATGCTACATGTCGGAGAGGTCAAATATGCCGTACAGCGAAATCCGCCAACTTTCACCACGGCGGTACTCGCGACATCTCTGCTGGCTGGATTCCCCGTCTGTCCTAAACTGGAGGTGGAGTTTGGCCACCTGGAGGAGTGTGAGTTTACCTGGTACACAGCAGGAGGAGACAACAGCGGCAACATCTGGAGAGTGGTGGGACTGGAACGGGTATACATCCCTTCCAATCTGGACATCGGTTTGCGGCTGAGGCTCCTCTGCACCCCCAAAGATGGTGACAGGCGAGGGCAAGACACTGAGCTGATCTCCATAGCGACGGTGGATGCCGGTCCGGGGGTGTGCACCTTCGACAACCGTCATATGTACACTCTGAAAGGGCCAGAGGTGCGGGTGCTGAGGGTGGTTTCATACAACATACTCGCCGACATCTACACCCAGGCGGAGCCGTCTAAGACGCCATTGTATTCCTACTGTGCCCCCCATGCCCTGGAGGTCGACTACAGACAGAACCTCATCAGAAAAGAACTCGTAGGGTACAATGCTGATGTCATCTGTCTCCAGGAAGTAGACAAAAGGGTGTTCATTGACAGTCTGGCTCCGTCTCTTGATGCATTTGGTTTTGACGGGTTTTTCAAGGAAAAAGGGAAACAACATGAAGGCTTGTCCACATTCTACCGTAGGTCAAAGCTGAGGTTGTTGAGTAGGCATGACATCATCCTAAGTGCAGAAGTGCTGACCTCCGACCCTCTATACTCTGACCTGTTAAAGAAAATATCCACCAACCTCAAAAGAAGTATCCAAGCCAAATCCACTGCTCTGCAGGTGAGCATGTTTGAGGTCTTGGAGGAACCTTCTAGAAAGATCTGTGTGGCCAACACCCATCTGTACTGGCACCCTAAAGGAGGGAACATCCGCTTGGTGCAGATTAGTGTTGCTCTGAGACACCTAAGCCATGTGATCAGCGAGGTGGCACCTGGCGCTGCACTGGTCTTCGCTGGAGACTTCAACTCCACCCCAAACTCAAGTCTGTTTAGGCTGTTGACCCAGAGAGTCATCCCACCTCCAGACAACCACCCGGATTGGAGGTCTGGAGGCTTGAAGGAGGCCTGTCCACCGACAGTTTCCCCGCCATTCCGCCCTCTCTGCAGTGCATGCGGAGAGCCGGCCTACACCAACTACATAGAAGGTTTCCACGGATGTCTGGACTACATCTTCACAGAGCCGGACAAGATGGAGGTGGAGCAGGTGATCCCCCTGCCGAGTCACAAGGAGGTGACGGCATACCAGGCTCTGCCCAGTGTAGCCCACCCCTCAGACCACATTGCACTGGTATGTGACCTCCGCTGGAAGCACTGAAGCACTGCTCCCCAAGGTCCTCTCCCGGGACCAAACATGGTGCCCTAATCTAATTGACCCTTACATGCGTCTGTACTGTAGCTCTGACCCTTATACAGATAATTAACACTGAGGATTTTACAGCGTAGACTGGGGTCCCAGAGATTAAGAAAGAGGGTTCCGTGGCTGAGGGTCTGAGTGTCCTTGAAATAAAAAATCACACCTGTGTGAACTGAGGGGGCTTTTATCGTTATACATCATCTCATGAACAAATAGGACATAAACATTTTTACACTCTCGGAATAGATGGTATGCGCATGCATAAGGTGAGTGGTAAAGTAAGTTTAATGTTGTTTAATGTCGTTTAATGCAATCAGATAGGACTGTTTGGATTTGTATGGGCTGTGCAGAAAGTCGTTTTTTGCCACTCAGTAGGCGTTCCCGCATAACTTTCGGATATTATGATGATGTCACAGTGCACACATACCCTCTATTACAGTCATGTAAGGGTAGGGGGGAGAATGGCGGGACTGGAACGGGTATACATCCCTTCCAATCTGGACATCGGTTTGTGGCTGAGGCTCCTCTGCACCCCCAAAGATGGTGACGCAGGCGAGGGCAAGACACCGAGCTGATCTCCATAGCGACGGTGGATGCCGGTCCGGGGGTGTGCACCTTCGACAATATGAATACATATTGTGACTAATTTCGTGTTATGGAATAATAACACTGAGTTCATGTCTCGTACCATATGTGACAGTGAATCTGCAATGATTGATTGAAGTATTTATTAACAGTTTGCAGAATTACAGTACATTTCAAGCACAACTCAATAAAAAACTGTTAACAGTGAGTGGACGACCCAATAAAGCACTACACTGTTTACAAGAGGGTCCACCTTGTTCAATTCATCATAACAACATTTGTACAAATATATACTTCTATAGCCAAAGAACAGGAAATCATCATAAAGGAGGTCAAAAGCAAAAAGAAAACATATACGGTGAGGGGTGAAAGGGTGCCGGGTGGGTGGGAGATTCGGATCTTTAATTGTTGAATGAAAGTGACTCTGTCTCTGCCACATTATGTGCAGGCTTCTAAAAGTCTAAATGATGCTTAATTTCAACATTACCAGACGCCCCTCCAGTGCCTCCACAGTCCACACGAGTGTGATTTTTATTTTGGAGTGTCGCTTTTTCTGCTTTTTTAACAGGATTTACAGTCTAGTAGCCTATACATGATATTTGCATGTAAAATAAATAAATAATCTCATAAATACTGAGAGCTCTGTTAGTCCAGAAGTTAGCTGACCTAAAAGTACAACTGGACTTCTATCCCCTGACAGCTTCCCTTAAAGAGGAGATGGTGATTTGGGTTAATAATAAATAAATATTTACTACTAAACAAAAGGTTTTGTATATTTGTTTTTCAATTTGCTAAGAGGAAGTCAGTGGAGAGGAGTTAACATTTGCAAACGTTAGTGGTGTGTGTGTGTGTGTGTGTGTGTGTGTGTGCGCGCGCGCGCGCGTGCGTGTATGTGCGTGTACTGTAGAAGGACACCGTCGTACTACGGACTACGGAGTATAAATGCGCGCATGCTCAGCGACACACATCACACAAACGGCCCGTAGCAGCTACTTCCGCGTTGTGAGAGTCATCGCACCAGCAGCAGCAGGCAGAGCTCAGCTACGCATGTTTGACTGTTTGTTTACCTGCGTTGTTTGTACATATGAGCTGTTCCCCGCGGTACTGCGCCACACCAACACCGCTCCTCCACCCGCCACACCTGCAGCCGACATGATGGCGGCCACGGTAGCAGTAGCAGCGGCTGGCGAGGACGCCACGACCACCACCAGCACCAGCACCACCACCAACCTCAGCCCCACCGTCACCACCACCGCCGCCCGGACCCCCAGCGTCCCTCCTCCAGGAGACACCGAGGAGGCCGAGGGCTTCTGCTGCCCTGTCCACTGCTCGGAGCTGTCGCGGCGGCAGAACGAGCAGAGGAGGTCCGGCTTGTTCTGCGACGTGACGCTGGCCTTCAACACGGGCTCGCAGACGCTGGAGATGTCCGCGCACCGCTCCGTGCTGTCCGCCGCCACGGACTACTTCACGCCGCTGCTCGGCGGTCAGTTCTACGAGTCGCTGTCCCGGCGAGTGGAGATCCGAGAGTGGAGCTCGGAGACCGGGCCCGACCCGGAGACGGTGGAGGCCGTCGTGCAGTTCATGTACACGGGGGAGATCAGGGTGACCATCGGCAATGTCCACGAGGTTCTGGAGCTTGCTGACAGGTGAATTATATTGTTTTCATTTTATCCTCCCCATGTTGGAGGTGCTGGGTGCATGCCCAAAACAATGGTATTGGTATGTCGTGTCATGTGAGATGATATACGGTATATACACGGTAATATTGTGGTGTCTCATTAACACTGGATCATGTAAACACGTCACAATGGAAAAGCAATTGCATGCCTTTCCTATGTTTGAACTGTTATGTGGCTACAGTATTCTATAATCTAATTATACAATTATTTTCAAGTGCAACATATTGATATTGGCCATATGTTGAATGACAATGTAACATATATTGCAACAGAAAGATGAAATGGATGATGGAAATGTAGAAAGAGCATTTTTGCGAGTTGATCAATTTGAGGACAAATTAAATCTGTCCTGTTCGTTTTCGCTGCAGGCAATTTAAAGTGCTGTCCAGAAGATGGCATTAAGGTTTACTAATTACTGTACATGGTTATGGGGAGGAACATTGTAAATAAGATGTCTCTCGCTAGATCTAATGTGAGTTTGTCAATTAATTGGACATAGCTAGGCTAGTCATATCACTAAACAATACTACTCTTTGTCTTATGAACCCAAGTAGTATTACTTGGGTTCACCCTATGGAATATGGTCAAATATTATGTATAGAAGCTAATCCAAAGTTACCTCTTATACTCAAGTGGTCTAAAAAGTCCATAATTTTCACGATAGATTCCTACTGGTGCAGCTGAAGGACTTTTGTGGCGAGTTCCTGAAGAAGAAGTTGAGTCTGACCAACTGTGTGGCCGTGCACAGCCTTGCCCACATGTACACGTTGGACCAGCTGGCACTGAGAGCCGCCGAGATGATCCGACGCAACTTCCACAAAGTCATCCAGGACGATGAGTTCTACACGCTGCCATTTCACCTGGTGCGCGACTGGCTCTCTGATACTGAAATCACTGTAGACTCGGAGGAGGTACTGTTTGAGTCTATAGTGAAATGGGTGCAGCGCAACCCAACCGACCGAGTGAAGTATTTCGAGGAGCTGTTCCAGCTCCTGAGGCTGCCCCAAATTAAGCCTGCCTACCTGATGCGGGTGGTGAAAAAGGAGCCCTTAGTCGCCAACAGCGCGGTTTGCCTACAGCTGGTATGTGATGCTGTGGAAGGTCACGCAATACGTTTTGAGCACCTCAAGTCGGCTGAATTGGAGCCCTGCGCCTCTGGTATGCCAGCTTTCCAGCCACGCTTTGGCCAAAACATGGATGTAATCATGGTCGTGGGCGGAGTGTCAGAGGGTGGTGATTACCTGAGTGAGTGTGTGGGCTACTTTGTGTACGAGGACCGTTGGGTCAACCTGCCACACATACACAACCATCTCGACGGACATGCCATTGCGGTCACAGACTCCCATGTCTACGTCGCTGGGTCTATGGAACCGGGTTTCGCAAAGACTGTAGAGCGCTACAACCCCGTTCACAATACCTGGGAGCAGGTGAGCAACTTGACCACACGCAAGCACTCCTTTGGCCTCACAAGCATAAAGAACATTCTCTACAGCATCGGTGGTCACGGTAACTTCAGCCCGGGCTTCAAGGACGTCAGCGTGTATGAACCTGAGCAGGACAAATGGCACAACCTGGAGTCGGCCCCGAAGATCCTGCGAGATGTGAAGGCAGTGAGCGTTGAAGACCGCTACGTGTATGTGACAGCCCGCACGCCCGTTGACACGGACAACGAGGATGGACTGAAGACGGTAACAACACGCTACGACACAGAAAGCCGGCAGTGGCAGGAGGTGGACTCTTTACCCCTCATCGACAGCTACTGCATCTTCCAGATGGCGGTTGCTCCCACCAACTTCTACCACACGGCATCCTGCTGCCCCAAAAGTTACAAGGTGCCGGACGAGGTGGCTCAGCAGAAAATCAGTGGACGCATCTCCGACGACATTCTCGAGAGCCTCCCCCCGGAGGTCACCAGCATTGAGGGTGCCGCCATCTGCTACCTGGGAGAAGACGTCTTCGTTATCGGGGGTTGGAAGAACAGCGACGATGTGGACAAGCAGTACCGCAAGGAGGCGTACCGCTACTCTGCTGAGAGGAAGCGTTGGCTGTTGCTTCCGCCGATGCCCCAGCCGCGCTGCCGAGCCGCCGCATGCCACGTTCGCATACCCTACCGATATCTGTACGGCAGCCAACGCTACCCCATGCCCCAGAACCTGGCACGCCAGCGGGATCGCATGCAACAGATGCAGCAACTCCATCGGCGCACCCTCACCCTGCGCCGGCAACTCCAGTCTCAGATTGAGTGCTGAGCTCTCTCGTGTTCCCCTGGAGGGGAAGCTGTTTTGCACATGGCTCATTTCCTCGCTGCTGTTTGCTGTCTTCGGCTGATGAGCGGCCTGTAGATAGTCCAGTACTTTGTCTTAATGTTTTTTTGTCTTTTGAATTGAATGTGCGAGTGAGATGTACAAGCACACGTTTGTATAGCAGGTTTAAGTGGCACATAAAGATTTGGCGAGGCTATGTGTTAAATTCCGTTTAACTTTAATCATTTTAGCCTTACTTAAATAGCCTTACCTTAATTCTTTCAAGAAATGTAACCTCTTAAATCTTTTGAAAATGTCCATTCCTTTTATCAACCAATGACTTTCCATTTAGGTTTGCGTTTAATATTGTGTTAAAACTTAGTAAATCATGTCTTTCCACACTTTACACATTGTCGGGTAAAGGTTTGAGAAAAAAGCTTTAATTATTTAGTGCTAAGCCTATCCTCAACCCATATTTATTCTACCTCTCATTCTTTTAGGTGTTGGCTTTTGCACGAAGGTGAAATGAGGATGATCTTGCGTCGCACATGTTTATTTTGAAAAGGTCTAAATCTGCACTGTGTGGAATTGCGGAGGAGAGTGTTAACTATTTTCAGTGTAGACCTCACAATCATACTCATGACATGATTCTGCTTTTTACACTGTTGCACTAAAATCTGTGACAGTTTTGTTAACCTTTTCATATGGTTTCATTCTCTTTGGCCTTTACATACTTTTTTCCTCTAATATTTTCATGGACTTAAATATACATGCTTTAATTTCCCAGACTAAGCACTATTTCTTTTTGTAAATCTGCATATTTTGGTTAAAATTGTGCCTCTGTAATTTCCAAAATGAGGGCCCATGTATAGGCCGATGACATTGAATAACAAGTTTGCCATTTGAAATGTTGCAGGGTTTCTGATTGAAGACGCTTGATTTGCACTGGTTTTCTATGATGTGCTTAAGCTGGTAGCCTCTGGATATTCCAATATGTTGGCTTATTTTTCATGACTTTGTGGGCTGATGTGTGTGTATAGGTTGAACAAGCACAGGTTTTTCGAATGAAGACTTTGATATCTATCTATAAAATAATCTCCAGCTGGGTCTGTTATACCAATCAGTTTTTGTTAAAACATTCCCATCAGTGGACCAGTTACTTTAAAATGTTCTTTATATTAGTCCAGATATAGAGTGTAAAACACACTTTTTTGCCGATCAAAAATAGCAGATGTATAATATCAACAATGCTTATAGACTATTTCCGGCATGCACTACATCATATGGCGGTATAAATCAGGCCGTCTGCTTTGCCTCTTCCTCAGTGTTCCTCTCATATCGTCCCTGTCGGGCAGAAACCATTGATCTTCATTTCTTTAAACCCCCCCCCCCCCCCCCCCCCCTTTTGATCAGCGCTATTGGACACCCTTTATGTCTCCACATTAATGGTCAAAAACCTTGTAACTCCACTCCACCACTGTTTTGGGGTAAAGTGGTGATAATGACCCATTCAAGTATCTGATGATGTATTAAGTCACCATACCAACTTTGATGAGGCAGTGTTTTAAAAACGTACAAAATGTCCTTAAGTTAATATTTTGGATATAGCTGGTTTCTGCCCAACAGCAGAGATATGGACACCACTGTGGGCTATACAACAAATATAATGAATAATAATAATGAAATTGGGAACATCTTGTATCCAAACAGACTAAATTAGAAGCATTGACATTTCCGTTCACCATGCATTTAAAAAAAAGCTTTTACTGCAAAATAAATGCAGAAAGATATGTCAATCTCATGCACCTGGAAAAGAAGTATGACTTTATTTGTGAAGGAGCAGGTCAACTTTGTTTTTTCTTTTTTTTGCAACTGGTCCAGTGAACCACAATATGAGTTTTCTATTTACTTGAAGGTAACGTTCTTCCACACAAGGACACAATCGATTTAAGTTAAATTTCACACTGAAGGAGCTAAAATATATTTGATATAACTTTAATGTCATGCTCGGTTTGGACTTTGACTTGTATTGCTGTTGTCACAACAAAGTGTTGGGACTGTTACGTGTACGTTGAAGTTGACTGCTTTCATCTTGACTATTTCCCAGCCAGGCTCTATGTGAATCTTGTTGTTGAGCTAGCTTCTGGTGTTGTGAGCCACATCCATCACATTCCTTGCATTAACCACTTAAGCCTTATTTTAAAGAAATCTACCAGACCTACATGAGCCTGTATTAAATTCAGATCTTTCTTTTTTTGAAAACATTACAAAATCACCTAAAATGGCATGCCCAAAACAGTGATGCCAGGGTGAAAGTGGTTAATATGACAAATTTAGTATTCATAGTGTAGATAACGCAAGCCTGCAGCTCTTATTGTTCTCAAATGTCATGATTTACATACTGGAACAGCACTTAAGTTACACAGTCAGTTCACAGGACTTTAAATGTAAGGGAATTATTGACTATACTAGGTAGGGTGTTTTGCTCATTGGCCATGCTGTATTGATAATCACCATGTAAAATGGCTTTTCAGTTCATATATTTTTTTTGGTGAGAAAACAGCCCAGTTCCAGATGTCATTGGGAGTGTGGTTTCATACATTAGTGCAAGAGTTGTAAGAGTACCTTCATTTTAAATAAAAATCATATTTCACTGAACATGAACGTGTAATTTGATTATTTGCAAACGGTGCACAATACTGACAGTCTAGATAAATAATGAATTATGCTTCAGTATTTAATTATGCAGCATTAATTGACAAATCGGTGAAATCACCCACTCTGCTTCTTACCAAAAAGTATATGCGCACACAAAGTGCTTCTGAATCGGTTTAATTTTTAATTGTCTGCCATTGCAGAAATGCTCTAAACGACATACAGTGATAGTAGGAACAAACTATTCCGGAACCAATGGTATAGTGTGTGTTCTACTGGGAGCACTGCAGATGCAGGAGCTGACTACGTAAACAGTGAAAGGAATCCCATTGTCCAGCGGGTCTCACTCAGTTATATAATAAGGTCTCGCTATTATTGGCTATTGGTTGTTAAGGAGACAACGTACAAAATGTATAGTAGTCTGCTCTGCTGACAGCTCTTGCTATATATATCTGTCGCCTGTTTTATTAGACAAAATAGTCTTGACGAGGAAATACTGTAGGTAGCAAATTACATAAATTACACATCTATGTAGTTGACGTAATAATAGCCCTAACCAAGTAGCCAATCGGCACAACGCTTAGGCACAACGGCCCCAGGGCCCCTTCGACCAATGGGATCTCAATTACAGTGTAAATAAACGCTCCCAGCCGGACTTTAAATTGATTTTGATTGAATCAATTTACGTTTTCAACTCACCGCTTCTGACATATTGGACTCCTCCGTTTGGAAATGGTATGTTCATGTACCTGGACTCTAGAAAGTGAAGTGGAATTTGACATTATTTAGCTCCATTATTATGCTACTAAGATGTTATCCTCAGCAGCTTACAGCTGTGTTTCTCTTCTGTTTTAATGAATTCCTGTAGCTGTATTGACATTTTATTGAAATAGATTTTAGAGTAACTTTCAACGTTTCCTGGAATTGGATGTGAATTTGAAACAGTTTTGCATGTAGTTAAACTATCATATAATGTATATTATGCAAATCACTTTAATGTGTATTCATGTGTATATTTTAGAAAATATACAATGCTGTGTTATTACAAAGACTTCTCACGGTTGTGCACAGATCTACCACATCCCATGGATTTATATGCCAGTGAGGACTGTCCTGGCAATGTGGAACCAGTTGACAAAGACTGAGGTCAGATCACAAATCCTTTGCTCTGTCTGTCTGATGTGTCTGTCTGTCTGTCTGGGGATACCCAGGGGCCCTTGGGTTTGGTTCCAGGCATCCCCCTAGGCCCAGCTAAGTGAAGTGATTGGGATATGATACTTGGGAACCAAATGGACATTGGGAACTTACACACAGTTCGAGGGTTCTGTAACCCTGAGAGTTATGGGGGTCCTTGAAATTAAAAAAAGTGTGAGGACAACTGCTCTCCTGTTTTCTCCACAGATCCCAGAGCTGGCCAGAAGCTCTGTGTTGATCAGAGAACGCAGCCGGGTGGAGGAGACCCTGCAGGCTATGCAGAGAGCTGGAACGGAGAGGCTGCAGGTACACCTGTACATTAATGGAAATGTGTTTGCAGCTGTGTGCAAACTGCGCATGCATGCAGTTCTGTAATTGTATTTATTTGAGCAGGCATCTGGCATCTGAGTCAAATTTACAGAGAAGGCATGTCTACAAGCTCAAAACGCGCCACACATTACAGATCTGCTATTTTCGGCGGAAGACACTATACAATATAATTGTACTATCATCTTGAGTATCATCAAGAGTTGCTCTTTGTTTCCACAGGTTATCTCTGACTTTGACATGACCCTCACCAGGTTTGCCCACAATGGGAGCAGAGTGCCCACCACGCACAGTAAGTTAGCCCGCCCCGGGCGTCCACACAACAGACGCATCAACTGAAATAGTCACCTGCGTCTCTGATCTTATGCATGTCTCTTCTCTGCAGACATCTTGGATAACAGGTTATTGATAAGTGAAGCCTGCACTAGAAAGGTGAGCACGAATCAGCACTTACTTCCACATATAGTACATTATACTGATGTGCAAGAATGTGTATGAATCCAGATTTTGGGGGTGCAAGGTGCAAGATGCACACCCAAAAAGCGACTGGATAGTCTCGATCACATACATACAGAAAATGCAGTGCTCAAATGTTCTTCTTTCCTGCCTTGAACGCCCTCTCTCTTCTTCCCCTTTCTTTTTTTGTTCTTGGAAACATGACACGGTGGGAACTAGGCACAAAACCAAATTTCACCCACTTTTTTACTTGTAAAACTGTGATGTGACAAATTAAAGTTGATTCTAATTCTGGTACAGTAAGTGTTACTACGTCCCTGAGTTTGTGCCTGTATTTGTTTGTCTGTACCTTTTGAAAAAGAGGTTTTAAATAATGATGAACCAACATTGTGTACAACTGCTGATGATGCAAATGCAAAGTAAAGTTTGTTAATCCATGGGATTATTTTGTGGGGTTTTGTTGGTATGTAGATTAGGCAGCTGCTGAACACCTATTACCCCATAGAGATTGACCCTGGTCGCACTGTGGAGGAGAAGCTTCCTCTCATGGTGAAATGGTAAGGACTGGAGCACGCACACACACACACACACACACACACACACACACACACACACACACACACACACACACACACACACACACACACACACAATCTAATAGTTTTGTTGCTGTTGCTGTTTTTTTGCCTCCACAGGTGGACCAGTGTCCATGATCTTCTCATTGCTCAGAACATCAGGAAGGACATGTTGTCCCAAGCTGTCAGGGAGTCCAATGCCATGCTCAGGTCTATACCACTCACCCATTGTATTAACTCAATAATACTCAAGTCTCAGTGTGATGCAGTGAATCTAAATAGATGTTTTAAAATCCATGTCAAATCAAATATACAGATAAATAGACAGACACACAGACGGTAAAATCGAGAGTGTCTATACTAAACACCTATTCTGTAATGTCATAATAGGCGCACATTCACTGAAAGCCAACGTGTTGTGAACTTGTAGATAGGCTATTTTCAATGAAAACATTTGGTGTAGAGTGTGATCCCTGGCAGACACTGGTCAACAAAGCATATGGGATATTATATTTATAGTGTTTAAGTGGATCGGAATTAGTCATTGTAGCTGAGCTCAGGGTAGCTGAAATGGTAGAATATCAAGGCTACTGTATGTCCTTGATGCGACTGTCCCGGGTTCGAATCCAGCCTGAGGCCCTCTAGCTCTACTGTCTTTCTGTTCTCTCTATTCACTGATCAAATTCAATAGAGAAAAAAATAGAGAGGTTCTCAAAGTGTGGTCCTGGGACCCCCAATGGGTCCTTGAGGAGGTTACAGAGGGTCCCGAGGTAGATGATTGTTATGGCTAGGAACCAAATGGTCTGTAACTCTGAGAATTATGAAAGTTTGAGAACCACTGGTTTTAGAGACAAATTCAGATTTCAACCGTAGGGGTGTGTGTTGTGTGTCTCTCTCTCTTCAGGGACGGCTACAAGGTGTTCTTTGACAGCCTGGCTGAACGTCAGGTTCCTCTGCTCATCTTCTCGGCCGGCGTCGGGGATGTCCTGGAAGAATTAATGCGACAGAAACTGGTCTTCCATCCCAATGTGCACGTCATCTCCAACTACATGGACTTTGACCACACAGTGAGTTAAGCCGGCCTCTGCACCATTTAGTTAAAAATAGTTTTAACACTTTTAACCACTAAACGCTATTGGGTCACTGGCTCCCCCAGGGGTCTGTATCTGGCCCTGTCCTTTTACCCCCTACAGCAAATCTCTGCTAAAAATAGATGACCTATAAGGGGCCGTTCGGTTCAAACGTTGCGGACATAAATGCTGTGTGCGAGAGATCACATAATGTTCCTAAGATGCGATGTGGATATCGGTCATTATGTGGCCAGTCTATATCTCCATATCAGCCCAGTACAACCTCCACTGTCTTTAAAGACATATTCACACTCGCATCATGTAAAAACTATTTGGGAATCTACTTCCTTGGCCTAATGGCAGTGTGCACATTTGCCATTAATCGGTCCAGCTTTTTTTGCGAGATTAGCCCTGGACTCATACACAGAGAGACAGACACACACAGACTCACACAGACGCACACAAACACACACACACACACACACACACACACACACACACACACACACAGGCCCTCTTCTAGATGGCCCGCTGCCATAGGAGCCACTGTGACAGTTCAGCTATTCACAATACTCACACAAATACATTTTCAGACTTTCTTCTAACAAGCACCTCTAATGTTGTGTTGTCGAGCAGGGAGTCCTGCGGGCCTTCAAAGGCCCACTGATCCATACGTTCAACAAGCAGGAGGGGTCCGTGCAACAGGTGGCCCATCTCAAGCAGTTGGAGGGCCGGCCCAACGTCCTGCTGTTGGGCGACTCGCTGGGAGACCTGACCATGGCTGACGGAGTCACTCAGCCACAAAACACCCTGACGGTCGGCTTTCTCAACGACCAGGTCAGACCCGTATAACCCGGTGTTTCCCATTCTGGGAACCCATTCATTCTCATGTCTTTTTTATTTTATTTATTTGTCTTTCTTGAGAGATTGAGTGTTTCCATACATGTGTGAATCCTTATGGCATTAAAACACTACACGTCTGTAGTGTGTTAGTCCCGAGCTAAGGGAGGGTGCTCTACTGACGATAGTTTAAGCCTTAAACTTCCTTAAACTTTAAGGAATGACGGATGCAGACTCACTGCAAACAATCTTGGAGGTGGTTCGAATCCCGGCTCCTCCTGTCCACATGTCGAATTGTCCGTGGGCAAGACACTGATCCACACCTTGCTTCCAGTGTTTTCCACCATTAGTGTGTGAATGGGGAAGCACCCTATGATCCGACGGACCATTGCTCCGAAGGAGCATTGGTCCGAGGTGCGCTGGGGGTCGGGAGAGGGTGGGTGGTTAGGTTTAGGTGTCTGCCCCGGGGGAGGTTAGGGTGAGGGTGAGGGTTTGAGGTAGGTTGTCGATCGGACCAATGGGCCGTCGGCATATTGACGCGGACCCGTGTGAATGTGGGAAGTTAGGACGCTCTTGTTGACTGTTCGCCGCTTCACCTTCCAATATATGAAAGTGCTTTGAGTATGCACGTAGTACATAGAAAAGCGCTATACAAATGCAATCCATTATTACTTGCGCAAGCAGAGCGTAGTTTTCGTCTAGTGTTTCGATGCGTATGTCGCCGCTTGATGTGTATGCACCGTGCCAGCGTATGACGTAATGACTACTTGTGCTTGATATGGCAGTGGTGGATTACATACATGTATACATAGGGGCATTACCTTTAATCCTCCCGACACTAAAATATATCGTCATTACGTCACCATCGAAAACCAATTACACCCTGGCATTGGGTCCTTTAATCCACATCTTTATTACGTCATCATTGAGAGCTAGTTATACCAGTTATACCCTGACGTCATATGCTGCTACGATACATACGCATCAAACGGGGCATACGCAAAGTAACCACAGTATACCGCTAATCAACTTACAAATTACATATACATACATAGAGGCATTTCCTTTAATCCACCCGACACTGATCGACATATACGTCACCATCGAAAGCCGTCACTCATCTGTATTAATTACAACATTACGTAATTGATTGTTAATTACGTAACGAAAGAATGAATTTGAAATGCTTAAATAGAATTACCTTCATGTTCTTCAACATATCTCAAAATAGTGTCAGACAGGTAAATACTTTTCAAGTAAGTTATAGAGCTGTATTCTAGAACACAGTGCGCTCTGCTTGCGCACTAGTAGCCTACTTGTGTGCAACAAGCAAGCAAGTAGGTAGTTCTAGTTATTATTATTATCATTATCTTAAGAAACCATACTCACAATTATATTTATTTAGCACTATGACTGCTGCTGTGTTAAATAAAAACATCATGAGTGCAGACTGTTCCTTGAGACTGGTTCTAAATGTGGGGTCCGGTCACTCCGGTGACCTGCAGGGGTCCTTGAGGGGGTTCCAGAGGGTCCCCAGCTAAATGATACAATAGTCTGAGTTATGTGCCTGTGTCACATGCCAAAAATAGCCGATCTTAGCTCATAACGCATTGCACTACGACGTGATCTGCTATTCTGCTAAGTTTAACTCGCATGTCTTATCACATTTATTCACCACAGGTGACGAGATGTACACACACTGGCTGTGTTTACATGCACACAGGACACACACTCATCTTTGGGACATGCTGTTTACATATGTGTGAACTTTTGATAACCTGCTTTCCAAGATCTGAATAAACAGATTTTCTGCCTATCTTTGGTCTGTAAGGCAGTTGGCACAACACCGATAAAACATTAGTTATACTGGTGAATTGTTTTTATTTTATGCCTTTTTATTTTGGATAGGACAGTAGGTTGGAAATGGGGAGAGAGAGATGGGGAGTGACACGCAGCAAAGGCTATTGGGATTGGGACTCGTACCCACAACACACTGTCTAGTGCCCAGATCGATTTGAGATATTGTCTTCGTTTTTACAATCCGTGTTAATTTCACAACCAGACCAAGACTGCTTAATAGCTCTTATCTATTAAGTAGTTGTTGAAAAGAGAGATGATAGCTTTCTTTTCATGACTCTCTGAAATTAAAGATGGTTTCAAACTTTCAATATCCCTTAAGAGCTTATATGGGTTTGTAGCTGCGACCATGCAGCTTGTATAATATAAACCACTGTGTTGGCCGGTCAGGCTGTAGTGTCTACACTTTTCAAGTGCAAGTACAAATTGAGAATCTGTTGCGGCTTAATAGGTTTTATGTGTTTGTTATAAACAGGATACAGTGTTTATATGCCTATGTGATGCGAGAGTGCGGTCTAGCCAACACTAACTTGGGACTCCTGATTCGTTGCCCTCCACACACCTATCAGCGTTGTGAGCTCTACAGTGTTGTTAGCAGTGCTTCTACATAGGTGGTGGTGGTGCGCTGCTTGCGCGCCTTTCCTGGCTTTGTCCTGGGTTGGCTCCCAAAGTGTCAGTTTACTTGCCACTAGTTCCGGGTGCCTGATGCAGTTTCCTGCCGGCCTCATCCTTCTCGCTCTAACTTTGTATGTTTACATGCACCAGCACTTAAGCAGGGTGTGGGAGTGGTAATAACTGATCTCACACATGGCCTGACTTAAACGAATTAGCCTCTGAACTGGGCGTGAGGAGGACATACTGTACCTGTTGGTGCATCAGTGCATATAATCAGACATCCCCACACACACTCAAGGAGGAGTCTTACTTATGTGTGGTGAGTACGATAAGGAATCAAGGATATACATACAATCAGCTAACATTGGCACAGGGGAGGGTAATCACTGGCAAACAGTATGACATAGAGGATTTTTCCTGAAAAATATAAAGTGGTAGTAAATGACGTCCCCTCACATCTGTATGCAAATTATTTTACATTCATTCAAACTCTGAACTCTAACTGGGAGATGGGTGGGTTATGGCTCTCAGTCTAATGCTCATTACAATGTTCTGATGGGAAAACATAAATAGGCCATTTCAAAATAAAATCTAAATAAAGGTACTATTATGGACAATCAAAATATCTTGGAAATATTTTATTTTGGTGTGGTGTCATATTAATTCATAAACACACTGACTATCAAGAAAATCAAAAGATGGCACTTCAAGTCAAAAAGGTTGCAGACCCCTGCATTAAACAGTGCAGGGCAAGCAGTTGAGTGTACGTTATCTGACAATGCCTGAAATAAGGTGAATTTAACCCTGACAAGTTTGGTGTAAATGTAGCCATTGACCCTCAGGGTGTGGGTGATGACATGATGTCTCTGTTTGCTGTCTGTCTCCGCTAGGTGGAAGAGAGGAAAGAGTCATACATCAATGCTTTTGACATCGTCCTGGTCCGAGATGAGACACTGGACGTCCCAAACGCTCTCCTCAGCTACATCACCTCTGGCAAGTGAAAGATAAAGCAATAAATATAACACACTGGGACGGCAACGCATTTGGAACACCCAGCCAGCCAGTAGATGGCTAACTTCCAGGTTGCACGGGTGTACCGGTTAGTCAATCACACAAAGGAACTCACCATTCACCTTCAGGTAGCTGCATGTACAGGAACACACCGCTGTTAAACCTCAGGTACATCTAAAAAAAAGAAAAAACGTTGAAGAGACTGGTGCTAGTGGTAGTCAGTGGAAACGACACTCACTGAAAACCCAAGTCTGTACTGTATGTCAAACCCAGCATTTTGAGTTCTGTTTTAAATGTGTATTTGGGACTCTGAGACACATGAATATTGTAGGGCTATTATATGCACAGGTATTAATATTATATATGGCCATGTTGTTGCCTATATAGACAGTAAAATACAAAATTGAACAGTGCTTCCTTCAAAGTATCTGGAGGGCGCAAAAATATCTTTCTTTTACAAGTGTCCAGTGATCTAACTAAGACAAGTCCCACTTACACAAATAACTGATTCGTGTAATTAACCATAAGCCATTTCTGTTTTACAGTTGAGTTTCCAGTTTAGATAATTATCGCTTGTTTTAAATTTGTTGTTTTATTTTACAATATAGAGATGGAAATGTATATAATGTAATTGAATGAGTAATGTTTTAGACAATTTTAAGGATAATAAAATTATTGGAATCCAGTCCAGCCTCAAGATTTGACTTTTATTTAAATACAGAATCTCTAGATTTGAGGAAAGTTATCAGAGAATTGAATTCAAACTTAAACATGGGTTCGTACATGGAGATACATAATTATGTTTTTTCCCTTTTTTTTATTTTTTTATTTTTTAGAAGCAAGCAGTATGTGATCATGAGGTGGCACTTAATAAAGTGTGATAGGTGATACGCTAGTCTCACGTAGCCAGACAACTATTCCATCTCCGAATGCTATATAGTCTGGAACTACACCTCCCGAAATCCGAGTAAGGAAGCTGCCATTTCTATTTCTATTAGGATAAATTTGTGCGACTGCAAAGACGAAACAGAAGTGGGGAGGAGGCTCCACATCCGCT
Organism: Protomyctophum bolini; assembly: GCF_963924005.1. NCBI lineage: Eukaryota > Metazoa > Chordata > Actinopteri > Myctophiformes > Myctophidae > Protomyctophum > Protomyctophum bolini. The sequence continues at coordinate 25,338,519 of NC_137879.1, read as the reverse complement.
CTACATTTTACTCATGATAGAGCTTCCGTTGCTCCAGACTGTATGACGGAAGCATTTAAAAATTGCGAGAAGCAACAGTCTGACCACACTAGACTAGTGATGAGGTGAATGCTAGAATATGATAAAGCACCTGTTGATAATAAATTATAATAATTTAGTCCCAATCCTTTGGGGGTAGTTTTTGTCATTGTACATTTGCACATTTGTCCTCCTGCGTTTACTAATCCTAACTATTAGGAGCTGTACGTGCCATCAATAGAGCACCAGTCTGTAGAGGTAGAAGGCGCAAGTCCACAGGTTCCTGTACTTTTTATTGTAATCCCCATAGGGGGATTTTAGATCACCTCATATAAGAACTGTTTGAAAAATAAACATGTCATCCCGGCCGTTTCACTCATATGGATATGAAGAGTCAACTGACTGCGAGAAAACGCTAATGTTACTGTAACAAATGTTAGTTAGATTTCCGCTAGAAACAGACTATGAGTGACTGACGGTCGTAAACGATACAGACACTTCCCTGACAATATCGCAGACAGCTAGTTTATTTTTGGACCACAATGCTTATATGAGACGATTTCAAGATGGCCCCATGTTATTCTCCATAGAGAAATTACTTCCGTGAACCAGGGGATGAGCGAGTGACGTCGTGACTGGCCGCCATGAATTTGCACTCCAGTTTAAATAAGCTATAAGAATAAGTCACAGATTTCTTTACAACAGGGATCAGATCTCTGATGTTGTCATAATTATGTTAAGTTGACTTTATTGAAAGTTTTCCTTTGCATCTGAACGATCCTAGAGTAGTAGATGCAAAGGTTTTCTGTAAACGTATTCCTTCACACAAGTTCTCGAAAACAAACCAAATGGCAAAACGTTATTTCTCTTTTTTTCTTAAAAACATTTTATTCCATGAGAACATCAGGGATAATACAAAAGGTGCATGTTTGCTTTTCAACATATTCCACGCAATCTCTTTGAAACACCACTTTATGTAACACAATCATTCACTCAAACACAGATCCATTTCGATGAAACCCTTTGCACTATTTTCTTCCCGCTGTTTGAAAAAGGCTGTCATTGAAAAATAATATTAAAACACTATTCTGCATGGAGAACAAATTGTCAGTCTCTGGATGTTTTATTGTTGTTCGGGTCAGTCCCTGAGTTAAGGTCTTTGCAGACTGATGCATTTTTTGGAAATAACTGGTGGAAAATTGCCAAAAAACGCATCAGTCTGCATTCTGCAAGGACCTTTAGAGTGCACCTCCATCTTCTTCTCATCACAACTCCTCGTGTCTCTCTCTCTCCTTGTCCTCTTCCACTTTGGTTTTGAGCTCATCAGGGGTGATGACGCCGTCACTATTCCTGTCCTGGTTGTTGAACATGTCTTCGATGATGTCCTCAACGCCCAAGCCAGGCTTCATGCGACCCTTGCCCGCTGTCACCTGTTGCTTGAGGAACTCTCCAAACTAGAAATGGCAAAAAATAATTGCATCCATGTTAGTTATCGTATTGTCCCTCTCACCAAATTTATTTGCCGAAAAAAAGCAATCTATCACGTGAGATGAATATCGGTGTATAAAACTAGTACCCTTGAAGTCCTAGTATTAGACTTACTACTTTTTCATGAAAACAGGCACAGGCATACACCTGTATGCCCATGCTTTACGCTTTCATCCAAAAGTACCAGAAATACTAAAAGCCTTGAGTCTGTTTTGACTTGTGTTGGGGTGAGTTAACACATGCAATGCTCGTCGTTCATTACTTGCCCATACATACATGCCCTGCCTGTGTTGCTGGAGTCTCTTTTGATTATGTGCAATCACGTATTCATCCACTAGATGGCAGCTGTGACACCCTCTGCTGTAGATCTATTTTAGCCTACATGCAACGTGGTGAGCTGGATGGATCTGCCACGTTCAAATACTGTATGTTTAAACTGTACTGACGTGCCACTTTATTTTTTGTTATGAGTTGAGATGTAGTTATAACTGAAGTGAGTTTTACACTATATCATCATAATTGAAGTAGTCTCTCGCTGTTTTCCCGAATATTTGACGATGGGTTGTAATTCAGATTGTATGGGTTGTAACTCAGATTGTAATTTAAATGATGTCCTTTCATTTACTGTTGTACAGCATGCAATGCAATAATATATACCACTGCCTGTGCTGGCCAATCTACAATCTCACACCGCGACGCCTTGCAAGCTTGAAACTTGTTTATTCTAATTGAATTGGTCCAGTTTTGCACCTTTTGCTAGTGATGTAATCAATCATTTGGCACCAGCTGTGTGAAATTCCATAGAATTTTCTTTTAATTGGCTTCCTTTCATGTACTCTTTAGGCTACATATAAATATGTACTGCCTTATAGATCGAAATGTGCTCGGTTGGCCATTTTCTGGGTGTTAATTTAAATAAATAACATAGGCCAATAGGCTATGCTATGGAGAAAATATGAAGTTCAGTGTTGCTATGTGAGGTGAGTCCCTTATGCCCAAGCTCCTGTGTGCTTAATTTGATTTTGAAAGATGAACATTGGATGGTTTTTCTAGTGATAAGATAGCCCTGAAACATGACTGTCATAAGTACAAGCGTCATGTGTGCATTGGCTACAATGCAGCAGGATATTATTATTGTAGATCACATGGCCGTTCCATGTTTACAACTGAAGGTGGAAGCCTCTTTTGGAAAAGAGGGGGCTGGGGCTGGGAGCAGGACAAGCCTTGCTCTCTGCTGCCCAAGGTCGCCAGGGGTACTTTTCTCTGCTTGTGTCAAGGAATGCTGCTTGTGTTGCGACGGACTGGATGCGAGAAATTTCTCTCACCCTCTGTTGCTTAGTGCTTTCTGCGCCGATTACGTTCAACTCTGTAAAGCACTTAACTTACTGGTTATTCTTTCTGCTAATTTTGCTTCTATTTAAGATTAATATCAGTGTCAGTTTACCTCCTCCTTTGGAACCTCTTTGTTGTGGTTCATGTCCATGGCTCCAAATAAATCAGCAGGAGTGTCCTCTATCCACACAAACAGGTATCCTGGTGGAACGCCTTTCTCTATGGCCACCAGCTCCAGCTCAAACACTAACACAGCGCTGCTTGGCACACCAGGAGCTGAATGACACAGAGAGAGAGAGAGATTAAGGTCAGTCAGCGGTTGTCAAACATTTTCATGTTCACGTTTGTAAGTGTAAGGTTTGACGTTACTAGGCATAACGTTAGACAATTTCATCTTTTGGACCCATCAGGAATGCTTTAAATATTTATGTGTAGTACATCTGATGTCCACTAGACAGGGCACTTGGTTGGTTCAACTATACATGCATTCTAAAAGATTCATACAGTACTTCGGTGTATGCATGCACTCAAAAGTATGTTGCGCATATTGATTATGTACTGTAGGACACATAGACACATACTATGGACTGCAGACATGGTTTCTCACCTCCTTTCTCTCCGTGTCCGAGGTGAGGAGGAATAGTGACCACCCTCTTCTCTCCCACACACATGCCAGTCAACCCTTCGTCCAGGCCGTCGATCACTTTGTTTGCACCCAGTACTGTACTCTGAACGTTCGCATAGTCACCCCTGAGAAGAACATTTGAGCATGATATGTGTGAACAAGGGTATTGTTTAACAACTAAATCTGCCAGAGACAGGAGTGCAGTTTAGGATAAAAAGACAGCAGGAAGAAAAATGTCAAGATAACAGAAGGTCCATGTGGAGGTCAGTGTATGAGAAACTTACACCCACCACAGTCTTCAGACACACCTTCAATTCAATGTCTAGACACCTTCAGTTCAGACTCACACCCTGTGAGAACTCAATTGTCTTTGTCACCCTTTGTTCTCTCGATATATTAGTTCATCCCTTCTTGTCAGGTTTTGTCAACTTTTTTTAAATTGCAAATAATACTATATGTTGGATACTTTTTTTTACCATAAATGTTAAGAATGTTGTTTAGACAGCTGCTAGGTTTGGTGTTTACCTGGTATCTCCTAGTATCTCTGCTGCGCTACATTGTTCTCTCTGCACTCTAATATGTGACTATTTACCCTGTTGTTTGTTGACTAGGGTTCAAGCCATTTACCCTGATCTGATCTTACACTTTTATGTCGCTGATGTAAGAGCAAAATGGCCACTGTGTGAATATTATGGTGGTGTTGGGTTGATGTGCAAGCGACTCACGAGGAGAAGAGTAAAGTTCCGTCCATCAGAGTGCAGTTGTAGTGGTAGTCGATGTGGTCGTTGACGACGCTGGTGTCGTTGCACACCTCAGGGCGGTGGGTGACCTGGACGACCACATTGTCCTTGGGGTTGTGGAAGTCGATGACGTGGATGTCAAAAACCAGCACAGCTGAGCCGGGGACGTCCTTACCTGGACAGACAAAGACGTAATGATAAAAAATTTGACTCTGAAACATTCGTATGGGTTTGATTTTCTGGGGGGATGGGTGCCTCTGCTTTTGAGATCCGTGCTTTCTGGTCAGACGGAACTAAAAGCATGCATTTCCTTTTGGGAAGCATAGTACTGTCTGATATGTTTGATATTTATATCTGACTAGAGCGGTGCCCATTGGAGCCTCTACATCAGATAAAATGTCTGTGTCCCTATTATGCCCATATATGGAGTTCTTTGTCAGGCATGCCCAAATATAGAGATGCAGACGTCAGAACAGGCCAGCTCCATATATGGACACTGGGCACGGACCCTGTCTAGAGGCCGAGGCCTTTTGGGGCGTTTCTGGACAACCGTTGATCCGACCTACTCGACACCCGGCACTGCACTCCCTGTGGGGGTGTGGAACGTGTCTGTCGAATTTGAAGTCTGTGGGGAGAACGGTTCTCGAGTTACGTGGATTACAGACGTACGTACACGCACAGAGTGTGCATTTATAGTTAGAAGATAATAATAAATGGAACAATCTAATTAAACATTTCTAAGAGATGACTCTACTCTATCTCAATGGCTCTGGTCCTGTGAGTTGACTGACCTGCTCCCTGCTCTCCATAAGCCAGGTGTGGTGGAATGGTGATCTTCCTCTTCTCCCCAATACACACTCCCAGCAGAGCCTGGTCCATGCCAGGAATCACATAACCCATCCCGATGTATGTGTTGTATGTGCTGTTCCTCTGGTAGCTGTGGACAGGAAAACATCAATAAGTAAGTACTTTTATACATTTCATAGAACTGTCAGACTCCCAGTGTCCTAGAACTAGAGCAAGATGCTACAGTAATCCAATGGGTATGGGACCCATTGTACCTAAACTAAAGGATGAAAATGTAAATGTGGGATCATGTAACCTGAGTTATTTAAAAAAGAAAGTGTCCCTTTTTGCAGCAACTTTCTCTTTTGTGTTTACTGTTCGTGTCTCATACGGCAAACTAATAATTTACAGCCTCAAAATACACCAGACAACAGTGACGGATAACACTTCTAAAGAAGTGATGATGGATGAGAATGATTTGTATTTAGTTTACATTGTTTTAGCTTTTTCCTATACAAAAACACTCAAGTACTTACTCATGGTCATGAGTATGAGAAGGATTTTTAGCTAGGTTTGACATCACTCAAGTGAAATGTTGAGTTTTAACAGTTTATTGGCTTCTTAAAGGTCAACTTACCTGGTTTTTAACCTGGTCCTACAGTTCTATTGCAAGGACGACATGTGAAAACCTGATAGAACACGTCACTGCGTGCCACTGGCATTCCAACTCCAGCTGATATGTCCGATTATATTTTAGCCATAACCTCTATTTATAATATGAATAGAGGTTATACATGTTAAAAGGTAACATGGAAACTGGGGACAAAAGTCTTCCAATAGACTCTCCCAATTGGAAATAAAAGAGCATGATAGTACTATGGTCCCCTGTCTGTTTATGGCAGAGTGTGAAAGTTACCCCTCCCACAAACACACACACCCTTGGGGCACATTATAGATGTAAGATCGGAATGTGAGGTTTGTTTGGAGGTGGTGATGACTTGTTTTCATCCCCCGCCTGCCTGTGTGTGTGCTCAATGTGATATGTCATACATGATCTATTATCCTGTAGCTACTGTAACTCACAGCAACATCATTGAGAAGCACAACCTCAGATCCCTATTTTGGGTATGTTATTATATTGTCATACTAGTCAAACATATTAAAAAATATCAAAACATTATTTTATTTGTATTTTTTAAATAGCGCATCTACAAGCTCAAAGTACTGTATGTCATGATGCGACACACTGTGAGCTTGTAGATAAGCTATTTTTGCTATTATATAGGGCTTACATTGTTAACATGTCTGAACACAAGTGTGTGTACGTGTGAGGGGTCTCTCAGCTGTTGTCCAATGTATGAAGGCGCAAAAACAGGCTGGACACCAGTGAGGTAAAGGAAGCAGGGCTAACCTGGTGTCGAAGGTGACGCCATTGAGGAATGTTCCGTTGTAGTGGTAGCGGATGTAATCCCCCGACACCGACATCCGCTTGCACGACTCGGGCACCACCTCCTGCTCCACTGTGACATTGTCCTTGGAGTTGTGGATGTCCTCCAGCAGGACGTCAAACACCAGCGTGGCATGAGGTGGGATGTCTGTACCTGAGGGGTGAAATGAGAGGGGACACTTTTATAAGCCATACAGTCCAGACTCTGGCATAACATTTACAATAAGGTAATCTCCCACACAAACATCTGTTGTTCTGTCTGGTGTTGGTGCATTATGAAAACGTCCTGTAAATACTAACTTCTATAACATACTGCAAGTGTAAGAGCCATATATTTGATTTATGTTTTTTTTGTGTACAGTATATTCCTCCAGGTGACTAGAGGGTGTATGCTGGGGCTCGCCACAGGTTATTTAAACGTGTAACTTCCTGTGTAAGTTAATGAAGTTTATCAATCACAGGTGTTGCTGAGGAGAGAGGCAAATAGATTTCCACTGAGCTTGTTTGATATTGTTGGGCTGTATTTGTTTTCATATTTTCGCATTGAAATCCTATCTGGAGTGACAGACATACAGAGGTACACTGGTGAGAAAATAAATACACTATTAATAGATCAGTGACTTTCAGACTTTTTGTACCCAAGGCACACCAACGGGTAAGTTTAAATCTCAAGGCACACCTGTATTCATAGCTAAAAGAGACAATCTACAACATGCTCACAACACTTGTGACATGTTGTGACTTGTGAGCTCATGTAGATTCTCTCCTGATTCTCCAGGAGATTCGATAAACCAACATATAGTCTTCTACAGCTCATCACCTCTAACAAGCCTTTACTTTGTAGGTAGGTCATGCGTTCTAAAACTTAGTACTTACTGTATCCTTTTTCTCCATAGGCTTTGAAGGGCGGGATGACTATATTCCTGATCTCTCCCACACACATCCCCAGGAGGCCCTCGTCCATGCCTTTGATCACCCAGCCTTCACCAACCATCGTGTTGTAGGTTGACTGCCTGTTGTAGCTACAAGGGTTCATACAAGAGCAAAGTCAGACACACATTATCTCCGACACAAAGTACCACTTTAACCCAGGGAAGGATAAACAAAAATAAAATTATAGTAATTCTATTTTATTTATATCAAACATTTCCCCCTTTTTTTGTAAATGTTTTGCATAAATAGCCAATCTACAAGCTCACAACGTGCCGTAATGCAACTGGTGAGTTTGTAGATTTTGATCTAGAACAATTTTTTCTAAACTATACTGTAGTTATCGTGCTTGGTTTGGACGGCCCAACACTGATACAGTACAGAGACACTAACACGCAAAAGGACCATCATTCATATAAGGGATTCAGATCAGTGTGAGGTCAGATTAGGGCCACAATGTTTACTTTTATTTGACTGTGAAAGAGCTTTGTAAACAGCATCTTTAAAAGGTGTCGTGGACTTAGTCTCACAGTTCGTTAGACCCTGCATGGCGTTTCTTGAATACAAGTGTAGGAATGTCATTCCTGATGACCAAGTAACTATTTCCACTTTCTACCCATCCCAAACGGCACCAAACTATTTTAAAACTTTACATTGTAGATTTAGATTATTATTACAAAATATACATTTACCACTTCATTTTGGCCATTTGTAGATTTGAGTACTTTTTACGTTTTGGTACATTATGTACATTTTGATACCAATACTTGTGTACTTCTACTCAAATACATTTTGAATTCCGGACTTTTACTTGTAACAGAGTATTTATAATGCAGTATTGATACTTTGAGTACTTTTCCCACCACTGCCCAGGAGTTTTCCAGGGGTATCCAGAGAACTCGCCAGTTTACCAACTCGCCGCAGTGAACATCATCAGTGTAGTATGTCAAACCCACAGCTGTTATAGTTCATTTCCAAAGTGATTAATTAATTATTTCGTGCAATTAAATGGTCAGCTAGATAATGATAAAAAGTTGAGTAGCCTATGTGAATACCAATTATAGTAGGCCTACCAATTCAGGATATTGTTTACTAATGAATTACATTGTTTCAGTACTTTGGTGTTTAAACTTTAGCATTCCTACTTCATCTAAACTCTAAACAACTATCCTCTCTCTCTCTCAATTCAATGCAATTTAAATGCACTAAACCGCAGCGAGTTGGAAAACTGGCGAGTTCTCCGGTATCCGTTCCAGGCGGCACCTCACCTGGAGTCAAAGGCTGTTCCATCCAACAAGGTGCCGTTGTAATGGTATCTCACATAGTCTGAGCGCACCACAGAGCGCTTGCAGTCTTTGGGAGTGGATTTGGTTTTGGTGATGACCAGGTCAGCCTTGTTCCACAGGTCCAACAGATGCACCTCAAACACCAACGTGGTGTCTGGGGGGACCACATCACCTGTGGGGAAGCAACAGTTAATCCAAACAATCGATTATTTAAAAAATATATATATACTTTTTAATAAATATAAATTGAATCACGGGTGTAGTCACGATTTAATGGCGGGTTGGAGCACTTTGCCACGCGCACACGCTCGTGCAAGCACGGCCACCGATTGGAATAACCTTGCCCGTTAATTATTAACCCACAATAGAAATAATCAAAAATAAAATAATGAATAGTTCCAGCCCTAGTCATATGGGCCAGAATCTCATCACTTCGATCTTTAACACTGGACACGTCAAAATCAATCAGTCAAGCAATTAGTAAAAAATAACAAAACTGTCAGGGAGATCCATTTTTACTTTTTAGAGAGTACATTACTACAATGTGAAATCCTGAGTGTTCATTTATCTTTGAGTAGGTATGTGGACTTTTATTATTGACAGAGTACAGATGGACATACATGGGTCAATTTGGTTTCATTTATTTTGTACTCTCTCAGTTGCAATCTGGAACTAAACATTATTTTAATCAATCTGGAATGTGGAGTGCGTTAATACAATATACATAACTAGTACATCTGCAGACAGTGATTGGAGGTCCCTATATCGTGTGTGTGTGTGTACACACACACACACACGAAATCTGTTAATCCACATAGCCCTTTATAGGCCTACTATGTGATTTGAGCTCCTACGAAAAATGTGGAATATTTTTTTTAACATTTTAACAACTCAATCTTGACATGAAAAGGTTTGAGAAGCATATGTGATCAGATCTATAGACCAAGGGAGTGAAGGGACACATTGTACACTTGGACACTTACCTGCACCGGTGCTTCCATAGGCCATGTTTGGGGGCACAGTGACCTTTCTGCGCTCGTTTACGCACATCCCCTGCATACCCTTCTCAATTCCGGCGATCAGTTTCCCCTCCCCGATGAGGCCGACCTTTGCATCTCCTTTCTGATAACTGAGGGAGACAAAAGATGGGAAACGGATACAGACAATTAAGAAACATTCATTTTATGGAGCATGATGGTCGCTTTTTAACATTACATTGAATGGTGCAAGCTAAATAATTGATTGATTTTTTTAAGAATAGTTGACAGACAATAGTCTTTTGTAGTCTTGAAATAGGCCTCTACTAGGCTAGTTTTATCAGAAAAATACTTTTAGGCGAATGAAGCCGATTGCAGAAAGGGAGTTCATTTGAGGTGACCTCACAAATCACGCCTGTGATTATCGCCACATACACAACCATGAATTAGTTGTAGCTATAACAACAGATAAACAAATATATAGCATACATGTTTCCATACTTAGGTTTACTTTGCAAAAGTTTTTTTTCTTCTTCTTAACAAAGAACAACAAACGTTTAGTCTCTCTTCTTCGATCGCAAGAGGAAAACGCATTCATTCAAATGTTCACAAATGAATGAATGCATTATGCATAGGCCTATGGCACACACTCACCTGGAATCAAAGATTTTCCCGTCCACAAACGTAACGTTGTAGTGATATCGGACATAATCTCCGTTCTTCACCTCTCTGGGACAGTCGGTAGGTATGGAGTATCTGTCCACCACTATCTCCCCGGAGCGGTTTGGGTTGCAGTCCACCACCAGAGAAGACCAGAGGAATAACATGAAAATACTAGCGCCAAACATCTTTACACCCCCAAAAAACTAAGTTATAATTAGGATATAAATATATTAAAGATATAGTGCAAAGTTGAATCTTCGTTTCTGGCTCGTGCGTTCGTGTCTGTAGTCTGTTCTGTACACGCACACAGAAGAAGAAGAGAGAGAGGGGGGAGCTCCTTGGTGGAACGGTGAAGAGCAGAGCTGCTGGAGGAATTCTGTAAACGTGGACAGTCTGCAGTAGCAGTTTGCTGCTCAGGAATTAAGCGGTTATACCCACATCGGTGGCCCATCAAATATTGTGACCCTGTAGCTCCACAGAGTCGACGTGCAGCCAAGTGGGGGTCGCCCGGGCCGGGGACATGATACAGGGGGTCCACTCCACAACTCTCGGTCATCTAATCTACTGTATATCTCTAGAGTATACAGTAGGACAAAAATGTTAGAACAGTAGAGCAGGTTATATTTCAATATAGCATATAAGCTAAAAATAAATAAATCTAAATCTGTTCACAAGACAGTCACATTCCAAGGGATGTTGAACGGTGCTGCCTGCATAACTGTTTTCAGACACCGCACAATACACAATAGGCCTACAAATAGGCTAAGAACCTAAGCAATACAGGGATGTCAGACCAAGTTACAAGTATGGTAATTTGACAAAAAAAATGTAAACTATTTTTTCTCCAGATTCAGGCAGAACAAAATAGTTTGAAATGGGGGTTTAGTGCGGCTCTTAGGTGGGCATTACTACATTAGCCTAAGAGAATCGAAAAAGACCTCTACGAGAGTAAACTAGAAAGGTGCAATTCTGGGAAATTGCAAGTGTGGTTGCCTCACTATTTGATGATATGATATCTGATGATGATGATGTATGGACACACACACACACACACACACACACACACACACACACACACACACACACACACACACACACACACACACACACACACACACACACACACACACACACACACACACAGGGGGTGATATATATTCTGGTACCACTAGGCCTAATTAATATACCGGTATAGATCATAGGCCTATAACTATAAAGTGGAGATATGTGAATTCTTTGGCCAGCGTATCTCCTTTTTTTTGTCAGACACCCCTCTCCCTCCCTCTCTCTGTTGTGTGCCTTAAAAAGAAAGGGGGTTGATGATGGTAGTGTCTGTGCTGGACATTGGACTGATATTAGCAACATGGGCAGCAATGCTGTGTTCATTCCACCATGTTTACTTGTAACTCCAGGCAAATACGCGGATATACGAGCATCCTACATGATCTAACACTTTAGTGATCTCCTTTCTTTCTTTTTCTTTTTTATTACTTGTGCTCTATTTTGTTTGGATACCCATTCAGGAAAAGGAGTCGGACTGCGTGTGGGTTGGGTTTCAGGGTATAGAACTAGAGTTTCCTGTTTGACATGATATGATGATTGCACCACTCACTTCACACGGGTGTGATTTTTTAAACGAAGTGATCGTCGCTCCGTACATCACAATCGGTCTACAACATGTTTTGATTATCATTCTTGGCCGCTAGATGGCGATAAAAGGCACGGAATGTTCCTCACTGTGGCAATTTAATAGGTGAATATGGTGTATAAAAAGAGACAGAGAAACGAAAAGCAAGGTGGGAATAGTCTTTAAAGATCAGAGCAGCATTTAGCTTGTAGAATATAATGGTGGATAAAGTAGGCTGCTCCTTTTTTTACTTGAGTAAAAATACTGCATTGTAGAAATTACTCAATACTCATTACTTGTAACATATTGTGAGTGGGCAATAATCTGCATTGCCAGACTATAGCAATTGCACAACTTTATTATTATTATTAGTAGTAGTATTGGTATTATTATTGGACTATTGATGTCATAATCTGTATGGTATTTTCCATTATTACGTTATATCATGCTGAGTTATAAGACATTGCCCAGCTAACATGTCCATCTGGGCCCCACGATAGGGTGCAGTTCTAGTTTATTTTGCCATAACACCCACATTTTACTGTGTGGAAACACCGGGTGTGGAAACACCGGGGGGGGAAATACCCCCCCCCCCCGGCCCCACTGTACTGCATCCCAGTAGACCCAGGGTAACAGAGTACATCGATGAGGATTGGCTTCAGTGCTTGGTTACAGCTTGGTCCCCCAGGCTGGCCTTGAACCTGCTTTGGCCATGTACCTCGGTACACAGTCGCATTGGTAGCCACGCTAGAACTCGATCACCTAGAGCACCTCCACCAATTACACTTGTTTCTTTAGGGCTTTTATGTCGAAAGTGTGCATTGTTTTTTAACCTAAAGAACCTCTATATTCTGAAAGGTGGGTTAAGTCAGACATTCTCAACTGCATCAAGTTCGAACCTGCTGAAGATTTAAAGGTCGGTCCCTGTTTCAATCCTGGATTTAGGCAGTTCAAATGAGGTACAGAAAACCCTTCGACTCTTTGGCTGATCTCACGGAGTGAAAAACTTTATGAGTTTACAGAAGAACAAAAGAAACAAAAAATAAGTGTGAATTGTCTGGAGGCAGAAAAATGCGGAAAATGCGGAATTTTGAATTTGAAAAAACGATGGGTTATAGCCCATTTTTTTTGAAATTTTGAAAAAAAAAAACTTATCCTCGTTTCTCATCATTTTGGACCATGGGCTATAGCCCATATCGTTCTAGTCAGGGTTCTAGTCTCATGAAGAACATTTTCACTGTCCATCTAAATTCTAAAAGGCTGGTTAAATGAGACATGGGCTATAACCCATCGTTTTTTTCATATTTTCATTATTTTCAAATCCTCAAAAACGATGAAAAGCGGCGTGCTAGTATGCCGTACGATATGGGCTATAGCCCATGGTCCAAAATGATGAGAAATGAGGATAACTCAAATTGTCGTAGTGGTTAAGATGTTGGCTTTCCAAGTGGGAGACCAGGGTTCGATTCCCGGCTGTTACACTATCATACAAAAGAAGATCTCAACAGCGCTAAGAAAGATCTGATTAATATGATGCTGTGTTATTTAAACTTTACTAACTGAAGGCTAACGAACAAAAGATCACTTCAAAATTACCAGGAGACTTTGCCTGAGAGTGTCTGACTGATGGTGCAGTGGTCTAATCATCAGGGTTTCAGTACAGACATTCCTTGTTCAAGGCCTGTTCCTCCTACAGCTCAATGCTGCAGTAATTTGAACTTTTCAAGGCTAGAATAAAAACTCAAAAGCACCCGGAGACATCTGCTGAATGCCCAATGGTGCCGTGGCGTAATGGTGTGGAGCGCTTGGCCCGATGCCTCTGCTACAGTCAGTTGGCCGGTTCAAGTCCCATGTCATGACATCAAGGTGCTGGAGGACCATCGGGAGTTCCTCCTACAGCTCAATGCTGCAGTAATTTGAACTTTTCAAGGCTAGAATAAAAAATAAAAACTCAAAAGCACCCGGAGACATCTGCTGAATGCCCAAAGGTGCCGTGGTGTAATGGTGTGGAGCGCTTGGCCCGTTGCCTCTGCTACAGTCAGTTGGCCGGTTCAAGTCCCATGTCATGACATCAAGGTGCTGAAGGACCATCGGGAGTTCCTCCTACAGCTCAATGCTGCAGTAATTTGAACTTTTCAAGGCTAGAATAAAAAATAAAAACTCAAAAGCACCCGGAGACATCTGCTGAATGCCCAAAGGTGCCGTGGCGTAATGGTGTGGAGCGCTTGGCCCGTTGCCTCTGCTACAGTCAGTTGGCCGGTTCAAGTCCCATGTCATGACATCAAGGTGCTGGAGGACCATCGGGAGACGGTGCTCTCTCCCCCTGTTTCCTGAGATGTAACGGTTGGGGCTTATATCTGAAAGAACCCTGTCCAGCTAATCTTTTACCATGAAAATGTCCAATTTAACATACTCTTACCACCTCTCAGTGTGCCATTTTCCAACTGGCCTGGAAGCCAGACATAAAAGAGGGACTTTCCAACCAAGTTTTGGGCCACCTCAATTTCCCAAATTTGTAATTTCCGCAATTTGCAATTTCCGCAATTTCCGCAATTTCCAATTTCCCAAATTTGCAATTTCCGCAATTTCCGCAATTTCCGCAATTTGCAATTTTCAATTTCCTCAATTTCCGCAATTTCCAATTTCCCAAATTTGCAATTTCCGCAATTTCCGCAATTTCCAATTTCCCAAATTTGCAATTTCCGCAATTTCCGCAATTTCCGCAATTTGCAATTTTCAATTTCCTCAATTTCCGCAATTTCCAATTTCCCAAATTTGCAATTTCCGCAATTTCCGCAATTTTCAATTTCCGCAATTTGCAGTTTTTCATTGTCAAATTCATATAGTCACAGACTATTCTGTCAGATGATGGGCCAAAATGCATTGCTATTTATTTTTAAAAGTTTGACCTAATTCTTATCTGTAAAACTTTAGGTGGACAGGGTTCTTTCAAACATAACCCCCAAATGCTACTTTTCAGGAAACAGGGGGAGAGAGCACCGTCTCCCGATGGTCCTCCAGCACCTTGATGTCATGACATGGGACTTGAACCGGCCAACTGACTGTAGCAGAGGCAACGGGCCAAGCGCTCCACACCATTACACCACGGCACCTTTGGGCATTCAGCAGATGTCTCCGGGTGCTTTTGAGTTTTTATTTTTTATTCTAGCCTTGAAAAGTTCAAATTACTGCAGCATTGAGCTGTAGGAGGAACTCCCGATGGTCCTCCAGCACCTTGATGTCATGACATGGGACTTGAACCGGCCAACAGACTGTAACAGAGGCATCGGGCCAAGCGCTCCACACCATTGCGCCACGGCACCTTTGGGCATTCAGCAGATGTCTCCGGGTGCTTTTGAGTTTTTATTTTTTATTCTAGCCTTGAAAAGTTCAAATTACTGCAGCATTGAGCTGTAGGAGGAACAGGCCTTGAACATGGAATGTCTGTACTGAAACACTGATGATTAGACCACTGCACCATCAGTCAGACACTCTCAGGCAAAGTCTCCTGGTAATTTTGAAGTGATCTTTTGTTCGTTAGCCTTCAGTTAGTAAAGTTTAAATAACACAGCATCATATTAATCAGATCTTTCTTAGCGCTGTTGAGATCTTCTTTTGTATGATAGTGTAACAGCCGGGAATCGAACCCTGGTCTCCCACTTGGAAAGCCAACATCTTAACCACTACGACAATTTGAGTTATCCTCATTTCTCATCATTTTGGACCATGGGCTATAGCCCATATCGTACGGCATACTATAGCACGCCGCTTTTCATCGTTTTTGAGGATTTGAAAATAATGAAAATATGAAAAAAACGATGGGTTATAGCCCATGTCTCATTTAACCAGCCTTTTAGAATTTAGATGGACAGTGAAAATGTTCTTCATGAGACTAGAACCCTGACTAGAACGATATGGGCTATAGCCCATGGTCCAAAATGATGAGAAACGAGGATAAGTTTTTTTTTTCAAAATTTCAAAAAACATGGGCTATAACCCATCGTTTTTTTATTTTTTCATTTTTTTCAAATCCTCCAAAATGATGAAAAATGGCGTGCTATAGTATGCCGTACGATATGGGCTATAGCCCATGGTCCAAAATGATGAGAAACGAGGCTAACTTTTTTTTTCAAAATTTCAAAAAACATGGGCTATAACCCATCGTTTTTTTATTTTTTCATTTTTTTCAAATCCTCCGAAATGATGAAAAACGGCGTGCTATAGTATGCCGTACGATATGGGCTATAGCCCATGGTCCAAAATGATGAGAAACGAGGATAACTTTTCTTTTCAAAATTTCAAAAAACATGGGCTATAACCCATCGTTTTTTTCAATTTTTTTCAAATCCTCAAAAATGATGAAAAACGGCGTGCTATAGTATGCCGTACGATATGGGCTATAGCCCATGGTCCAAAATGATGAGAAACGAGGATAACTTTTTTTTTCAAAATTTCAAAAAACATGGGCTATAACCCATCGTTTTTGTCATTTCGTCATTTTTTTCAAATCCTCAAAAATGATGAAAAACGGCGCGCTATAGTATGCCGTACGATATGGGCTATAGCCCACGGTCCAAAATGATGAGAAACGAGGCTAACTTTTTTTTTCAAAATTTCAAAAAACATGGGCTATAACCCATCGTTTTTGTCATTTCGTCATTTTTTTCAAATCCTCAAAAATGATGAAAAACGGCGCGCTATAGTATGCCGTACGATATGGGCTATAGCCCACGGTCCAAAATGATGAGAAACGAGGCTAACTTTTTTTTTCAAAATTTCAAAAAACATGGGCTATAACCCATCGTTTTTGTCATTTCGTAATTTTTTTCAAATCCTCAAAAATGATGAAAAACGGCGCGCTATAGTATGCCGTACGATATGGGCTATAGCCCACGGTCCAAAATGATGAGAAACGAGGCTAACTTTTTTTTTCAAAATTTCAAAAAACATGGGCTATAACCCACCGTTTTTGTCATTTCGTCATTTTTTCCAAATCCTCAAAAATGATGAAAAACGGCGCGCTATAGTATGCCGTACGATATGGGCTATAGCCCACGGTCCAAAATGATGAGAAACGAGGCTAACTTTTTTTTTCAAAATTTCAAAAAACATGGGCTATAACCCATCGTTTTTGTCATTTCGTCATTTTTTTCAAATCCTCAAAAATGATGAAAAACGGCGCGCTATAGTATGCCGTACGATATGGGCTATAGCCCACGGTCCAAAATGATGAGAAACGAGGCTAACTTTTTTTTTCAAAATTTCAAAAAACATGGGCTATAACCCATCGTTTTTGTCATTTCGTCATTTTTTTCAAATCCTCAAAAATGATGAAAAACGGCGCGCTATAGTATGCCGTACGATATGGGCTATAGCCCACGGTCCAAAATGATGAGAAACGAGGCTAACTTTTTTTTTTTCAAAATTTCAAAAAACATGGGCTATAACCCATCGTTTTTGTCATTTCGTCATTTTTTTCAAATCCTCAAAAATGATGAAAAACGGCGCGCTATAGTATGCCGTACGATATGGGCTATAGCCCACGGTCCAAAATGATGAGAAACGAGGCTAACTTTTTTTTTCAAAATTTCAAAAAACATGGGCTATAACCCATCGTTTTTGTCATTTCGTCATTTTTTTCAAATCCTCAAAAATGATGAAAAACGGCGCGCTATAGTATGCCGTACGATATGGGCTATAGCCCACGGTCCAAAATGATGAGAAACGAGGCTAACTTTTTTTTTCAAAATTTCAAAAAACATGGGCTATAACCCATCGTTTTTTAATTTTTTTTTTTTTGTCAAATCATCAAAAATGATGAAAAACGGCACGCTATAGTATGCCGTACGATATGGGCTATAGCCCATGGTCCAAAATGATGAGAAACGAGGATAACTCTAATTGTCGTAGTGGTTAAGATGTTGGCTTTCCACGTGGGAGACCAGGGTTCGATTCCCGGCTGTTACACTATCATACAAAAGAAGACCTCAACAGCGCTAAGAAAGATCTGATTAATATGATGCTGTGTTATTTAAACTTTACTAACTGAAGGCTAACGAACAAAAGATCACTTCAAAATTACCAGGAGACTTTGCCTGAGAGTGTCTGACTGATGGTGCAGTGGTCTAATCATCAGTGTTTCAGTACAGACATTCCATGTTCAAGGCCTGTTCCTCCTACAGCTCAATGCTGCAGTAATTTGAACTTTTCAAGGCTAGAATAAAAAATAAAAACTCAAAAGCACCCGGAGACATCTGCTGAATGCCCAAAGGTGCCGTGGCGTAATGGTGTGGAGCGCTTGGCCCGATGCCTCTGCTACAGTCAGTTGGCCGGTTCAAGTCCCATGTCATGACATCAAGGTGCTGGAGGACCATCGGGAGTTCCTCCTACAGCTCAATGCTGCAGTAATTTGAACTTTTCAAGGCTAGAATGAAAAATAAAAACTCAAAAGCACCCGGAGACATCTGCTGAATGCCCAAAGGTGCCGTGGCGTAATGGTGTGGAGCGCTTGGCCCGATGCCTCTGTTACAGTCTGTTGGCCGGTTCAAGTCCCATGTCATGACATCAAGGTGCTGGAGGACCATCGGGAGTTCCTCCTACAGCTCAATGCTGCAGTAATTTGAACTTTTCAAGGCTAGAATAAAAAATAAAAACTTAAAAGCACCCGGAGACATCTGCTGAATGCCCAAAGGTGCCGTGGCGTAATGGTGGGAGCGCTTGGCCCGATGCCTCTGCTACATTCAGTTGGCCGGTTCAAGTCCCATGTCATGACATCAAGGTGCTGGAGGACCATAGGGAGTTCCCCCTACAGCTCAATGCTGCAGTAATTTTAACTTTTCAAGGCTAGAATAAAAACTCAAAAGCACCCGGAGACATCTGCTGAATGCCCAAAGGTGCCGTGGCGTAATGGTGTGGAGCGCTTGGCCCGATGCCTCTGCTACAGTCAGTTGGCCGGTTCAAGTCCCATGTCATGACATCAAGGTGCTGGAGGACCATCGGGAGTTCCTCCTACCGCTCAATGCTGCAGTAATTTGAACTTTTCAAGGCTAGAATGAAAAATAAAAACTCAAAAGCACCCGGAGACATCTGCTGAATGCCCAAAGGTGCCGTGGTGTAATGGTGTGGAGCGCTTGGCCCGATGCCTCTGTTACAGTCTGTTGGCCGGTTCAAGTCCCATGTCATGACATCAAGGTGCTGGAGGACCATCGGGAGTTCCTCCTACAGCTCAATGCTGCAGTAATTTGAACTTTTCAAGGCTAGAATAAAAAATAAAAACTCAAAAGCACCCGGAGACATCTGCTGAATGCCCAAAGGTGCCGTGGCGTAATGGTGTGGAGCGCTTGGCCCGATGCCTCTGCTACAGTCAGTTGGCCGGTTCAAGTCCCATGTCATGACATCAAGGTGCTGGAGGACCATTGGGAGTTCCCCCTACAGCTCAATGCTGCAGTAATTTGAACTTTTCAAGGCTAGAATAAAAACTCAAAAGCACCCGGAGACATCTGCTGAATGCCCAAAGGTGCCGTGGCGTAATGGTGTGGAGCGCTTGGCCCGATGCCTCTGCTACAGTCAGTTGGCTGGTTCAAGTCCCATGTCATGACATCAAGGTGCTGGAGGACCATCGGGAGACGGTGCTCTCTCCCCCTGTTTCCTGAGATGTAACGGTTGGGGCTTATATCTGAAAGAACCCTGTCCAGCTAATCTTTTACCATGAAAATGTCCAATTTAACATACTCTTACCACCTCTCAGTGTGCCATTTTCCAACTGGCCTGGAAGCCAGACATAAAAGAGGGACTTTCCAACCAAGTTTTGGGCCACCTCAATTTCCCAAATTTGTAATTTCCGCAATTTTCAATTTCCTCAATTTCCGCAATTTCCAATTTCCCAAATTTGCAATTTCCGCAATTTCCGCAATTTTCAATTTCCGCAATTTGCAGTTTTTCATTGTCAAATTCATATAGTCACAGACTATTCTGTCAGATGATGGGCCAAAATGCATTGCTATTTATTTTTAAAAGTTTGACCTAATTCTTATCTGTAAAACTTTAGGTGGACAGGGTTCTTTCAAACATAACCCCCAAATGCTACTTTTCAGGAAACAGGGGGAGAGAGCACCGTCTCCCGATGGTCCTCCAGCACCTTGATGTCATGACATGGGACTTGAACCGGCCAACTGACTGTAGCAGAGGCAACGGGCCAAGCGCTCCACACCATTACACCACGGCACCTTTGGGCATTCAGCAGATGTCTCCGGGTGCTTTTGAGTTTTTATTTTTTATTCTAGCCTTGAAAAGTTCAAATTACTGCAGCATTGAGCTGTAGGAGGAACTCCCGATGGTCCTCCAGCACCTTGATGTCATGACATGGGACTTGAACCGGCCAACAGACTGTAACAGAGGCATCGGGCCAAGCGCTCCACACCATTGCGCCACGGCACCTTTGGGCATTCAGCAGATGTCTCCGGGTGCTTTTGAGTTTTTATTTTTTATTCTAGCCTTGAAAAGTTCAAATTACTGCAGCATTGAGCTGTAGGAGGAACAGGCCTTGAACATGGAATGTCTGTACTGAAACACTGATGATTAGACCACTGCACCATCAGTCAGACACTCTCAGGCAAAGTCTCCTGGTAATTTTGAAGTGATCTTTTGTTCGTTAGCCTTCAGTTAGTAAAGTTTAAATAACACAGCATCATATTAATCAGATCTTTCTTAGCGCTGTTGAGATCTTCTTTTGTATGATAGTGTAACAGCCGGGAATCGAACCCTGGTCTCCCACTTGGAAAGCCAACATCTTAACCACTACGACAATTTGAGTTATCCTCATTTCTCATCATTTTGGACCATGGGCTATAGCCCATATCGTACGGCATACTATAGCACGCCGCTTTTCATCGTTTTTGAGGATTTGAAAATAATGAAAATATGAAAAAAACGATGGGTTATAGCCCATGTCTCATTTAACCAGCCTTTTAGAATTTAGATGGACAGTGAAAATGTTCTTCATGAGACTAGAACCCTGACTAGAACGATATGGGCTATAGCCCATGGTCCAAAATGATGAGAAACGAGGATAAGTTTTTTTTTTCAAAATTTCAAAAAACATGGGCTATAACCCATCGTTTTTTTATTTTTTCATTTTTTTCAAATCCTCCAAAATGATGAAAAATGGCGTGCTATAGTATGCCGTACGATATGGGCTATAGCCCATGGTCCAAAATGATGAGAAACGAGGCTAACTTTTTTTTTCAAAATTTCAAAAAACATGGGCTATAACCCATCGTTTTTTTATTTTTTCATTTTTTTCAAATCCTCCGAAATGATGAAAAACGGCGTGCTATAGTATGCCGTACGATATGGGCTATAGCCCATGGTCCAAAATGATGAGAAACGAGGATAACTTTTCTTTTCAAAATTTCAAAAAACATGGGCTATAACCCATCGTTTTTTTCAATTTTTTTCAAATCCTCAAAAATGATGAAAAACGGCGTGCTATAGTATGCCGTACGATATGGGCTATAGCCCATGGTCCAAAATGATGAGAAACGAGGATAACTTTTTTTTTCAAAATTTCAAAAAACATGGGCTATAACCCATCGTTTTTGTCATTTCGTCATTTTTTTCAAATCCTCAAAAATGATGAAAAACGGCGCGCTATAGTATGCCGTACGATATGGGCTATAGCCCACGGTCCAAAATGATGAGAAACGAGGCTAACTTTTTTTTTCAAAATTTCAAAAAACATGGGCTATAACCCATCGTTTTTGTCATTTCGTCATTTTTTTCAAATCCTCAAAAATGATGAAAAACGGCGCGCTATAGTATGCCGTACGATATGGGCTATAGCCCACGGTCCAAAATGATGAGAAACGAGGCTAACTTTTTTTTTCAAAATTTCAAAAAACATGGGCTATAACCCATCGTTTTTGTCATTTCGTAATTTTTTTCAAATCCTCAAAAATGATGAAAAACGGCGCGCTATAGTATGCCGTACGATATGGGCTATAGCCCACGGTCCAAAATGATGAGAAACGAGGCTAACTTTTTTTTTCAAAATTTCAAAAAACATGGGCTATAACCCACCGTTTTTGTCATTTCGTCATTTTTTCCAAATCCTCAAAAATGATGAAAAACGGCGCGCTATAGTATGCCGTACGATATGGGCTATAGCCCACGGTCCAAAATGATGAGAAACGAGGCTAACTTTTTTTTTCAAAATTTCAAAAAACATGGGCTATAACCCATCGTTTTTGTCATTTCGTCATTTTTTTCAAATCCTCAAAAATGATGAAAAACGGCGCGCTATAGTATGCCGTACGATATGGGCTATAGCCCACGGTCCAAAATGATGAGAAACGAGGCTAACTTTTTTTTTCAAAATTTCAAAAAACATGGGCTATAACCCATCGTTTTTGTCATTTCGTCATTTTTTTCAAATCCTCAAAAATGATGAAAAACGGCGCGCTATAGTATGCCGTACGATATGGGCTATAGCCCACGGTCCAAAATGATGAGAAACGAGGCTAACTTTTTTTTTTTCAAAATTTCAAAAAACATGGGCTATAACCCATCGTTTTTGTCATTTCGTCATTTTTTTCAAATCCTCAAAAATGATGAAAAACGGCGCGCTATAGTATGCCGTACGATATGGGCTATAGCCCACGGTCCAAAATGATGAGAAACGAGGCTAACTTTTTTTTTCAAAATTTCAAAAAACATGGGCTATAACCCATCGTTTTTGTCATTTCGTCATTTTTTTCAAATCCTCAAAAATGATGAAAAACGGCGCGCTATAGTATGCCGTACGATATGGGCTATAGCCCACGGTCCAAAATGATGAGAAACGAGGCTAACTTTTTTTTTCAAAATTTCAAAAAACATGGGCTATAACCCATCGTTTTTTAATTTTTTTTTTTTTGTCAAATCATCAAAAATGATGAAAAACGGCACGCTATAGTATGCCGTACGATATGGGCTATAGCCCATGGTCCAAAATGATGAGAAACGAGGATAACTCTAATTGTCGTAGTGGTTAAGATGTTGGCTTTCCACGTGGGAGACCAGGGTTCGATTCCCGGCTGTTACACTATCATACAAAAGAAGACCTCAACAGCGCTAAGAAAGATCTGATTAATATGATGCTGTGTTATTTAAACTTTACTAACTGAAGGCTAACGAACAAAAGATCACTTCAAAATTACCAGGAGACTTTGCCTGAGAGTGTCTGACTGATGGTGCAGTGGTCTAATCATCAGTGTTTCAGTACAGACATTCCATGTTCAAGGCCTGTTCCTCCTACAGCTCAATGCTGCAGTAATTTGAACTTTTCAAGGCTAGAATAAAAAATAAAAACTCAAAAGCACCCGGAGACATCTGCTGAATGCCCAAAGGTGCCGTGGCGTAATGGTGTGGAGCGCTTGGCCCGATGCCTCTGCTACAGTCAGTTGGCCGGTTCAAGTCCCATGTCATGACATCAAGGTGCTGGAGGACCATCGGGAGTTCCTCCTACAGCTCAATGCTGCAGTAATTTGAACTTTTCAAGGCTAGAATGAAAAATAAAAACTCAAAAGCACCCGGAGACATCTGCTGAATGCCCAAAGGTGCCGTGGCGTAATGGTGTGGAGCGCTTGGCCCGATGCCTCTGTTACAGTCTGTTGGCCGGTTCAAGTCCCATGTCATGACATCAAGGTGCTGGAGGACCATCGGGAGTTCCTCCTACAGCTCAATGCTGCAGTAATTTGAACTTTTCAAGGCTAGAATAAAAAATAAAAACTTAAAAGCACCCGGAGACATCTGCTGAATGCCCAAAGGTGCCGTGGCGTAATGGTGGGAGCGCTTGGCCCGATGCCTCTGCTACATTCAGTTGGCCGGTTCAAGTCCCATGTCATGACATCAAGGTGCTGGAGGACCATAGGGAGTTCCCCCTACAGCTCAATGCTGCAGTAATTTTAACTTTTCAAGGCTAGAATAAAAACTCAAAAGCACCCGGAGACATCTGCTGAATGCCCAAAGGTGCCGTGGCGTAATGGTGTGGAGCGCTTGGCCCGATGCCTCTGCTACAGTCAGTTGGCCGGTTCAAGTCCCATGTCATGACATCAAGGTGCTGGAGGACCATCGGGAGTTCCTCCTACCGCTCAATGCTGCAGTAATTTGAACTTTTCAAGGCTAGAATGAAAAATAAAAACTCAAAAGCACCCGGAGACATCTGCTGAATGCCCAAAGGTGCCGTGGTGTAATGGTGTGGAGCGCTTGGCCCGATGCCTCTGTTACAGTCTGTTGGCCGGTTCAAGTCCCATGTCATGACATCAAGGTGCTGGAGGACCATCGGGAGTTCCTCCTACAGCTCAATGCTGCAGTAATTTGAACTTTTCAAGGCTAGAATAAAAAATAAAAACTCAAAAGCACCCGGAGACATCTGCTGAATGCCCAAAGGTGCCGTGGCGTAATGGTGTGGAGCGCTTGGCCCGATGCCTCTGCTACAGTCAGTTGGCCGGTTCAAGTCCCATGTCATGACATCAAGGTGCTGGAGGACCATTGGGAGTTCCCCCTACAGCTCAATGCTGCAGTAATTTGAACTTTTCAAGGCTAGAATAAAAACTCAAAAGCACCCGGAGACATCTGCTGAATGCCCAAAGGTGCCGTGGCGTAATGGTGTGGAGCGCTTGGCCCGATGCCTCTGCTACAGTCAGTTGGCTGGTTCAAGTCCCATGTCATGACATCAAGGTGCTGGAGGACCATCGGGAGACGGTGCTCTCTCCCCCTGTTTCCTGAGATGTAACGGTTGGGGCTTATATCTGAAAGAACCCTGTCCAGCTAATCTTTTACCATGAAAATGTCCAATTTAACATACTCTTACCACCTCTCAGTGTGCCATTTTCCAACTGGCCTGGAAGCCAGACATAAAAGAGGGACTTTCCAACCAAGTTTTGGGCCACCTCAATTTCCCAAATTTGTAATTTCCGCAATTTTCAATTTCCTCAATTTCCGCAATTTCCAATTTCCCAAATTTGCAATTTCCGCAATTTCCGCAATTTTCAATTTCCGCAATTTGCAGTTTTTCATTGTCAAATTCATATAGTCACAGACTATTCTGTCAGATGATGGGCCAAAATGCATTGCTATTTATTTTTAAAAGTTTGACCTAATTCTTATCTGTAAAACTTTAGGTGGACAGGGTTCTTTCAAACATAACCCCCAAATGCTACTTTTCAGGAAACAGGGGGAGAGAGCACCGTCTCCCGATGGTCCTCCAGCACCTTGATGTCATGACATGGGACTTGAACCGGCCAACTGACTGTAGCAGAGGCAACGGGCCAAGCGCTCCACACCATTACACCACGGCACCTTTGGGCATTCAGCAGATGTCTCCGGGTGCTTTTGAGTTTTTATTTTTTATTCTAGCCTTGAAAAGTTCAAATTACTGCAGCATTGAGCTGTAGGAGGAACTCCCGATGGTCCTCCAGCACCTTGATGTCATGACATGGGACTTGAACCGGCCAACAGACTGTAACAGAGGCATCGGGCCAAGCGCTCCACACCATTGCGCCACGGCACCTTTGGGCATTCAGCAGATGTCTCCGGGTGCTTTTGAGTTTTTATTTTTTATTCTAGCCTTGAAAAGTTCAAATTACTGCAGCATTGAGCTGTAGGAGGAACAGGCCTTGAACATGGAATGTCTGTACTGAAACACTGATGATTAGACCACTGCACCATCAGTCAGACACTCTCAGGCAAAGTCTCCTGGTAATTTTGAAGTGATCTTTTGTTCGTTAGCCTTCAGTTAGTAAAGTTTAAATAACACAGCATCATATTAATCAGATCTTTCTTAGCGCTGTTGAGATCTTCTTTTGTATGATAGTGTAACAGCCGGGAATCGAACCCTGGTCTCCCACTTGGAAAGCCAACATCTTAACCACTACGACAATTTGAGTTATCCTCATTTCTCATCATTTTGGACCATGGGCTATAGCCCATATCGTACGGCATACTATAGCACGCCGCTTTTCATCGTTTTTGAGGATTTGAAAATAATGAAAATATGAAAAAAACGATGGGTTATAGCCCATGTCTCATTTAACCAGCCTTTTAGAATTTAGATGGACAGTGAAAATGTTCTTCATGAGACTAGAACCCTGACTAGAACGATATGGGCTATAGCCCATGGTCCAAAATGATGAGAAACGAGGATAAGTTTTTTTTTTCAAAATTTCAAAAAACATGGGCTATAACCCATCGTTTTTTTATTTTTTCATTTTTTTCAAATCCTCCAAAATGATGAAAAATGGCGTGCTATAGTATGCCGTACGATATGGGCTATAGCCCATGGTCCAAAATGATGAGAAACGAGGCTAACTTTTTTTTTCAAAATTTCAAAAAACATGGGCTATAACCCATCGTTTTTTTATTTTTTCATTTTTTTCAAATCCTCCGAAATGATGAAAAACGGCGTGCTATAGTATGCCGTACGATATGGGCTATAGCCCATGGTCCAAAATGATGAGAAACGAGGATAACTTTTCTTTTCAAAATTTCAAAAAACATGGGCTATAACCCATCGTTTTTTTCAATTTTTTTCAAATCCTCAAAAATGATGAAAAACGGCGTGCTATAGTATGCCGTACGATATGGGCTATAGCCCATGGTCCAAAATGATGAGAAACGAGGATAACTTTTTTTTTCAAAATTTCAAAAAACATGGGCTATAACCCATCGTTTTTGTCATTTCGTCATTTTTTTCAAATCCTCAAAAATGATGAAAAACGGCGCGCTATAGTATGCCGTACGATATGGGCTATAGCCCACGGTCCAAAATGATGAGAAACGAGGCTAACTTTTTTTTTCAAAATTTCAAAAAACATGGGCTATAACCCATCGTTTTTGTCATTTCGTCATTTTTTTCAAATCCTCAAAAATGATGAAAAACGGCGCGCTATAGTATGCCGTACGATATGGGCTATAGCCCACGGTCCAAAATGATGAGAAACGAGGCTAACTTTTTTTTTCAAAATTTCAAAAAACATGGGCTATAACCCATCGTTTTTGTCATTTCGTAATTTTTTTCAAATCCTCAAAAATGATGAAAAACGGCGCGCTATAGTATGCCGTACGATATGGGCTATAGCCCACGGTCCAAAATGATGAGAAACGAGGCTAACTTTTTTTTTCAAAATTTCAAAAAACATGGGCTATAACCCACCGTTTTTGTCATTTCGTCATTTTTTCCAAATCCTCAAAAATGATGAAAAACGGCGCGCTATAGTATGCCGTACGATATGGGCTATAGCCCACGGTCCAAAATGATGAGAAACGAGGCTAACTTTTTTTTTCAAAATTTCAAAAAACATGGGCTGTAACCCATCGTTTTTGTCATTTCGTCATTTTTTTCAAATCCTCAAAAATGATGAAAAACGGCGCGCTATAGTATGCCGTACGATATGGGCTATAGCCCACGGTCCAAAATGATGAGAAACGAGGCTAACTTTTTTTTTCAAAATTTCAAAAAACATGGGCTATAACCCATCGTTTTTGTCATTTCGTCATTTTTTTCAAATCCTCAAAAATGATGAAAAACGGCGCGCTATAGTATGCCGTACGATATGGGCTATAGCCCACGGTCCAAAATGATGAGAAACGAGGCTAACTTTTTTTTTCAAAATTTCAAAAAACATGGGCTATAACCCATCGTTTTTGTCATTTCGTCATTTTTTTCAAATCCTCAAAAATGATGAAAAACGGCGCGCTATAGTATGCCGTACGATATGGGCTATAGCCCACGGTCCAAAATGATGAGAAACGAGGCTAACTTTTTTTTTTTCAAAATTTCAAAAAACATGGGCTATAACCCATCGTTTTTGTCATTTCGTCATTTTTTTCAAATCCTCAAAAATGATGAAAAACGGCGCGCTATAGTATGCCGTACGATATGGGCTATAGCCCACGGTCCAAAATGATGAGAAACGAGGCTAACTTTTTTTTTCAAAATTTCAAAAAACATGGGCTATAACCCATCGTTTTTGTCATTTCGTCATTTTTTTCAAATCCTCAAAAATGATGAAAAACGGCGCGCTATAGTATGCCGTACGATATGGGCTATAGCCCACGGTCCAAAATGATGAGAAACGAGGCTAACTTTTTTTTTTCAAAATTTCAAAAAACATGGGCTATAACCCATCGTTTTTTAATTTTTTTTTTTTTGTCAAATCATCAAAAATGATGAAAAACGGCACGCTATAGTATGCCGTACGATATGGGCTATAGCCCATGGTCCAAAATGATGAGAAACGAGGATAACTCTAATTGTCGTAGTGGTTAAGATGTTGGCTTTCCACGTGGGAGACCAGGGTTCGATTCCCGGCTGTTACACTATCATACAAAAGAAGACCTCAACAGCGCTAAGAAAGATCTGATTAATATGATGCTGTGTTATTTAAACTTTACTAACTGAAGGCTAACGAACAAAAGATCACTTCAAAATTACCAGGAGACTTTGCCTGAGAGTGTCTGACTGATGGTGCAGTGGTCTAATCATCAGTGTTTCAGTACAGACATTCCATGTTCAAGGCCTGTTCCTCCTACAGCTCAATGCTGCAGTAATTTGAACTTTTCAAGGCTAGAATAAAAAATAAAAACTCAAAAGCACCCGGAGACATCTGCTGAATGCCCAAAGGTGCCGTGGCGTAATGGTGTGGAGCGCTTGGCCCGATGCCTCTGCTACAGTCAGTTGGCCGGTTCAAGTCCCATGTCATGACATCAAGGTGCTGGAGGACCATCGGGAGTTCCTCCTACAGCTCAATGCTGCAGTAATTTGAACTTTTCAAGGCTAGAATGAAAAATAAAAACTCAAAAGCACCCGGAGACATCTGCTGAAAGCCCAAAGGTGCCGTGGCGTAATGGTGTGGAGCGCTTGGCCCGATGCCTCTGTTACAGTCTGTTGGCCGGTTCAAGTCCCATGTCATGACATCAAGGTGCTGGAGGACCATCGGGAGTTCCTCCTACAGCTCAATGCTGCAGTAATTTGAACTTTTCAAGGCTAGAATAAAAAATAAAAACTTAAAAGCACCCGGAGACATCTGCTGAATGCCCAAAGGTGCCGTGGCGTAATGGTGTGGAGCGCTTGGCCCGATGCCTCTGCTACATTCAGTTGGCCGGTTCAAGTCCCATGTCATGACATCAAGGTGCTGGAGGACCATAGGGAGTTCCCCCTACAGCTCAATGCTGCAGTAATTTTAACTTTTCAAGGCTAGAATAAAAACTCAAAAGCACCCGGAGACATCTGCTGAATGCCCAAAGGTGCCGTGGCGTAATGGTGTGGAGCGCTTGGCCCGATGCCTCTGCTACAGTCAGTTGGCCGGTTCAAGTCCCATGTCATGACATCAAGGTGCTGGAGGACCATCGGGAGTTCCTCCTACCGCTCAATGCTGCAGTAATTTGAACTTTTCAAGGCTAGAATGAAAAATAAAAACTCAAAAGCACCCGGAGACATCTGCTGAATGCCCAAAGGTGCCGTGGTGTAATGGTGTGGAGCGCTTGGCCCGATGCCTCTGTTACAGTCTGTTGGCCGGTTCAAGTCCCATGTCATGACATCAAGGTGCTGGAGGACCATCGGGAGTTCCTCCTACAGCTCAATGCTGCAGTAATTTGAACTTTTCAAGGCTAGAATAAAAAATAAAAACTCAAAAGCACCCGGAGACATCTGCTGAATGCCCAAAGGTGCCGTGGCGTAATGGTGTGGAGCGCTTGGCCCGATGCCTCTGCTACAGTCAGTTGGCCGGTTCAAGTCCCATGTCATGACATCAAGGTGCTGGAGGACCATTGGGAGTTCCCCCTACAGCTCAATGCTGCAGTAATTTGAACTTTTCAAGGCTAGAATAAAAACTCAAAAGCACCCGGAGACATCTGCTGAATGCCCAAAGGTGCCGTGGCGTAATGGTGTGGAGCGCTTGGCCCGATGCCTCTGCTACAGTCAGTTGGCTGGTTCAAGTCCCATGTCATGACATCAAGGTGCTGGAGGACCATCGGGAGACGGTGCTCTCTCCCCCTGTTTCCTGAGATGTAACGGTTGGGGCTTATATCTGAAAGAACCCTGTCCAGCTAATCTTTTACCATGAAAATGTCCAATTTAACATACTCTTACCACCTCTCAGTGTGCCATTTTCCAACTGGCCTGGAAGCCAGACATAAAAGAGGGACTTTCCAACCAAGTTTTGGGCCACCTCAATTTCCCAAATTTGTAATTTCCGCAATTTTCAATTTCCTCAATTTCCGCAATTTCCAATTTCCCAAATTTGCAATTTCCGCAATTTCCGCAATTTTCAATTTCCGCAATTTGCAGTTTTTCATTGTCAAATTCATATAGTCACAGACTATTCTGTCAGATGATGGGCCAAAATGCATTGCTATTTATTTTTAAAAGTTTGACCTAATTCTTATCTGTAAAACTTTAGGTGGACAGGGTTCTTTCAAACATAACCCCCAAATGCTACTTTTCAGGAAACAGGGGGAGAGAGCACCGTCTCCCGATGGTCCTCCAGCACCTTGATGTCATGACATGGGACTTGAACCGGCCAACTGACTGTAGCAGAGGCAACGGGCCAAGCGCTCCACACCATTACACCACGGCACCTTTGGGCATTCAGCAGATGTCTCCGGGTGCTTTTGAGTTTTTATTTTTTATTCTAGCCTTGAAAAGTTCAAATTACTGCAGCATTGAGCTGTAGGAGGAACTCCCGATGGTCCTCCAGCACCTTGATGTCATGACATGGGACTTGAACCGGCCAACTGACTGTAGCAGAGGCATCGGGCCAAGCACTCCACACCATTACGCCACGGCACCTTTGGGCATTCAGCAGATGTCTCCGGGTGCTTTTGAGTTTTAATTTTTTATTCTAGCCTTGAAAAGTTCAAATTACTGCAGCATTGAGCTGTAGGAGGAACAGGCCTTGAACATGGAATGTCTGTACTGAAACACTGATGATTAGACCACTGCACCATCAGTCAGACACTCTCAGGCAAAGTCTCCTGGTAATTTTGAAGTGATCTTTTGTTCGTTAGCCTTCAGTTAGTAAAGTTTAAATAACACAGCATCATATTAATCAGATCTTTCTTAGCGCTGTTGAGATCTTCTTTTGTATGATAGTGTAACAGGCGGGAATCGAACCCTGGTCTCCCACTTGGAAAGCCAACATCTTAACCACTACGACAATTTGAGTTATCCTCATTTCTCATCATTTTGGACCATGGGCTATAGCCCATATCGTACGGCATACTATAGCACGCCGCTTTTCATCGTTTTTGAGGATTTGAAAATAATGAAAATATGAAAAAAACGATGGGTTATAGCCCATGTCTCATTTAACCAGCCTTTTAGAATTTAGATGGACAGTGAAAATGTTCTTCATGAGACTAGAACCCTGACTAGAACGATATGGGCTATAGCCCATGGTCCAAATTGATGAGAAACGAGGATAAGTCTTTTTTTTTCAAAATTTCAAAAAACATGGGCTATAACCCATCGTTTTTTTATTTTTTCATTTTTTTCAAATCCTCCAAAATTATGAAAAATGGCGTGCTATAGTATGCCGTACGATATGGGCTATAGCCCATGGTCCAAAATGATGAGAAACGAGGCTAACTTTTTTTTTCAAAATTTCAAAAAAGATGGGCTATAACCCATCGTTTTTGTCATTTCGTCATTTTTTTCAAATCCTCAAAAATGATGAAAAACGGCGCGCTATAGTATGCCGTACGATATGGGCTATAGCCCACGGTCCAAAATGATGAGAAACGAGGCTAACTTTTTTTTTCAAAATTTCAAAAAACATGGGCTATAACCCATCGTTTTTGTCATTTCGTAATTTTTTTCAAATCCTCAAAAATGATGAAAAACGGCGCGCTATAGTATGCCGTACGATATGGGCTATAGCCCACGGTCCAAAATGATGAGAAACGAGGCTAACTTTTTTTTTCAAAATTTCAAAAAACATGGGCTATAACCCATCGTTTTTGTCATTTCGTAATTTTTTTCAAATCCTCAAAAATTATGAAAAACGGCGCGCTATAGTATGCCGTACGATATGGGCTATAGCCCACGGTCCAAAATGATGAGAAACGAGGCTAACTTTTTTTTTCAAAATTTCAAAAAACATGGGCTATAACCCATCGTTTTTGTCATTTCGTAATTTTTTTCAAATCCTCAAAAATGATGAAAAACGGCGCGCTATAGTATGCCGTACGATATGGGCTATAGCCCACGGTCCAAAATGATGAGAAACGAGGCTAACTTTTTTTTTCAAAATTTCAAAAAACATGGGCTATAACCCATCGTTTTTGTCATTTCGTAATTTTTTTCAAATCCTCAAAAATGATGAAAAACGGCGCGCTATAGTATGCCGTACGATATGGGCTATAGCCCACGGTCCAAAATGATGAGAAACGAGGCTAACTTTTTTTTTCAAAATTTCAAAAAACATGGGCTATAACCCATCGTTTTTGTCATTTCGTCATTTTTTTCAAATCCTCAAAAATGATGAAAAACGGCGCGCTATAGTATGCCGTACGATATGGGCTATAGCCCACGGTCCAAAATGATGAGAAACAAGGCTAACTTTTTTTTTCAAAATTTCAAAAAACATGGGCTATAACCCATCGTTTTTGTCATTTCGTCATTTTTTTCAAATCCTCAAAAATGATGAAAAACGGCGCGCTATAGTATGCCGTACGATATGGGCTATAGCCCACGGTCCAAAATGATGAGAAACGAGGCTAACTTTTTTTTTCAAAATTTCAAAAAACATGGGCTATAACCCATCGTTTTTTTCATATTTTCATTATTTTCAAATCCTCAAAAATGATGAAAAACGGCATGCTATAGTATGCCGTACGATATGGGCTATAGCCCACGGTCCAAAATGATGAGAAACGAGGCTAACTTTTTTTTTCAAAATTTCAAAAAACATGGGCTATAACCCATCGTTTTTGTCATTTCGTCATTTTTTTCAAATCCTCAAAAATGATGAAAAACGGCGCGCTATAGTATGCCGTACGATATGGGCTATAGCCCACGGTCCAAAATGATGAGAAACGAGGCTAACTTTTTTTTTCAAAATTTCAAAAAACATGGGCTATAACCCATCGTTTTTGTCATTTCGTCATTTTTTTCAAATCCTCAAAAATGATGAAAAACGGCGCGCTATAGTATGCCGTACGATATGGGCTATAGCCCACGGTCCAAAATGATGAGAAACGAGGCTAACTTTTTTTTTCAAAATTTCAAAAAACATGGGCTATAACCCATCGTTTTTGTCATTTCGTAATTTTTTTCAAATCCTCAAAAATGATGAAAAACGGCGCGCTATAGTATGCCGTACGATATGGGCTATAGCCCACGGTCCAAAATCATGAGAAACGAGGCTAACTTTTTTTTTCAAAATTTCAAAAAACATGGGCTATAACCCATCGTTTTTGTCATTTCGTAATTTTTTTCAAATCCTCAAAAATGATGAAAAACGGCGCGCTATAGTATGCCGTACGATATGGGCTATAGCCCACGGTCCAAAATGATGAGAAACGAGGCTAACTTTTTTTTTCAAAATTTCAAAAAACATGGGCTATAACCCATCGTTTTTGTCATTTCGTCATTTTTTTCAAATCCTCAAAAATGATGAAAAACGGCGCGCTATAGTATGCCGTACGATATGGGCTATAGCCCACGGTCCAAAATGATGAGAAACAAGGCTAACTTTTTTTTTCAAAATTTCAAAAAACATGGGCTATAACCCATCGTTTTTGTCATTTCGTCATTTTTTTCAAATCCTCAAAAATGATGAAAAACGGCGCGCTATAGTATGCCGTACGATATGGGCTATAGCCCACGGTCCAAAATGATGAGAAACGAGGCTAACTTTTTTTTTCAAAATTTCAAAAAACATGGGCTATAACCCATCGTTTTTGTCA
Source organism: Protomyctophum bolini (assembly GCF_963924005.1). NCBI lineage: Eukaryota > Metazoa > Chordata > Actinopteri > Myctophiformes > Myctophidae > Protomyctophum > Protomyctophum bolini. Next base: position 25,304,655 of record NC_137879.1, on the reverse strand, counting down.
TTTCGTCATTTTTTTCAAATCCTCAAAAATGATGAAAAACGGCGCGCTATAGTATGCCGTACGATATGGGCTATAGCCCACGGTCCAAAATGATGAGAAACGAGGCTAACTTTTTTTTTCAAAATTTCAAAAAACATGGGCTATAACCCATCGTTTTTGTCATTTCGTCATTTTTTTCAAATCCTCAAAAATGATGAAAAACGGCGCGCTATAGTATGCCGTACGATATGGGCTATAGCCCACGGTCCAAAATGATGAGAAACGAGGCTAACTTTTTTTTTCAAAATTTCAAAAAACATGGGCTATAACCCATCGTTTTTGTCATTTCGTCATTTTTTTCAAATCCTCAAAAATGATGAAAAACGGCACGCTATAGTATGCCGTACGATATGGGCTATAGCCCACGGTCCAAAATGATGAGAAACGAGGCTAACTTTTTTTTTCAAAATTTCAAAAAACATGGGCTATAACCCATCGTTTTTGTCATTTCGTAATTTTTTTCAAATCCTCAAAAATGATGAAAAACGGCGCGCTATAGTATGCCGTACGATATGGGCTATAGCCCACGGTCCAAAATGATGAGAAACGAGGCTAACTTTTTTTTTCAAAATTTCAAAAAACATAGGCTATAACCCATCGTTTTTGTCATTTCGTAATTTTTTCAAATCCTCAAAAATGATGAAAAACGGCGCGCTATAGTATGCCGTACGATATGGGCTATAGCCCACGGTCCAAAATGATGAGAAACGAGGCTAACTTTTTTTATCAAAATTTCAAAAAACATGGGCTATAACCCATCGTTTTTGTCATTTCGTCATTTTTTTCAAATCCTCAAAAATGATGAAAAACGGCGCGCTATAGTATGCCGTACGATATGGGCTATAGCCCACGGTCCAAAATGATGAGAAACGAGGCTAACTTTTTCTTTCAAAATTTCAAAAAACATGGGCTATAACCCATCGTTTTTGTCATTTCGTCATTTTTTTCAAATCCTCAAAAATGATGAAAAACGGCGCGCTATAGTATGCCGTACGATATGGGCTATAGCCCACGGTCCAAAATGATGAGAAACTAGGCTAACTTTTTCTTTCAAAATTTCAAAAAACATGGGCTATAACCCATCGTTTTTGTCATTTCGTCATTTTTTTCAAATCCTCAAAAATGATGAAAAACGGCGCGCTATAGTATGCCGTACGATATGGGCTATAGCCCACGGTCCAAAATGATGAGAAACGAGGCTAACTTTTTTTTTTCAAAATTTCAAAAAACATGGGCTATAACCCATCGTTTTTGTCATTTCGTCATTTTTTTCAAATCCTCAAAAATGATGAAAAACGGCGCGCTATAGTATGCCGTACGATATGGGCTATAGCCCACGGTCCAAAATGATGAGAAACGAGGCTAACTTTTTTTTTCAAAATTTCAAAAAACATGGGCTATAACCCATCGTTTTTGTCATTTCGTCATTTTTTTCAAATCCTCAAAAATGATGAAAAACGGCGCGCTATAGTATGCCGTACGATATGGGCTATAGCCCACGGTCCAAAATGATGAGAAACGAGGCTAACTTTTTTTTTCAAAATTTCAAAAAACATGGGCTATAACCCATCGTTTTTGTCATTTCGTAATTTTTTTCAAATCCTCAAAAATGATGAAAAACGGCGCGCTATAGTATGCCGTACGATATGGGCTATAGCCCACGGTCCAAAATGATGAGAAACGAGGCTAACTTTTTTTTTCAAAATTTCAAAAGACATGGGCTATAACCCATCGTTTTTGTCATTTCGTCATTTTTTTCAAATCCTCAAAAATGATGAAAAACGGCGCGCTATAGTATGCCGTACGATATGGGCTATAGCCCACGGTCCAAAATGATGAGAAACGAGGCTAACTTTTTTTTTCAAAATTTCAAAAAACATGGGCTATAACCCATCGTTTTTGTCATTTTGTCATTTTTTTCAAATCCTCAAAAATGATGAAAAACGGCGCGCTATAGTATGCCGTACGATATGGGCTATAGCCCACGGTCCAAAATGATGAGAAACGAGGCTAACTTTTTTTTTTCAAAATTTCAAAAAACATGGGCTATAACCCATCGTTTTTGTCATTTCGTCATTTTTTTCAAATCCTCAAAAATGATGAAAAACGGCGCGCTATAGTATGCCGTACGATATGGGCTATAGGCCACGGTCCAAAATGATGAGAAACGAGGCTAACTTTTTTTTTTCAAAATTTCAAAAAACATGGGCTATAACCCATCGTTTTTGTCATTTCGTCATTTTTTTCAAATCCTCAAAAATGATGAAAAAACGGCGCGCTATAGTATGCCATACGATATGGGCTATAGCCCACGGTCCAAAATGATGAGAAACGAGGCTAACTTTTTTTTTCAAAATTTCAAAAAACATGGGCTATAACCCACCGTTTTTGTCATTTCGTCATTTTTTTCAAATCCTCAAAAATGATGAAAAACGGCGCGCTATAGTATGCCGTACGATATGGGCTATAGCCCACGGTCCAAAATGATGAGAAACGAGGCTAACTTTTTTTTTCAAAATTTCAAAAAACATGGGCTATAACCCATCGTTTTTGTCATTTCGTCATTTTTTTCAAATCCTCAAAAATGATGAAAAACGGCGCGCTATAGTATGCCGTACGATATGGGCTATAGCCCACGGTCCAAAATGATGAGAAACGAGGCTAACTTTTTTTTTCAAAATTTCAAAAGACATGGGCTATAACCCATCGTTTTTGTCATTTCGTCATTTTTTTCAAATCCTCAAAAATGATGAAAAACGGCGCGCTATAGTATGCCGTACGATATGGGCTATAGCCCACGGTCCAAAATGATGAGAAACGAGGCTAACTTTTTTTTTCAAAATTTCAAAAAACATGGGCTATAACCCATCGTTTTTGTCATTTTGTCATTTTTTTCAAATCCTCAAAAATGATGAAAAACGGCGCGCTATAGTATGCCGTACGATATGGGCTATAGCCCACGGTCCAAAATGATGAGAAACGAGGCTAACTTTTTTTTTTCAAAATTTCAAAAAACATGGGCTATAACCCATCGTTTTTGTCATTTCGTCATTTTTTTCAAATCCTCAAAAATGATGAAAAACGGCGCGCTATAGTATGCCGTACGATATGGGCTATAGCCCACGGTCCAAAATGATGAGAAACGAGGCTAACTTTTTTTTTTCAAAATTTCAAAAAACATGGGCTATAACCCATCGTTTTTGTCATTTCGTCATTTTTTTCAAATCCTCAAAAATGATGAAAAACGGCGCGCTATAGTATGCCATACGATATGGGCTATAGCCCACGGTCCAAAATGATGAGAAACGAGGCTAACTTTTTTTTTCAAAATTTCAAAAAACATGGGATATAACCCACCGTTTTTGTCATTTCGTCATTTTTTTCAAATCCTCAAAAATGATGAAAAACGGCGCGCTATAGTATGCCGTACGATATGGGCTATAGCCCACGGTCCAAAATGATGAGAAACGAGGCTAACTTTTTTTTTCAAAATTTCAAAAAACATGGGCTATAACCCATCGTTTTTGTCATTTCGTCATTTTTTTCAAATCCTCAAAAATGATGAAAAACGGCGCGCTATAGTATGCCGTACGATATGGGCTATAGCCCACGGTCCAAAATGATGAGAAACGAGGCTAACTTTTTTTTTCAAAATTTCAAAAAACATGGGATATAACCCACCGTTTTTGTCATTTCGTCATTTTTTTCAAATCCTCAAAAATGATGAAAAACGGCGCGCTATAGTATGCCGTACGATATGGGCTATAGCCCACGGTCCAAAATGATGAGAAACGAGGCTAACTTTTTTTTTCAAAATTTCAAAAAACATGGGCTATAACCCATCGTTTTTGTCATTTCGTCATTTTTTTCAAATCCTCAAAAATGATGAAAAACGGCGCGCTATAGTATGCCGTACGATATGGGCTATAGCCCACGGTCCAAAATGATGAGAAACGAGGCTAACTTTTTTTTTCAAAATTTCAAAAAACATGGGCTATAACCCATCGTTTTTTAATTATTTTTTTTTTTGTCAAATCATCAAAAATGATGAAAAACGGCACGCTATAGTATGCCGTACGATATGGGCTATAGCCCATGGTCCAAAATGATGAGAAACGAGGATAACTCTAATTGTCGTAGTGGTTAAGATGTTGGCTTTCCACGTGGGAGACCAGGGTTCGATTCCCGGCTGTTACACTATCATACAAAAGAAGACCTCAACAGCGCTAAGAAAGATCTGATTAATATGATGCTGTGTTATTTAAACTTTACTAACTGAAGGCTAACGAACAAAAGATCACTTCAAAATTACCAGGAGACTTTGCCTGAGAGTGTCTGACTGATGGTGCAGTGGTCTAATCATCAGTGTTTCAGTACAGACATTCCATGTTCAAGGCCTGTTCCTCCTACAGCTCAGTGCTGCAGTAATTTGAACTTTTCAAGGCTAGAATAAAAAATAAAAACTCAAAAGCACCCGGAGACATCTGCTGAATGCCCAAAGGTGCCGTGGCGTAATGGTGTGGAGCGCTTGGCCCGATGCCTCTGCTACAGTCAGTTGGCCGGTTCAAGTCCCATGTCATGACATCAAGGTGCTGGAGGACCATCGGGAGTTCCTCCTACAGCTCAATGCTGCAGTAATTTGAACTTTTCAAGGCTAGAATGAAAAATAAAAACTCAAAAGCACCCGGAGACATCTGCTGAATGCCCAAAGGTGCCGTGGCGTAATGGTGTGGAGCGCTTGGCCCGATGCCTCTGTTACAGTCTGTTGGCCGGTTCAAGTCCCATGTCATGACATCAAGGTGCTGGAGGACCATCGGGAGTTCCTCCTACAGCTCAATGCTGCAGTAATTTGAACTTTTCAAGGCTAGAATAAAAAATAAAAACTCAAAAGCACCCGGAGACATCTGCTGAATGCCCAAAGGTGCCGTGGCGTAATGGTGTGGAGCGCTTGGCCCGATGCCTCTGCTACATTCAGTTGGCCGGTTCAAGTCCCATGTCATGACATCAAGGTGCTGGAGGACCATTGGGAGTTCCCCCTACAGCTCAATGCTGCAGTAATTTGAACTTTTCAAGGCTAGAATAAAAACTCAAAAGCACCCGGAGACATCTGCTGAATGCCCAAAGGTGCCGTGGCGTAATGGTGTGGAGCGCTTGGCCCGATGCCTCTGCTACAGTCAGTTGGCCGGTTCAAGTCCCATGTCATGACATCAAGGTGCTGGAGGACCATTGGGAGTTCCCCCTACAGCTCAATGCTGCAGTAATTTGAACTTTTCAAGGCTAGAATAAAAACTCAAAAGCACCCGGAGACATCTGCTGAATGCCCAAAGGTGCCGTGGCGTAATGGTGTGGAGCGCTTGGCCCGATGCCTCTGCTACAGTCAGTTGGCCGGTTCAAGTCCCATGTCATGACATCAAGGTGCTGGAGGACCATCGGGAGACGGTGCTCTCTCCCCCTGTTTCCTGAGATGTAACGGTTGGGGCTTATATCTGAAAGAACCCTGTCCAGCTAATCTTTTACCATGAAAATGTCCAATTTAACATACTCTTACCACCTCTCAGTGTGCCATTTTCCAACTGGCCTGGAAGCCAGACATAAAAGAGGGACTTTCCAACCAAGTTTTGGGCCACCTCAATTTCCCAAATTTGTAATTTCCGCAATTTGCAATTTCCAATTTCCGCAATTTCCGCAATTTCCAATTTCCCAAATTCGCAATTTCCGCAATTTCCGCAATTTGCAATTTTCGCAATTTTCAATTTCCTCAATTTCCGCAATTTCCAATTTCCCAAATTTGCAATTTCCGCAATTTCCGCAATTTTCAATTTCCGCAATTTGCAGTTTTTCATTGTCAAATTCATATAGTCACAGACTATTCTGTCAGATGATGGGCCAAAATGCATTGCTATTTATTTTTAAAAGTTTGACCTAATTCTTATCTGTAAAACTTTAGGTGGACAGGGTTCTTTCAAACATAACCCCCAAATGCTACTTTTCAGGAAACAGGGGGAGAGAGCACCGTCTCCCGATGGTCCTCCAGCACCTTGATGTCATGACATGGGACTTGAACCGGCCAACTGACTGTAGCAGAGGCAACGGGCCAAGCGCTCCACACCATTACACCACGGCACCTTTGGGCATTCAGCAGATGTCTCCGGGTGCTTTTGAGTTTTTATTTTTTATTTTTTATTCTAGCCTTGAAAAGTTCAAATTACTGCAGCATTGAGCTGTAGGAGGAACTCCCGATGGTCCTCCAGCACCTTGATGTCATGACATGGGACTTGAACCGGCCAACTGACTGTAACAGAGGCATCGGGCCAAGCGCTCCACACCATTACGCCACGGCACCTTTGGGCATTCAGCAGATGTCTCCGGGTGCTTTTGAGTTTTTATTTTTTATTCTAGCCTTGAAAAGTTCAAATTACTGCAGCATTGAGCTGTAGGAGGAACTCCCGATGGTCCTCCAGCACCTTGATGTCATGACATGGGACTTGAACCGGCCAACTGACTGTAGCAGAGGCATCGGGCCAAGCACTCCACACCATTACGCCACGGCACCTTTGGGCATTCAGCAGATGTCTCCGGGTGCTTTTGAGTTTTAATTTTTTATTCTAGCCTTGAAAAGTTCAAATTACTGCAGCATTGAGCTGTAGGAGGAACAGGCCTTGAACATGGAATGTCTGTACTGAAACACTGATGATTAGACCACTGCACCATCAGTCAGACACTCTCAGGCAAAGTCTCCTGGTAATTTTGAAGTGATCTTTTGTTCGTTAGCCTTCAGTTAGTAAAGTTTAAATAACACAGCATCATATTAATCAGATCTTTCTTAGCGCTGTTGAGATCTTCTTTTGTATGATAGTGTAACAGCCGGGAATCGAACCCTGGTCTCCCACTTGGAAAGCCAACATCTTAACCACTACGACAATTTGAGTTATCCTCATTTCTCATCATTTTGGACCATGGGCTATAGCCCATATCGTACGGCATACTATAGCGTGCCGCTTTTCATCGTTTTTGAGGATTTGAAAATAATGAAAATATGAAAAAAACGATGGGTTATAGCCCATGTCTCATTTAACCAGCCTTTTAGAATTTGGATGGACAGTGAAAATGTTCTTCATGAGACTAGAACCCTGACTAGAACGATATGGGCTATAGCCCATGGTCCAAATTGATGAGAAACGAGGATAAGTCTTTTTTTTTCAAAATTTCAAAAAACATGGGCTATAACCCATCGTTTTTTTATTTTTTCATTTTTTTCAAATCCTCCAAAATTATGAAAAATGGCGTGCTATAGTATGCCGTACGATATGGGCTATAGCCCATGGTCCAAAATGATGAGAAACGAGGCTAACTTTTTTTTTCAAAATTTCAAAAAAGATGGGCTATAACCCATCGTTTTTGTCATTTCGTCATTTTTTTCAAATCCTCAAAAATGATGAAAAACGGCGCGCTATAGTATGCCGTACGATATGGGCTATAGCCCACGGTCCAAAATGATGAGAAACGAGGCTAACTTTTTTTTTCAAAATTTCAAAAAACATGGGCTATAACCCATCGTTTTTGTCATTTCGTAATTTTTTTCAAATCCTCAAAAATGATGAAAAACGGCGCGCTATAGTATGCCGTACGATATGGGCTATAGCCCACGGTCCAAAATGATGAGAAACGAGGCTAACTTTTTTTTTCAAAATTTCAAAAAACATGGGCTATAACCCATCGTTTTTGTCATTTCGTAAATTTTTTCAAATCCTCAAAAATGATGAAAAACGGCGCGCTATAGTATGCCGTACGATATGGGCTATAGCCCACGGTCCAAAATGATGAGAAACGAGGCTAACTTTTTTTTTCAAAATTTCAAAAAACATGGGCTATAACCCATCGTTTTTGTCATTTCGTCATTTTTTTCAAATCCTCAAAAATGATGAAAAACGGCGCGCTATAGTATGCCGTACGATATGGGCTATAGCCCACGGTCCAAAATGATGAGAAACAAGGCTAACTTTTTTTTTCAAAATTTCAAAAAACATGGGCTATAACCCATCGTTTTTGTCATTTCGTCATTTTTTTCAAATCCTCAAAAATGATGAAAAACGGCGCGCTATAGTATGCCGTACGATATGGGCTATAGCCCACGGTCCAAAATGATGAGAAACGAGGCTAACTTTTTTTTTCAAAATTTCAAAAAACATGGGCTATAACCCATCGTTTTTTTCATATTTTCATTATTTTCAAATCCTCAAAAATGATGAAAAACGGCATGCTATAGTATGCCGTACGATATGGGCTATAGCCCACGGTCCAAAATGATGAGAAACGAGGCTAACTTTTTTTTTCAAAATTTCAAAAAACATGGGCTATAACCCATCGTTTTTGTCATTTCGTCATTTTTTTCAAATCCTCAAAAATGATGAAAAACGGCGCGCTATAGTATGCCGTACGATATGGGCTATAGCCCACGGTCCAAAATAATGAGAAACGAGGCTAACTTTTTTTTTCAAAATTTCAAAAAACATGGGCTATAACCCATCGTTTTTGTCATTTCGTCATTTTTTTCAAATCCTCAAAAATGATGAAAAACGGCGCGCTATAGTATGCCGTACGATATGGGCTATAGCCCACGGTCCAAAATGATGAGAAACGAGGCTAACTTTTTTTTTCAAAATTTCAAAAAACATGGGCTATAACCCATCGTTTTTGTCATTTCGTAATTTTTTTCAAATCCTCAAAAATGATGAAAAACGGCGCGCTATAGTATGCCGTACGATATGGGCTAAAGCCCACGGTCCAAAATGATGAGAAACGAGGCTAACTTTATTTTTCAAAATTTCAAAAAACATGGGCTATAACCCATCGTTTTTGTCATTTCGTAATTTTTTTCAAATCCTCAAAAATGATGAAAAACGGCGCGCTATAGTATGCCGTACGATATGGGCTATAGCCCACGGTCCAAAATGATGAGAAACGAGGCTAACTTTTTTTATCAAAATTTCAAAAAACATGGGCTATAACCCATCGTTTTTGTCATTTCGTCATTTTTTTCAAATCCTCAAAAATGATGAAAAACGGCGCGCTATAGTATGCCGTACGATATGGGCTATAGCCCACGGTCCAAAATGATGAGAAACGATGCTAACTTTTTCTTTCAAAATTTCAAAAAACATGGGCTATAACCCATCGTTTTTGTCATTTCGTCATTTTTTTCAAATCCTCAAAAATGATGAAAAACGGCACGCTATAGTATGCCGTACGATATGGGCTATAGCCCACGGTCCAAAATGATGAGAAACGAGGCTAACTTTTTTTTTCAAAATTTCAAAAAACATGGGCTATAACCCATCGTTTTTGTCATTTCGTCATTTTTTTCAAATCCTCAAAAATGATGAAAAACGGCGCGCTATAGTATGCCGTACGATATGGGCTATAGCCCACGGTCCAAAATGATGAGAAACGAGGCTAACTTTTTTTTTTCAAAATTTCAAAAAACATGGGCTATAACCCATCGTTTTTGTCATTTCGTCATTTTTTTCAAATCCTCAAAAATGATGAAAAACGGCGCGCTATAGTATGCCGTACGATATGGGCTATAGCCCACGGTCCAAAATGATGAGAAACGAGGCTAACTTTTTTTTTCAAAATTTCAAAAAACATGGGCTATAACCCATCGTTTTTGTCATTTCGTCATTTTTTTCAAATCCTCAAAAATGATGAAAAACGGCGCGCTATAGTATGCCGTACGATATGGGCTATAGCCCACGGTCCAAAATGATGAGAAACGAGGCTAACTTTTTTTTTCAAAATTTCAAAAAACATGGGCTATAACCCATCGTTTTTGTCATTTCGTAATTTTTTTCAAATCCTCAAAAATGATGAAAAACGGCGCGCTATAGTATGCCGTACGATATGGGCTATAGCCCACGGTCCAAAATGATGAGAAACGAGGCTAACTTTTTTTTTCAAAATTTCAAAAAACATGGGCTATAACCCATCGTTTTTGTCATTTCGTCATTTTTTTCAAATCCTCAAAAATGATGAAAAACGGCGCGCTATAGTATGCCGTACGATATGGGCTATAGCCCACGGTCCAAAATAATGAGAAACGAGGCTAACTTTTTTTTTCAAAATTTCAAAAAACATGGGCTATAACCCATCGTTTTTGTCATTTTGTCATTTTTTTCAAATCCTCAAAAATGATGAAAAACGGCGCGCTATAGTATGCCGTACGATATGGGCTATAGCCCACGGTCCAAAATGATGAGAAACGAGGCTAACTTTTTTTTTTCAAAATTTCAAAAAACATGGGCTATAACCCATCGTTTTTGTCATTTCGTCATTTTTTTCAAATCCTCAAAAATGATGAAAAACGGCGCGCTATAGTATGCCGTACGATATGGGCTATAGCCCACGGTCCAAAATGATGAGAAACGAGGCTAACTTTTTTTTTTCAAAATTTCAAAAAACATGGGCTATAACCCATCGTTTTTGTCATTTCGTCATTTTTTTCAAATCCTCAAAAATGATGAAAAACGGCGCGCTATAGTATGCCATACGATATGGGCTATAGCCCACGGTCCAAAATGATGAGAAACGAGGCTAACTTTTTTTTTCAAAATTTCAAAAAACATGGGCTATAACCCACCGTTTTTGTCATTTCGTCATTTTTTTCAAATCCTCAAAAATGATGAAAAACGGCGCGCTATAGTATGCCGTACGATATGGGCTATAGCCCACGGTCCAAAATGATGAGAAACGAGGCTAACTTTTTTTTTCAAAATTTCAAAAAACATGGGCTATAACCCATCGTTTTTGTCATTTCGTCATTTTTTTCAAATCCTCAAAAATGATGAAAAACTGCGCGCTATAGTATGCCGTACGATATGGGCTATAGCCCACGGTCCAAAATGATGAGAAACGAGGCTAACTTTTTTTTTCAAAATTTCAAAAAACATGGGCTATAACCCATCGTTTTTTAAATTTAATTTTTTTTGTCAAATCATCAAAAATGATGAAAAACGGCACGCTATAGTATGCCGTACGATATGGGCTATAGCCCATGGTCCAAAATGATGAGAAACGAGGATAACTCTAATTGTCGTAGTGGTTAAGATGTTGGCTTTCCACGTGGGAGACCAGGGTTCGATTCCCGGCTGTTACACTATCATACAAAAGAAGACCTCAACAGCGCTAAGAAAGATCTGATTAATATGATGCTGTGTTATTTAAACTTTACTAACTGAAGGCTAACGAACAAAAGATCACTTCAAAATTACCAGGAGACTTTGCCTGAGAGTGTCTGACTGATGGTGCAGTGGTCTAATCATCAGTGTTTCAGTACAGACATTCCATGTTCAAGGCCTGTTCCTCCTACAGCTCAATGCTGCAGTAATTTGAACTTTTCAAGGCTAGAATAAAAAATAAAAACTCAAAAGCACCCGGAGACATCTGCTGAATGCCCAAAGGTGCCGTGGCGTAATGGTGTGGAGCGCTTGGCCCGATGCCTCTGCAGTCAGTTGGCCGGTTCAAGTCCCATGTCATGACATCAAGGTGCTGGAGGACCATCGGGAGTTCCTCCTACAGCTCAATGCTGCAGTAATTTGAACTTTTCAAGGCTAGAATAAAAAATAAAAACTCAAAAGCACCCGGAGACATCTGCTGAATGCCCAAAGGTGCCGTGGCGTAATGGTGTGGAGCGCTTGCCCCGATGCCTCTGTTACAGTCTGTTGGCCGGTTCAAGTCCCATGTCATGACATCAAGGTGCTGGAGGACCATCGGGAGTTCCTCCTACAGCTCAATGCTGCAGTAATTTGAACTTTTCAAGGCTAGAATAAAAAATAAAAACTCAAAAGCACCCGGAGACATCTGCTGAATGCCCAAAGGTGCCGTGGCCTAATGGTGTGGAGCGCTTGGCCCGATGCCTCTGCTACAGTCAGTTGGCCGGTTCAAGTCCCATGTCATGACATCAAGGTGCTGGAGGACCATTGGGAGTTCCCCCTACAGCTCAATGCTGCAGTAATTTGAACTTTTCAAGGCTAGAATAAAAACTCAAAAGCACCCGGAGACATCTGCTGAATGCCCAAAGGTGCCGTGGCGTAATGGTGTGGAGCGCTTGGCCCGATGCCTCTGCTACAGTCAGTTGGCCGGTTCAAGTCCCATGTCATGACATCAAGGTGCTGGAGGACCATCGGGAGACGGTGCTCTCTCCCCCTGTTTCCTGAGATGTAACGGTTGGGGCTTATATCTGAAAGAACCCTGTCCAGCTAATCTTTTACCATGAAAATGTCCAATTTAACATACTCTTACCACCTCTCAGTGTGCCATTTTCCAACTGGCCTGGAAGCCAGACATAAAAGAGGGACTTTCCAACCAAGTTTTGGGCCACCTCAATTTCCCAAATTTGTAATTTCCGCAATTTGCAATTTCCAATTTCCGCAATTTCCGCAATTTCCAATTTCCCAAATTTGCAATTTCCGCAATTTCCGCAATTTTCAATTTTCGCAATTTTCAATTTCCTCAATTTCCGCAATTTCCAATTTCCCAAATTTGCAATTTCCGCAATTTTCAATTTCCGCAATTTGCAGTTTTTCATTGTCAAATTCATATAGTCACAGACTATTCTGTCAGATGATGGGCCAAAATGCATTGCTATTTATTTTTAAAAGTTTGACCTAATTCTTATCTGTAAAACTTTAGGTGGACAGGGTTCTTTCAAACATAACCCCCAAATGCTACTTTTCAGGAAACAGGGGGAGAGAGCACCGTCTCCCGATGGTCCTCCAGCACCTTGATGTCATGACATGGGACTTGAACCGGCCAACTGACTGTAGCAGAGGCAACGGGCCAAGCGCTCCACACCATTACACCACGGCACCTTTGGGCATTCAGCAGATGTCTCCGGGTGCTTTTGAGTTTTTATTTTTTATTCTAGCCTTGAAAAGTTCAAATTACTGCAGCATTGAGCTGTAGGAGGAACTCCCGATGGTCCTCCAGCACCTTGATGTCATGACATGGGACTTGAACCGGCCAACTGACTGTAACAGAGGCATCGGGCCAAGCGCTCCACACCATTACGCCACAGCACCTTTGGGCATTCAGCAGATGTCTCCGGGTGCTTTTGAGTTTTTATTTTTTATTCTAGCCTTGAAAAGTTCAAATTACTGCAGCATTGAGCTGTAGGAGGAACTCCCGATGGTCCTCCAGCACCTTGATGTCATGACATGGGACTTGAACCGGCCAACTGACTGTAGCAGAGGCATCGGGCCAAGCGCTCCACACCATTACGCCACGGCACCTTTGGGCATTCAGCAGATGTCTCCGGGTGCTTTTGAGTTTTTATTTTTTATTCTAGCCTTGAAAAGTTCAAATTACTGCAGCATTGAGCTGTAGGAGGAACAGGCCTTGAACATGGAATGTCTGTACTGAAACACTGATGATTAGACCACTGCACCATCAGTCAGACACTCTCAGGCAAAGTCTCCTGGTAATTTTGAAGTGATCTTTTGTTCGTTAGCCTTCAGTTAGTAAAGTTTAAATAACACAGCATCATATTAATCAGATCTTTCTTAGCGCTGTTGAGATCTTCTTTTGTATGATAGTGTAACAGCCGGGAATCGAACCCTGGTCTCCCACTTGGAAAGCCAACATCTTAACCACTACGACAATTTGAGTTATCCTCATTTCTCATCATTTTGGACCATGGGCTATAGCCCATATCGTACGGCATACTATAGCACGCCGCTTTTCATCGTTTTTGAGGATTTGAAAATAATGAAAATATGAAAAAAACGATGGGTTATAGCCCATGTCTCATTTAACCAGCCTTTTAGAATTTAGATGGACAGTGAAAATGTTCTTCATGAGACTAGAACCCTGACTAGAACGATATGGGCTATAGCCCATGGTCCAAAATGATGAGAAACGAGGATAAGTTTTTTTTTTCAAAATTTCAAAAAACATGGGCTATAACCCATCGTTTTTTTATTTTTTCATTTTTTTCAAATCCTCCAAAATGATGAAAAACGGCGCGCTATAGTATGCCGTACGATATGGGCTATAGCCCACGGTCCAAAATGATGAGAAACGAGGCTAACTTTTTTTTTCAAAATTTCAAAAAACATGGGCTATAACCCATCGTTTTTGTCATTTCGTCATTTTTTTCAAATCCTCAAAAATGATGAAAAACGGCGCGCTATAGTATGCCGTACGATATGGGCTATAGCCCATGGTCCAAAATGATGAGAAACGAGGCTAACTTTTTTTTTCAAAATTTCAAAAAACATGGGCTATAACCCATCGTTTTTTTATTTTTTCATTTTTTTCAAATCCTCCGAAATGATGAAAAACGGCGTGCTATAGTATGCCGTACGATATGGGCTATAGCCCATGGTCCAAAATGATGAGAAACGAGGATAACCTTTCTTTTCAAAATTTCAAAAAACATGGGCTATAACCCATCGTTTTTTTCATTTTTTTTCAAATCCTCAAAAATGATGAAAAACGGCGTGCTATAGTATGCCGTACGATATGGGCTATATCCCATGGTCCAAAATGATGAGAAACGAGGCTAACTTTTTTTTTCAAAATTTCAAAAAAGATGGGCTATAACCCATCGTTTTTGTCATTTCGTCATTTTTTTCAAATCCTCAAAAATGATGAAAAACGGCGCGCTATAGTATGCCGTACGATATGGGCTATAGCCCACGGTCCAAAATGATGAGAAACGAGGCTAACTTTTTTTTTCAAAATTTCAAAAAACATGGGCTATAACCCATCGTTTTTGTCATTTCGTAATTTTTTTCAAATCCTCAAAAATGATGAAAAACGGCGCGCTATAGTATGCCGTACGATATGGGCTATAGCCCACGGTCCAAAATGATGAGAAACGAGGCTAACTTTTTTTTTCAAAATTTCAAAAAACATGGGCTATAACCCATCGTTTTTGTCATTTCGTAATTTTTTTCAAATCCTCAAAAATGATGAAAAACGGCGCGCTATAGTATGCCGTACGATATGGGCTATAGCCCACGGTCCAAAATGATGAGAAACGAGGCTAACTTTTTTTTTCAAAATTTCAAAAAACATGGGCTATAACCCATAGTTTTTGTCATTTCGTCATTTTTTTCAAATCCTCAAAAATGATGAAAAACGGCGCGCTATAGTATGCCGTACGATATGGGCTATAGCCCACGGTCCAAAATGATGAGAAACAAGGCTAACTTTTTTTTTCAAAATTTCAAAAAACATGGGCTATAACCCATCGTTTTTGTCATTTCGTCATTTTTTTCAAATCCTCAAAAATGATGAAAAACGGCGCGCTATAGTATGCCGTACGATATGGGCTATAGCCCACGGTCCAAAATGATGAGAAACGAGGCTAACTTTTTTTTTCAAAATTTCAAAAAACATGGGCTATAACCCATCGTTTTTTTCATATTTTCATTATTTTCAAATCCTCAAAAATGATGAAAAACGGCATGCTATAGTATGCCGTACGATATGGGCTATAGCCCACGGTCCAAAATGATGAGAAACGAGGCTAACTTTTTTTTTCAAAATTTCAAAAAACATAGGCTATAACCCATCGTTTTTGTCATTTCGTCATTTTTTTCAAATCCTCAAAAATGATGAAAAACGGCGCGCTATAGTATGCCGTACGATATGGGCTATAGCCCACGGTCCAAAATGATGAGAAACGAGGCTAACTTTTTTTTTCAAAATTTCAAAAAACATGGGCTATAACCCATCGTTTTTGTCATTTTGTCATTTTTTTCAAATCCTCAAAAATGATGAAAAACGGCGCGCTATAGTATGCCGTACGATATGGGCTATAGCCCACGGTCCAAAATGATGAGAAACGAGGCTAACTTTTTTTTCCAAAATTTCAAAAAACATGGGCTATAACCCATCGTTTTTGTCATTTCGTAATTTTTTTCAAATCCTCAAAAATGATGAAAAACGGCGCGCTATAGTATGCCATACGATATGGGCTATAGCCCACGGTCCAAAATGATGAGAAACGAGGCTAACTTTTTTTTTCAAAATTTCAAAAAACATGGGCTATAACCCATCGTTTTTGTCATTTCGTAATTTTTTTCAAATCCTCAAAAATGATGAAAAACGGCGCGCTATAGTATGCCGTACGATATGGGCTATAGCCCACGGTCCAAAATGATGAGAAACGAGGCTAACTTTTTTTTTCAAAATTTCAAAAAACATGGGCTATAACCCATCGTTTTTGTCATTTCGTAATTTTTTTCAAATCCTCAAAAATGATGAAAAACGGCGCGCTATAGTATGCCGTACGATATGGGCTATAGCCCACGGTCCAAAATGATGAGAAACGAGGCTAACTTTTTTTTTCAAAATTTCAAAAAACATGGGCTATAACCCATAGTTTTTGTCATTTCGTCATTTTTTTCAAATCCTCAAAAATGATGAAAAACGGCGCGCTATAGTATGCCGTACGATATGGGCTATAGCCCACGGTCCAAAATGATGAGAAACAAGGCTAACTTTTTTTTTCAAAATTTCAAAAAACATGGGCTATAACCCATCGTTTTTGTCATTTCGTCATTTTTTTCAAATCCTCAAAAATGATGAAAAACGGCGCGCTATAGTATGCCGTACGATATGGGCTATAGCCCACGGTCCAAAATGATGAGAAACGAGGCTAACTTTTTTTTTCAAAATTTCAAAAAACATGGGCTATAACCCATCGTTTTTTTCATATTTTCATTATTTTCAAATCCTCAAAAATGATGAAAAACGGCATGCTATAGTATGCCGTACGATATGGGCTATAGCCCACGGTCCAAAATGATGAGAAACGAGGCTAACTTTTTTTTTCAAAATTTCAAAAAACATAGGCTATAACCCATCGTTTTTGTCATTTCGTCATTTTTTTCAAATCCTCAAAAATGATGAAAAACGGCGCGCTATAGTATGCCGTACGATATGGGCTATAGCCCACGGTCCAAAATGATGAGAAACGAGGCTAACTTTTTTTTTCAAAATTTCAAAAAACATGGGCTATAACCCATCGTTTTTGTCATTTTGTCATTTTTTTCAAATCCTCAAAAATGATGAAAAACGGCGCGCTATAGTATGCCGTACGATATGGGCTATAGCCCACGGTCCAAAATGATGAGAAACGAGGCTAACTTTTTTTTCCAAAATTTCAAAAAACATGGGCTATAACCCATCGTTTTTGTCATTTCGTAATTTTTTTCAAATCCTCAAAAATGATGAAAAACGGCGCGCTATAGTATGCCATACGATATGGGCTATAGCCCACGGTCCAAAATGATGAGAAACGAGGCTAACTTTTTTTTTCAAAATTTCAAAAAACATGGGCTATAACCCATCGTTTTTGTCATTTCGTAATTTTTTTCAAATCCTCAAAAATGATGAAAAACGGCGCGCTATAGTATGCCGTACGATATGGGCTATAGCCCACGGTCCAAAATGATGAGAAACGAGGCTAACTTTTTTTTTCAAAATTTCAAAAAACATGGGCTATAACCCATCGTTTTTGTCATTTCGTCATTTTTTTCAAATCCTCAAAAATGATGAAAAACGGCGCGCTATAGTATGCCGTACGATATGGGCTATAGCCCACGGTCCAAAATGATGAGAAACGAGGCTAACTTTTTCTTTCAAAATTTCAAAAAACATGGGCTATAACCCATCGTTTTTGTCATTTCGTCATTTTTTTCAAATCCTCAAAAATGATGAAAAACGGCGCGCTATAGTATGCCGTACGATATGGGCTATAGCCCACGGTCCAAAATGATGAGAAACGAGGCTAACTTTTTTTTTCAAAATTTCAAAAAACATGGGCTATAACCCATCGTTTTTGTCATTTCGTCATTTTTTTCAAATCCTCAAAAATGATGAAAAACGGCGCGCTATAGTATGCCGTACGATATGGGCTATAGCCCACGGTCCAAAATGATGAGAAACGAGGCTAACTTTTTTTTTTCAAAATTTCAAAAAACATGGGCTATAACCCATCGTTTTTGTCATTTCGTCATTTTTTTCAAATCCTCAAAAATGATGAAAAACGGCGCGCTATAGTATGCCGTACGATATGGGCTATAGCCCACGGTCCAAAATGATGAGAAACGAGGCTAACTTTTTTTTTCAAAATTTCAAAAAACATGGGCTATAACCCATCGTTTTTGTCATTTCGTCATTTTTTTCAAATCCTCAAAAATGATGAAAAACGGCGCGCTATAGTATGCCGTACGATATGGGCTATAGCCCACGGTCCAAAATGATGAGAAACGAGGCTAACTTTTTTTTTCAAAATTTCAAAAAACATGGGCTATAACCCACCGTTTTTGTCATTTCGTCATTTTTTTCAAATCCTCAAAAATGATGAAAAACGGCGCGCTATAGTATGCCGTACGATATGGGCTATAGCCCACGGTCCAAAATGATGAGAAACGAGGCTAACTTTTTTTTTTTTTTTTTTCAAAAAACATGGGCTATAACCCATCGTTTTTGTCATTTCGTCATTTTTTTCAAATCCTCAAAAATGATGAAAAACGGCGCGCTATAGTATGCCGTACGATATGGGCTATAGCCCACGGTCCAAAATGATGAGAAACGAGGCTAACTTTTTTTTTCAAAATTTCAAAAAACATGGGCTATAACCCATCGTTTTTGTCATTTCGTCATTTTTTGTCAAATCATCAAAAATGATGAAAAACGGCACGCTATAGTATGCCGTACGATATGGGCCAATGGTCCAAAATGATGAGAAACGAGGATAACTCTAATTGTCGTAGTGGTTAAGATGTTGGCTTTCCACGTGGGAGACCAGGGTTCGATTCCCGGCTGTTACACTATCATACAAAAGAAGACCTCAACAGCGCTAAGAAAGATCTGATTAATATGATGCTGTGTTATTTAAACTTTACTAACTGAAGGCTAACGAACAAAAGATCACTTCAAAATTACCAGGAGACTTTGCCTGAGAGTGTCTGACTGATGGTGCAGTGGTCTAATCATCAGGGTTTCAGTACAGACATTCCATGTTCAAGGCCTGTTCCTCCTACAGCTCAATGCTGCAGTAATTTGAACTTTTCAAGGCTAGAATAAAAAATAGAAACTCAAAAGCACCCGGAGACATCTGCTGAATGCCCAAAGGTGCCGTGGCGTAATGGTGTGGAGCGCTTGGCCCGATGCCTCTGCTACAGTCAGTTGGCCGGTTCAAGTCCCATGTCATGACATCAAGGTGCTGGAGGACCATCGGGAGTTCCTCCTACAGCTCAATGCTGCAGTAATTTGAACTTTTCAAGGCTAGAATAAAAAATAAAAACTCAAAAGCACCCGGAGACATCTGCTTAATGCCCAAAGGTGCCGTGGCGTAATGGTGTGGAGCGCTTGGCCCGTTGCCTCTGCTACAGTCAGTTGGCCGGTTCAAGTCCCATGTCATGACATCAAGGTGCTGGAGGACCATCGGGAGTTCCTCCTACAGCTCAATGCTGCAGTAATTTGAACTTTTCAAGGCTAGAATAAAAAAGAAAAACTCAAAAGCACCCGGAGACATCTGCTGAATGCCCAAAGGTGCCGTGGCGTAATGGTGTGGAGCGCTTGGCCCGATGCCTCTGCTACAGTCAGTTGGCCGGTTCAAGTCCCATGTCATGACATCAAGGTGCTGGAGGACCATTGGGAGTTCCCCCTACAGCTCAATGCTGCAGTAATTTGAACTTTTCAAGGCTAGAATAAAAACTCAAAAGCACCCGGAGACATCTGCTGAATGCCCAAAGGTGCCGTGGCGTAATGGTGTGGAGCGCTTGGCCCGATGCCTCTGCTACAGTCAGTTGGCCGGTTCAAGTCCCATGTCATGACATCAAGGTGCTGGAGGACCATCGGGAGACGGTGCTCTCTCCCCCTGTTTCCTGAGATGTAACGGTTGGGGCTTATATCTGAAAGAACCCTGTCCAGCTAATCTTTTACCATGAAAATGTCCAATTTAACATACTCTTACCACCTCTCAGTGTGCCATTTTCCAACTGGCCTGGAAGCCAGACATAAAAGAGGGACTTTCCAACCAAGTTTTGGGCCACCTCAATTTCCCAAATTTGTAATTTCCGCAATTTCCAATTTCCGCAATTTCCGCAATTTCCGCAATTTCCAATTTCCCAAATTTGCAATTTCCGCAATTTCCGCAATTTGCAATTTTCGCAATTTTCAATTTCCTCAATTTCCGCAATTTCCAATTTCCCAAATTTGCAATTTCCGCAATTTCCAATTTCCCAAATTTGCAATTTCCGCAATTTCCGCAATTTGCAATTTTCGCAATTTTCAATTTCCTCAATTTCCGCAATTTCCAATTTCCCAAATTTGCAATTTCCGCAATTTTCAATTTCCGCAATTTGCAGTTTTTCATTGTCAAATTCATATAGTCACAGACTATTCTGTCAGATGATGGGCCAAAATGCATTGCTATTTATTTTTAAAAGTTTGACCTAATTCTTATCTGTAAAACTTTAGGTGGACAGGGTTCTTTCAAACATAACCCCCAAATGCTACTTTTCAGGAAACAGGGGGAGAGAGCACCGTCTCCCGATGGTCCTCCAGCACCTTGATGTCATGACATGGGACTTGAACCGGCCAACTGACTGAAGCAGAGGCAACGGGCCAAACGCTCCACACCATTACACCACGGCACCTTTGGGCATTCAGCAGATGTCTCCGGGTGCTTTTGAGTTTTTATTTTTTATTCTAGCCTTGAAAAGTTCAAATTACTGCAGCATTGAGCTGTAGGAGGAACTCCCGATGGTCCTCCAGCACCTTGATGTCATGACATGGGACTTGAACCGGCCAACTGACTGTAACAGAGGCATCGGGCCAAGCGCTCCACACCATTACGCCACGGCACCTTTGGGCATTCAGCAGATGTCTCCGGGTGCTTTTGAGTTTTTATTTTTTATTCTAGCCTTGAAAAGTTCAAATTACTGCAGCATTGAGCTGTAGGAGGAACTCCCGATGGTCCTCCAGCACCTTGATGTCATGACATGGGACTTGAACCGGCTAACTGACTGTAGCAGAGGCATCGGGTCAAGCGCTCCACACCATTACGCCACGGCACCTTTGGGCATTCAGCAGATGTCTCCGGGTGCTTTTGAGTTTTTATTTTTTATTCTAGCCTTGAAAAGTTCAAATTACTGCAGCATTGAGCTGTAGGAGGAACTCCCGATGGTCCTCCAGCACCTTGATGTCATGACATGGGACTTGAACCGGCCAACTGACTGTAGCAGAGGCATCGGGCCAAGAGCTCCACACCATTACGCCACGGCACCTTTGGGCATTCAGCAGATGTCTCCGGGTGCTTTTGAGTTTTTATTTTTTATTCTAGCCTTGAAAAGTTCAAATTACTGCAGCATTGAGCTGTAGGAGGAACTCCCGATGGTCCTCCAGCACCTTGATGTCATGACATGGGACTTGAACCGGCTAACTGACTGTAGCAGAGGCATCGGGTCAAGCGCTCCACACCATTACGCCACGGTACCTTTGGGCATTCAGCAGATGTCTCCGGGTGCTTTTGAGTTTTTATTTTTTATTCTAGCCTTGAAAAGTTCAAATTACTGCAGCATTGAGCTGTAGGAGGAACAGGCCTTGAACATGGAATGTCTGTACTGAAACCCTGATGATTAGACCACTGTCTAAGTCTCCTGGTAATTTTGAAGTGATCTTTTGTTCGTTAGCCTCCAGTTAGTAAAGTTTAAATAACACAGCATCATATTAATCAGATCTTTCTTAGTGCTGTTGAGGTCTTCTTTTGTATGATAGTGTAACAGCCGGGAATCGAACCCTGGTCTCCCACTTGGAAAGCCAACATCTTAACCACTACGACAATTTGAGTTATCCTCATTCCTCATCATTTTGGACCATGGGCTATAGCCCATATCGTACGGCATACTATAGCACGCCGCTTTTCATCGTTTTTGAGGATTTGAAAATAATGAAAATATGAAAAAAACGATGGGTTATAGCCCATGTCTCATTTAACCAGCCTTTTAGAATTTAGATGGACAGTGAAAATGTTCTTCATGAGACTAGAACCCTGACTAGAACGATATGGGCTATAGCCCATGGTCCAAAATGATGAGAAACGAGGATACGTTTTTTTTTTTTTCAAAATTTCACAAAACATGGGCTATAACCCATCGTTTTTTTATTTTTTCATTTTTTTCAAATCCTCCAAAATGATGAAAAACGGCGCGCTATAGTATGCCATACGATATGGGCTATAGCCCACGGTCCAAAATGATGAGAAACGAGGCTAACTTTTTTTTTCAAAATTTCAAAAAACATGGGCTATAACCCATCGTTTTTTTATTTTTTCATTTTTTTCAAATCCTCCGAAATGATGAAAAACGGCGTGCTATAGTATGCCGTACGATATGGGCTATAGCCCATGGTCCAAAATGATGAGGAATGAGGATAACTCAAATTGTCGTAGTGGTTAAGATGTTGGCTTTCCAAGTGGGAGACCAGGGTTCGATTCCCGGCTGTTACACTATCATACAAAAGAAGACCTCAACAGCACTAAGAAAGATCTGATTAATATGATGCTGTTTCAAAAAACATGGGCTATAACCCATTATTTTTTCAAAATTCAAAATTACGCAATTTCCGCAATTTTTCAAAAAATTCAGAAAACGATCGGCTATAAACTACAAAACATTTAAAAGTAAAAATTTCCAGCATGGTCCAAAATGATGAGAATCGAAGCTAACTAAATAACTCAGAAAGCATTATATTTCATATATTTCATGTCATAGTTTTAGAAATATAGCAAAGTGTCACAGAGCCACTTGACTAATGTGGGATTCGAACCCTGGACCTGTGGATCACAAGTACAGATACTCATCACACTGAGCTAACTGCTGGTTGCTACAACACAGCTTTTCTGTGCTAGTTGATGTTAGTGTGGAATGCAAAGTGTCAGTAAAGAATGGCGTGGGATTGGCCCCTTTATTTTTTTGAACCCACCATCTCCCGATCATGTGGCAGCATTCTAACACACTGAGCCACTGGCTCCAGACAATTCACACTTATTTTTTGTTTCTTTTGTTCTTCTGTAAACTCATAAAGTTTTTCACTCCGTGAGATCAGCCAAAGAGTCGAAGGGTTTTCTGTACCTCATTTGAACTGCCTAAATCCAGGATTGAAACAGGGACCGACCTTTAAATCTTCAGCAGGTTCGAACTTGATGCAGTTGAGAATGTCTGACTTAACCCACCTTTCAGAATATAGAGGTTCTTTAGGAGGTTAAAAAACAATGCACACTTTCGACATAAAAGCCCTAAAGAAACAAGTGTAATTCAAATCAAATCAAAAATCAAAATCAAATGCGACTGTGTACCGAGGTACATGGCCAAAGCAGGTTCAAGGCCAGCCTGGGGGACCAAGCTGTAACCAAGCACTGAAGCCAATACTCATCGATGTACTCTGTTACCCTGGGTCTACTGGGATGCAGTACAGTGGGGCCGGGGGGGGTATTTCCCCCCCGGTGTTT
>NC_137879.1:25183589-25276089 GCF_963924005.1 Protomyctophum bolini | reverse complement strand
CGAGAGAAGAGATTCTCCAAACAATTCCCCTGCAGAATTATTTGGCAAGCCTTCACCAAAGAATTATGTAACTGTAATCTAACTAACACAAAAATTCATGAAAACTAAACTACCGGTAAGCCTTTTCAAAAACTAAAAACTAAACTAAACTAGTACACCTGCTTTAAACCACATTAAAACTAAATTTGAAAACAAAATTTCGAAATTAAATAAAACTAAAAACTAAAATAACATCGACAAACTCACACATACCAGAAAGATTTCCATGTTGACATCCCAGAACCACGCAGGGGCAGGCTAACTGCTAAGCCTTCTGGGAAATTCTGGATACCAATTCCGACAGCCAAGTTTCTGAACAGGGGAAAAGTGAAATAATACCTAAAGTTTCAGATCACAGTTTCACAATATTATTTAGCACCCAATTTAGCAAGTATATATTCTACGGTATACAAGGACCCAGCAACACAGTGGATCTCAATTGTAAATAGTTCATAAAATGTGTGTACAATTCCTTGCAAAATGATAAAACAACCGCTAGTGAAGCGTGGCGGTTACTTTTACTTTTATGCATGTGTATGTTAATTAAAAGCATGTGCCTTCTTAACATAAATTAAACAAATACTTCCATGCCAGAAATAATCTAAATATAATATAGAATAAATCTTTGACTTATACTGTGAAGCACACACACTGCTGATTCTGGACAACCTAGACTCGTAAGCATAAATCCAGTGTGTGGAAGTGGAAGGCAAAGGGAGGGAGATGTTCAATTACAACATTTACAAGACAACGGTCAGAATAGGTGACATGGACATTTTGTCAGCCATAAGTGTTTAGGGTGTAAATTGTAATCTTAATAATAACGATATGAAGCAGCAATAAATCTCTAGTCTAAACCAGCCTCAACAGAAGAGTTGTAAGTAATCAGAATCTGCTCGTAATTCACACATAAAAGTCAAAGCCAGCCTGGTCCCTAACATTGTCCTTGACAATTTCTCCAATAGCAACAGCAAACATTATTTTACGATGCATTTTTATGCATTTACACTTGGCTTCAACCAAAATCATAGATATTTTAGTTCCTTTCCATGATATGTAGGGTTATGTAAACATTTGATTTTCAACTGAAACATTTTCAGGGAATCTGAACAATGGAAGACTAGCAAATATTCTTTATAATAATGCTCCATGCTTGCGTGAACGCAGCGCACATGTTACAAGATAGATAGATAGAATACTTTATTGGCAGTTTAAGAAAATTACAGAAAATGACATAATTTTAAAAAACGCCAAATGGACTTAGACACAAAAAAGCCTTCGCTTGTTTCCATTGTGGTCCACTTTGTAAGTAATGTAAGTAAGTAATGAAACTATACACATACATACTGTACAGACAAAACAACCATGGAACATATAATAAATAATCCTTATATATAAGGCTGGGTGGGAGCTATATACATAGGACAAGAGGTACCCTGAGAGAATAGAGCGCCGCAGTCCCGCCCCCTTTCAGAAAAGCGAGTGGCCCAGGAAATGAAACCCCAATGCATTCTCCCATTGGCACTTCTAATATAATTTATTTAAAGACGGTTACGCCGCGGACAAAGCCAACTCGGATCATGACAAATCATGACAATGAACACAATGTTTTGGGCCGATCAAATCATTAGAAAGAAGAAAAGAAAGTCAGGAGACAACACTATTTGTTTTGTTTTTCGTCTTATAAATTATTTGATCGGCCCAAAACATTGTGTTCATTGTCATGATTTGTCACGATCCGAGTTGGCTTTGTCCGCGGCGTAACCGTCTTTAAATAAATTATATTAGAAGTGCCGATGGGAGAATGCATTGGGGTTTCATTTCCTGGGCCACTCGCTTTTCTGAAAGGGGGCGGGACTGCGGCGCTCTTCCTGCATGAGCATGGGAGATGGGCTATCCAGGGTCGGAATCTAACTATGACCAGTGAGTGTGTAGATGGAGCCATGATTTCAGGTCTTTCCTAAATATTGCAATAGAATTTAGGGATTTCAGGGCTGGAGGGAGTGCATTCCACAGAGTAGTGGCTGCGTAGAAAACATGAGTGTCCTGAAACTGGGGGGAACTAGATCATAAGGACTTCCTCTGGTTGAGTACCTGTGAGCATCCCTCACTCTGGGCAGGTAGCCCATCAGGTACTCTGGAACAGAGACACCTAGGATCTTGAAGACCAGACACAATGAGAGCTGAGATACTCTCTCCTCCACCCTTAGCCATCCCAGGCTACTAAAGTGGGCAGAGGTAAGATGAGACCTGGGGTTCAATTTTAGTAGTAACCTCACAAGCTTGTTTTGGGAGGTCTGCAGCTTTGTTTTCAAAAGCGTGGAGATACCTCTGTACCATGAAGTACACGCATAGTCAAAGTGGCACTGGATGAGGGCACCGGCCAAGGTCCTCATAGCACTGGACACCCCACCCACTGCTTGCTGGGTGCGCAGCGTTAGTCCCAATATTTCTATATTGGGATATATTACTACCCTACAGTGTTGATTTCGTCAACTAAAACTAAGATGAAAAATGTTCGTCGACTAACTTATTCCACTGACGAAAACTACATGGAAACTAAATAAAAACTAAGCTTCGATGACTAAAACTAAGACTAAATATACTGACAATTTCATCAACAAATAAAAACTAGACTAAAATGTTAGGAAGGGACTAGTGGACAAGAGATCCAGTATAAGTCATTTTACACTTGGTTGCATGCTGAAATTAGCCGATCTACAAGCTCACAACACGTCGCAGCACGACACGTTGTGAGCTTGTAGATCGGCTATTTTCAGCAAGTGTAAAAACAGTCATTACAACGGCATCATGGCCCGCCAAAATACATTTCAGTCGACTAAATCAACTGTAGATTTAGTCGACTAAAATCTTATGATATTTAGTCGACTAAAACTAGACTAACACTAAAACATTCCGGGTGACTAAAATGTGACTAAAACTAAATGAGAACTATTCAAGAGACTATGACTAAAACTAAAATCAAAATTTGCTGCCAAAAACAACACTGCAAAGCGCCCTAAGCGCACGCGGAAACCCCGGGTGAGTCTTAACCGGACACGTATGTTGGACTAACGTGTGCCCCCCTGCTACAACCTCCTGAGCAGTGCCAAAATGGGTTGTCTGACTGAAACCCAGCTGTCGCGCATGGAAAATAATCTAGAAGTCATGAAATTAGTTATATGACACGCAGTGTTAATTTTGACAGCAAATTGTGATTTAGTCTCAGTCTTTTGAATAACACACCATTTAGTTTTAGTCCTATTTTAGTCATCTGAAATTGTTTAATCTTAGTCGACTAAATATCAAAATCTTAGTCATGCTAGTGTTCATTTTGTTAGTTTTTTGTTAGTTTAGTCTTAGCCAACAAAATGAACACTGATGCCATGTGCGGCTTAGTTGTTGTCTAGTTGAAAAGAGCCACTATGCCAGGAGCACACAGCAGCACAAAACAGAGCCATTCCAACTGACCTGGATTAATAAATCAGTGACATCTCTGCATTTGTTTGTAAAGTGTCTAAGTTTAAATACAGCAATGCATTCTTATAGTCCGGCAGCCGTAGTCCGGCAGCCGGGTGGGAGATTTGGTATATAGTATTTTTTATTGGCCTAAAATATTGTCTATACATACATTCATGAATCCACTTGCTGACCGGGCAATGTTTTTATAGGGGTTTCTTGTGACCCTACCATTAAAGGGGCATTCCACTCATTTTCAACATTTTACTATGTCATTAAACCTTAGAGCTGTTGTGTGGAGGTCTGAAAAAAATCATTAACATGGTGAAACACATCTTGATGATGTCATCACAATGTGTTTCACCATTATAATGATTTTAGCGTCTTTCTTCTGAATAATCCATGGGCATCTTCCATCTGTTGTGTTAAACAATATTAAATAACCCATTATAGCACCTTTAAGTGAAGAGCAGTTTGTTGACAACTCACTCATCATTTAGGTACTGGAATATAAACCACGTGGAGTCAAAAATCTTTTTGCCTGCTTTAGTCAAAGGATTTGATTTCCAGCCAACAAAAAGCCATGTTATAAAACCACTGTGTGTGTGTGTGTGTGTGTGTGTGTGTGTGTGTGTGTGTGTGTGTGTGTGTGTGTGTGTGCATTTCCTTTGGTCTTACCTGGCACTCTCAAAAGTGGCAGATGAAGTTTTTCCAATTGCGCCAAATCCTACTCCCACAGCTAATCCCTCTGCAAAACACACACAGACACACAAACACAATGTTACTACAACATGCAGCAAAGAAACCGTGACAGAAGGAAGGACCGGGGAAAACAAGGGTTGGATGACCTAGCACCCGCCTGCATAGTGACCTGGGACTAAATCCCCTCAATATATTAAAGCCATCTGATTTAACTTTCCGTCTAATCTTGTATTGTTAGGAAATACAGTGGGTACAACTTAACCACTTCACCCCTACACAGTACTTCATTGCACGTATATGTCAAATAGCAAAATTGCCATCTACATTTATTTACTAAATGTTTGCCTATTACGATGTGCCCAGAATAGAGATGCTAAGGTTGAAGAGCAAACTGGCCTATCTATTCTGCATTAGACAGCCAGTATATTACCAGTAAGACGCCTGAGGGCGAGAAGCAGAGCGAGGTCACGTGCACGCATCTGCCTAGGTGACAGCAGACTGCTGGGCGAGAGCTGGCGCTTTGGCATGGGGGGTCAGATCAACATATGGAATGAATTCTGTACTGGCCACATATAGAGTGTGTCTTGAGTGTACAGGGTTTGATGTGGTCAAAACAAGATATGGAATGTCAGAACAGGTCAGCTCCATGTAGATCTGGAAGATCTAAGGGTGGCAGTGGGGGCAGTGTCTTGAGTGTACAGGGTTTGATGAGGGCCCAGTTAGGGCTGGGCCTTAATTTTCGGGCCTGATGAGAACTCTAGTGTGGCAGCGGGGGCAGTGTCTTGAGTGTACAGGGTTTGGTGAGGGCCAAGGTAGGGCCAGACCTTAATTTTCGGGCCTGTTGAGAAGTCTAGTTTTCGCCGGCTGCCAGGCGTGGCTGCAATAATAACTTTGGGGCCGTCTAGAGTTTGAATGGACAGGTATAAGTCAAAAGGGAGACATCGAAGAGGAAGGATGGATGGGGAAGGATCAACATATGGAATGTCAGAACAGGTTAGAGTTGCTGGCCAATATTGATGACATCAGGGATTTCCATATATGGGTATTCCCATATATGAGCTTAGTATTGATGACATCAGGGATCTCCATCCCTGATGATGTCACGTGATTAGTGATGCACCGAATATTCGGCCGCAGAAAATATTCGGCAGAAAATGGCTAAAAATGCATTTTCGGCCTATTCGGTTTCGGCCCAAATAGGCAGAAATTATATCACCGAATAGTGTATGCAATTAATGCATTCAAAAGAGCTGGATAAATGTTTTATGGACCCATAATAGTGATTATTATTTAAGTTAAGTTTTGCCATAACCATTTATTTTGCCATAAATCAGGTAGCTTTAAGGTACGGCCATGACAGCAATTGTAGGAATAAATATATATAATATTAATCATATTCGGATATTCGGTATTCGGTTTTCGGCCAACTGTTTCCTATATTCGGTATTCGGTTTCGGCCAAGAATTTCAATTTCGGTGCATCCCTACACGTGATGTCACATATATGGTCATGTCTGGGGTGACCTACCAACCAACCAACCGAACAACTGCCCCGCTGACTGACTGACTGACGGGAAATGCACGATTTCATAGTAAATGCGACCGGTGGTTGCTATAAACCAATCTGCCCATTGTCAGAGTAGCTACTATCTACCGTTCCTCCACAACTACTGCTGAGGTGCTTTTGAGCAATCGCCTAGTGGCTCCAATTGTGCTGTTCGATTGTATTGCTTCAAAATATGAATACACATAAATTATAAATTGTTGGCAAAGTGGCCATGGTATACAGTAAGTAGGATAATGCGCGCACACACGCACACACACACACACACACACACACACACACACACACACACACACACACACACACACACACACACACACACACACACACACACACACACACACACACACACACACACACACACACACACACACACACACACACTCCTGTGACGTTTTCCCTCTTAGTTTCACGGCTGTCTATTCTAAGTGTGCATTGGCAGGCTGACTCAAAGCCTCTTCTGATATTGTATTTGGCATAGATTGCTATTTTAAATTACATTTTATTTTCAATAGAAAGTTTAGTAATTCTGCAACATAACCTTCCTAACCTTTGTTTGTTGCAAATTGGAATCGAAAAGTGTACAGTATGTTCTCCTGTCCATCTTTTCCCCTTCACTCTCCCCTCCTCTTCCACTGAGTCCTCACACCCTTCCTTCCTCAATTCTACTCTTTCATCTATCTCCCCGGTGACCTCCTCGACATCCATGTAGGACAGGGTTGTTGGTTCCCGAAGATCAATAGTGGACAAAGACCAAAGGTGTCAGCTGCTTCAGGGTTTCTTAAAACAGGAACTGGCACTTTGTCTACAACAAAGTTCCAATCTCTCTCCCTCTAATGCAGTCTCCTTTCTTCCTTTTGACCCTACGTCCCTGTCGATTTCTTCTCATTCCATTCCTGAGATACGGTCTTTCTCTCTTGGTCACTGAATGACTCAGGGAAAGGAGCTCCACATATTCGGCACAGTCAGAAATTGGGGGAATAGCTAGTGTGTGTCTGTGTGAAGGTTTCTGGAACGTCACGGAACTGACAACATCGCAGAAGAGTAGGGTCTTCCGTCCCCTCAAGATCAAACTCACTAATCAGTCGGTTTAGTCGACTAAGACTAATATGTTTTAAAATGTCAATTTCTGCAAAGCAGCAAGCTATATGGTTATTTCACAGATTAAATAAACTAATCGATTAGTCGAGAAATTCTGATGACGATTAGTCGACTTTCTTTAGTGTTGAATAGGAGTGTTGAACAGCCCTACAGGAGATATTTCTATTATTGTACAGTTTGTGGTCTGTGTGGGTAGTATGTGGAGTATCACCATGGGCCCGAACCTCCAAGCTCGTCCACTAGGGAGAGTAGAGGCCTGGGGAGGGATCTCAGCACCATGGACAGCGCATACACCCGCTATTACCAAGACCAAGACAATGTGCTAAATCAGTAGGAGTTAGTGGCAGCTGCTTATTGTGTGTGTATGTATGTATGTATACATATATACATACACACACACACACACACACACACACACATATATATGTATATATACTAGAATTTCGTGCGCGCTTCGCGCGCACTCATCCCAGAGCTACTTCGCCACGCACTATGGGAAGAAGGAAATTGCGGGAGTTGACTCCACATGTAAATATTCCAATGAAAATGCAATGTATAAAATCAAAATGAAATAATAGAAATGAAATAGAAAGCATTGACATTTCATCTTCAGGTGTGGTCATTCTATGACAGAATGAAAAAGCAAAAGTAATTTACATTGCAATGCGATTTGCGCCCCCTCCCCCTATTTGAGCGTGTCAAGTATGAAATTCCAATGGCTACTACTTTACATAACAACAGCTTCTGTTTATACCTGAGCGGTGAGCGCCCATAGGCAACCATGCACCCAACTTACAGCAGTGGACTGCTATAGCTGCTGTTTGGTGTTCTCCATTAATAGCATATTTGGTAACAGCCAAATTGTTTTATAGTTATAATGATATTAATAATAGCATTAGCAGCTGTTCTTTTCAGCATTGACATTGTAAATACAGAATTGTGTAGTAATCTCTCACTCACTCACACACACACACACACACACACACACACACACACACACACACACACACACACACACACACAAGTGATGTAGGTTAATGGTGGACATACACACACGCATGTACCAATCATGCATGTTGTAGTTGCATTCGTCCAAAGCAAACTTCAATTGAAATAAAATAAATGGTTTTTCATTAGCCCAATTGTTTTATAGTTATAATGATATTAATAATAGCATTAGCAGCTGTTCTTTTCAGCATTGACATTGTAAATACAGAATTGTGTAGTAATCTCTCTCTCACTCACTCACTCTCACACACACACACACACACACACACACACACACACACACACACACACACACACACACACACACACACCAGTGATGTAGGTTAATGGTGGACATACACACAGACGCACACACACGCATGTACCAATCACGCATGTTGTAGTTGCATTCGTCCAAAGCAAACTTCAATTGAAATAAATGGTTTTTCATTTTCAGGTCATTAACGCTTTTCATGAGACAAAAATAAATGTAAAATGCAATTGCATTTACATGTAATCTACCGATAATGACCTATATGTCCAGAGTTTTTAAATTAACATAGTTGGATTTTAACAGAAAGACAATGCCATGAATCAGTCAAAGTAAGTGACAGACTCAACAGTAGCACACAGCATGCAAGGCAGCGATGCATGCATGCAAACATGTTTCTCCAGCTGAGATTTAGTGTCTCCATCTCTATGTGGAAGAGGTACGGCCAGACTGAGGCGCTCCAACACAAACACAGACACAAAACAACAACACCACGCTGTTTGTCCAAAACACAATAACTCCTCTCCCACCGACGTCATGTGTTATCTTTAGCCATATAGACTCCATTTGACCCAAATCAACACTAATACCTAGCCTAGCCAAGCGTTGTCAGTTTACTCACAGCACAGCACCGTCACTCCTGTCAGTTATTGGTAGCCTATATTAGCCAATTATTGCCGTTACGCATTTCACTTGAATAATGTTGTGTGCGCACGTGCACGTGCGGAGAAAGACAGTGATTTAATGAAACGCAAGATTATAACGTCTTGTCTCGCCGCCGTATAGCCTGCATAGCTATTCCTGTGTGTGTGTGTGTGTGGTGTGGCGAGAGAGATCGTGGTTTCCAGGTGTGCGTGTGTGTGTGCACACCAGGCGTGCGTGTGCGTGCAGGCGTATGTATGTGTACTGGGCAGTTGGCTGTCTGGCGAAAATAGGCAAAGTGATCTGTGTAATGGTGATATTTTGGCACAATCCAAGTAATGACAAAGAACAATGTTGATGTAACGAAGGGAATCGCCGAGTCATTTATTTTGTAAATACAGAGATTTAGATGGAATAAGCAAAATAGCGATCCTATAATTTCTCCTCTTCCTTCTTTCTCTCCTCAATCTCCTGCGTGAGATCAGATTCTGTCCTGCGCGAGATGAGATTGTCAAGCTAGTGTGGGGGCGGGCCTGGGATGAGAGGGCAGTGTTGCCAGGTTTGCGAATTGTAAGCGAGTTGTAGTGTATGTAAGTAGCGTGGTGGTTAAAGGCCTCGTTTCTGGGCCTGTTGGGGCAACAGCATAGGCAGCAGTGCTTATTGTTCCGTGTAGGGAACGGTAGGGAAGCCTGGGGGGTGTGGGTGTTTGGGCCGAGAATGTGTGTATTAAACAAATGCATTGGCGGCGTGAGTGTGGAAGTGAGGCATTATTAGTGCCAATGCAAAGACTATTGTTTGTCGGCTGGTGGTCAGTGTTGGCGAAGGACGCGTTATGAGGAGATAGGTCCCGAACACTGCGAAGGCCTGCGAAGGGTAAGTGTGTGACGTCACTGCCGTGTGAGTGTGTGTGGGTGTAGTGTGTAAGATGGTGTTGTGGGTGTTGCAATAGCGACGTAGCTGTTGTGGCTTTGGGTTTTTCTTCTGCTTCTGGGTACCACTTCTCCTATGTAATAATAGATATGCACACATCAGTGTTAATGTATCCTTTTCAACTCCCAAGAGTGTACAAATGCAGTTCAATTAAAATCTGACACTACCCTGGTACGGAAATAACTTCCAGGCCTGTTTCTTTCTGCCCACTTCTCTACTCTACAGCCAGGCATGATCATGGATAAAGCAGACTAAGACCAAAGAGCTGATGGTGAACTACATATAAGTCAGGCAGAGAGCACACCCCATCTACATCGACAGTGGAGAAGGTCAGTGACATCAAATGCATTGACATTCACATGAATCACATCACTGAGAAACTCACCTGGGAAGTCCACTCCATACCAACCAAGTGGTGTGACTTCCTCACATTCGCCTCTACATTCTCAGGCTTCAAGATGGTTCTGCAGGCTTTCTACAGAGGTAACACAGAGAGCATTCTGACTGGCTGCATCATTGCTTGCTACGGGAACTGTACTGACTTCAAACACAAAAGCAAACTAAACAAAAAAAAAACTAAACTAAACAATTTCCAGAAACCTTTAAGTAAAATGTATGCTTGCCTACAATAATGACATGCCCAAATTACGGACAATTTACTTGAACGTGACTGTGATGTTGGGAAAGGGGAACTCAAATATGGTGTTAGATTAGAAAAAGCTGCTCAATGTATAGTACAAAAGAGCCTTACACACAAAACCACACCCACAGACACTTAACCAGGCAGCCATGCAACACATACATAATCCACATTCCCAATCTTCTTTGCTCACACATTACAAGCACAAGCACACAAATGCCCATTCCCACTAACTCAATGTATTTCACACATCATCAATCTCAGGAATAGAGAACATGCCTTCGCTAGTTTATTCATGTGATATGCAAAACAAAGCTAATGTATTCATCTAGGAAATGAGACACAGCTAATGTATTAATATAGACAATGAAAGTCAATGGTATTTTACACACGGCTACTGTAACACAGTACTAAAGATAAGACAATGCAAATGTAGCCATACAATTAATGAAAGAGCAATTTATTCATACAGTTAAACATATCAACTGCGTAATGCGAGAAATAAAACGGAATTCATGTAGGGCTGCAACTATAGATAATTATATTAGCGTTTATTGTAGGAAATGAAATGAAGAAAACCTTATATTTTGAAAATAAAGCAGTATGTACAGTATATATGTATTTGGTTAATGTATACATGTATGTATGCATATTTTATTCCTCATAACAAATCCAGTGTGGTAGGATGGTGTCTCTCTGTCTCTGTGCCTATATACAGCCTCTGCCTGTATATAGGCATGTGCAGCCTTTTATGGCAATAACCAACATAATATGTTGGTTATTGCATCCAGATAGGGCTAGAATAGTGCATAGTCGAAAGCATTATGGGATGTATGTATCCAATCACGGATTCATTGCATAATCTTTTTTAATCTAATTAATTTCACAAATTAATGTCATAGTTCAATGTTGAAAATGAGTGGTATAGCTGCTATGAGGGTGGTTCACAAACACTTTCGAGATCCTCAAGTGAGCCATTATCCAGAAAGGGTTGACAACCACTGGTTTAGAACAGTGTTCAGTGATCCGCGACCCAAACAGGTGGCAGAATGCTACCTGTTGTGTGTTTGCTATAGACCGATTCCGTAGCGGTTTCATGGTCGCAGCCTACGTATTTCCTGTAGGCGGACTCGACGTAGCTGCGGGGTTTAAACCCTCACCAGGCGCTTCTCTTCCACTACAGTGAACGGCAGAGTGACTGATGTTAGTTTGCCTCAAACTTTACTCTTTTACCTGCTTTTTTACTAACACTAACATTACAAAGATGTCCAGAACATCGAGATGAACCTGTGTAGTTTATGGCTGCTCCAACAGTAGTGGCAACATAAAAAATAAATAAATACGGAATGTCAAAATATCCACCGTGGTGGCTGAGACCAGAGCCATTGAGTAATGGTTGAGACAAAGCAGTGAAAGGTCCTGAAAGATACATAATTTCAGTCTTACAATCTTTCTGTTTTATGAACACAAGGCTGCTGTATTTTATACCTCATACTAAGCATTTAAAGTATTAGGTATAAAGTACAGCAGCCTTGTGTTAATAAAACAGAAAGATTTGGTATTGGGTAAGACTGGCGTTATGTATCTTTCACTGCTTCGTCTCAACCATTACTCAATGGCTCTGGTCTCAGCCACCGCGGTGGACATTAGACATTCCGTTTTTTTTATTTTTATGTTGCCACTACTGTTGGAGCAGCCATAAACTACACAGGTTAATCTCGATGTTCTGGGCATCTTTGTAATGTTAGTGTTAGTAAAAAAGCAGGTAAAGGAGTAAAGTTTGAGGCAAACTAACATCAGTCACTCTGCCGTTCACTGTAGTGGAAGAGGTGCGCCTGGTGAGGGTTTAAACCCCGCAGCTACGTCGAGTCCGCCTACAGGAAATACGTAGGCTGCGACCATGAGACCCGCTACGGAATCGGTCTATAGGTGAGCACACTCAATGGGTAGAATGGGGCGGCTCCTGACAAAAACTTGACAGGCTTTGAAACCCATGGTCTCCAGGATAGCCTTTCTCAGCCGATGTCCCCCCCCCCCCAACTGTGTCAATGATCTTTGCTCTGTGTCTAGTGTACTGAAGTGTGTACTATTTGCCGATGATACGAACATGTTCTGTACAGGGGAGGACATCCAGCAGCTCATGATGGTGCTAACAGCAGAAATGGATAAATACAAACTCTGATTTGATAGAAATAAATTATCCTTAAATCAAAGTAAAACAAAATGTATGGTATTCGGAAACCGCCAGATACAAACAGATATCCAGTTTATTATAGATAATAATAAAATAGAAAGAGAATATGAAAAATAATTCTTGGGAGTGATTCTAGACCATAGGCTCTGCTGGAAACTCTGCATAGAATATGTGAGGAACAAGATCTCGGTCATAAATAAGGCAAAACACCTACTCAACCCCAGCTCATTGCACACGCTGTACTGCGCAATGATCCTACCCTACTGCTCTTTGGTAATTGGTATGGGGAAACGCCTACCAATCTACCATAAATCCACTGATCATACTACAAAAGAGAGCACTAAGAGTAATAAACAATGTAGGATACCACACACACCCACTGTTTTTACAATCACATCTTCTGAAGTTCACAGATATGGTCAATGTTAAAATTCTACAAATTATGTGCAAAGCAAGATATAACCAATTACCGGTAAATGTACAAGACACATTTCTGGATAAGGAAGGGGGATACAATCTTAGAGGACCACTTAAATTCAAAAATCACACCCATGTGAAGTGAGTGGTGCAACTCCGTGTAGGGGTGGGGGGCGGAAGTTCCAGACCCACAGGAACGCACCCAGGGTGCCGGCCCGATTCCGGCGAGCCGTCCCGTGTCCGAAACGGTTGAGAAATGACAGAGATACCGTGTGGGGGTCCCTCTACTATACTGTATTATACTGTCACTGTACTGTACTGGCACACTCGAAATCACCATATTGTGTGTGTGTGTGTGTGTGTGTGTGTGTGTTAGGTTGCGCACAGGTGGTGAAAAACACCCATTCTGTTTTCGTGCTCAGACGCACCCACCCACACACACAGCTCCGTAAGGGAGTGGTTGCACCACTCAAAAACCTGTGATGCGTACAAACTTGAAAACGAGGAGCATCTCCTCTTACGGAGTCACTCTGTGGAATGAGCTGGAGGATGACTTAAAGCACTGTGGAAACATAAATCAATTCAAAACTAGAGTAAATGAAGAAGAGTACTAATGCTATACTAATGCTATAGGCATTACAAAAGGGAAACTATGACGTACTGTACTATATAATTATAGTAAACCATACCATACATTATATATATTATGTCATAAGTATAGTAAACCATATCATATATTATTATTATTAAATTTATATTAAGTAAACCACATTAGTAAACCATTATTAGTAAACCATAACACATATTATGTACTATATAAGTATAGTAAACCATATCATGTATCATATATATTATATACTATACTATAGTAAAACCATATTACCTTTTATACCTACCTATACCATATTACAGTAAACCATAACATATATTATACCATAGATACTACACCATATAAATGATAAGTAACTCATATATATTCTATAAGGATAACATAACATACGAATGAGACGCAGGAATTATACATAAATAATAACCCTTATATAATAATCTGCCAACAATGTACTTCGGGATGCTCTTTGCCACCTTGGCTTAATCAATCAGTATTAGTAACCCATAACGCGATGGCAATGAAAGGTATTGATTCTACACAGCAGGAACTATTGTGTTGATGCGATGTTTATTGTGGTGTATGTAAGTAGCTGTGTATACTGTATGTATGTTTATATATATGAATATGTGTAGGTGAATGTATATATCTAAGGACAACATGAATGTATGCACTGTGTAGGTAGACAGATGTCCCATCAGTCTGTAACACAGGCACCATAATAATGTGTGTTATGTATGAACTGTATGTCCACCATTCAGAAAATAAACTGAACTGAACTGAACAACCCATGCTTAACCTTTAATACATTTTAATAGACCACTATTTTATTATTTGTTTTTAAATTAAGTTGGTTCCTTTCTTTATCTCTACAGCGACTTTGGGTACTTTAGACATTTGTCCGGTACCCAAACTAGTGACAATAGCCTATCTACGACAGAAGCGACATGTTGTGAGCTAGTAGATCAGCTATTAACTATTTCCACTACTTAAACATTTGTTTTCTAATTTATGGAATTTCTTTTATTTCTTTATGCATGCAATTCGTATTCATGAAAAGCTGTACTGCATGCCACCCTATATCTCTCTCTTTATGTCAGACTTTACTGCACTGTACGCCAGAGAAGAAATGCTCTGAGCCCGACTGATCTTTAAAAGAAAAGTCCCCTGTAGCGTTCAACTCAATCATTCACTGATGCCAGGTGCAAGTTCAGCTCCCTGTAAATCACCTGTAGTGTGGCTGTCACACAAGCTGTTTGATTCTTTCCTATTGTAGAGCCAGGCATATTCCACCAGTCCCAGGCAGCGCCCCTTCACATCTCAGATATTTGTTCGCCTTCAATTTGCGGCTGAATCAATCACACATGAGTGGTTTTTGGATCATGACCCAATGGATTGCATACTAAATAGTGTTCCCTTGTGTTTAGCTAGATTGTGAGCAGTATCTCTTTCTCATGAATTAGCTTATTGTAGATTCTGTGGTTTCTAAGACAATCAAATTACTGTCTTTTGTTATAAAGATGTGTTGAAGGTGTGTGTTTGTTTACATGCCACGGCTATCCAGAGCAACTGTAACAATAGAGCAAAGAGGAGGTCCAGTAATATAAATACAGTGACAAGAAAACAATCTTTTGCTACAAAATAACTACGATAGTGTAGTTTACCCCGCTAGGGTAAAGATCAAACCTCGCATCGGTCTAAATCAGTGGTTCTCAAACGTTATTTGCTCATGGCACCACTATAAATAACGTATTCATCCACGGCTTCCCTGAATGACATTTTTTTTGTCATTTCTTTTACTATTTACTATACTATACTTGAAACCCAGCATCCATATTCTGGAGGTAACATAGGCCAAAAATAGTCAATCTACAAGATCGGCTATTTTTGGCACAAAGATTTGGCGTAGATTAAAAAAGAACGCACTAAGTGAACAGTTATTAGAGGGTGGTTAAATTGAAGTGATATTGATGAGTTCCAAATAGTATCAAAGTATTCTGCAGCATCCCTGGACTTGCGTCATGGCACCCGCAACACCCCCTGGTCTAAATCATACCGTCTAAAAATCATACACTATTGAAATAACATACAAAACAGCGTATGTTTATCTAAATAACATAAATAGCATAAGTGAACAAGGAAGAGGAAAATAAGGAGTGCCAAGGGTGTGGTCTGAAGAGGTGAGTTCAGACTATGGCGGGTGAGTCTGCAGTTCTGACTGGGTGGGTGGGATGACGTACAGATATCCCGGGTTTTCTGACCATGATGTGTGACAGTGTGTGAACAGGGTGGATCATCAGGCCAGTGAAGTGAGCACAGAAGTGATGAGATGTGGGATTTAGTAAATTGAAAACCAGGTGTGCCATGGCATTCTGGATCAGTTGAAGGGGTTTGAGAGAGCATGCAGACAGACCACCAAGGTCTGTCAAGCCCGGAGATAACTGAAGTTTGGATAAAGAGCTGGGCTCACTTTTAGCTTCTCATTCTCATTTTTAGCTTCTCATTCTCTGGATACATTGCACGTTTTCTGGGAAAATATGTATGTATTTTATGTGTGAGCACGTAGCTTTTATGAAAACGATATGCAGATGAAGTCTCACTAATGAATTGGTTGAACACCAGAAAAGGATGTGCTCAATCAGTATAGTGCACTCCGTTAATTTCTCTTATGACCGCATCGTACAGTACCTCCGCGTCACGTGTCATTAATTCACCCTCTCACTCGTACTTCCTGCAGTCAAACACCATCAGCGCACCGCCTGAAGCTGAGACCATGCATTTGTTTAGTCCTGATGGATGGAAATCAGTCCACATGAAATGTGTTTACATGTTACTGAAAGAGGACAGCGTGATGTCAACATGTGATCCATGTTTTTTTTTCACACTTTTTTCACTCTGAAATCCTGGGTGCTACACTCCCTCTGCCAACCTGGGGAAAGCAACGGACTGACCTCATGCTTCCTTCAATGTATGGGGAGTCGAAGCCGCTTCTTTTCACCTGACAGGGTGGAGTTTCCCCAGTTGGACGTAGCGCGTGAACACGTTATTCCAACCAGTTCCTTTCC
This sequence comes from Protomyctophum bolini, assembly GCF_963924005.1. Taxonomy (NCBI): domain Eukaryota; kingdom Metazoa; phylum Chordata; class Actinopteri; order Myctophiformes; family Myctophidae; genus Protomyctophum; species Protomyctophum bolini. The sequence goes on along the minus strand of NC_137879.1, from coordinate 25,259,472 downwards.
CCTCCATCAGGCGCCTTGGTTGGCCAGGGGGAGGCAGTATAGAGACCAAGATTACTGCATGTTTTTGTGACACACCATGAGTCAGACACCCTCCCCTAACCTCACAGGAAGCCATGGGTGATTTTTAACCCGCAGCACGGATTAGTTTTCCCCTGCCACACATGTCGGGAGCCACGGGTGATTTTTAACCCACAGCACCGGTTTGTCTGACTCATGACTGTATGACTGTTGGTATGTCTAACCAACGTATGCACCCCTTTTCGCCAACCCCAACTATGGCTATAATATAGTCGTGGTCTTCTACCCAGCTCAGTGGCCTTGTGGTCATACCAAAGAACCAAGAACATCTGACCTGGAATGTTGTGGATGGTGATGGCCAGGATGAGTAGGAGAATACGTCTCCAACTGTTTCCTGTCTGCCCTGTCACTTCCTGTTGCCTGCTTCCTGTTTCCTGTCCCTCAGAGTTGGTGGACTGGGGGCCTCTCCTCCTCTGGTACACCTCGCCCACACCGTTTTCTATCTTATCTGCCACAGAGAGAAAGAGGGATGGAGAGAGAGAGAGAAAGAGGGATGGAGAGAGAGAGAGAAAGGGGTGTGAAAAATGTCAAACAACAATTTAAAAAACAACTAGGGCTGTCAATATTAATACTGTACTGTACTGTACTGTACTGTACTGTACTGTACTGTACTGTACTGTACTGTACTGTACTGTACTGTACTGTACTTCCTGTGAAACACAGCAAGTAGACAGAAATGGGCCTGGCACCATCCTATAGTGATTAGCATAGTTGAGGACATTAAACCCGGAAAAGCATCCGTGTTATTTTATCTATAGTATGTTGCTGTCGGGAGGAAACCACCTAAATGCATTTATTTATTATTTATTTATATTTTGTTGTAAATCAGTGCTATTGAACACCTTTTACGTCTGTGTGTTGGTTAAAAAAATATTTAAACAATGAAAGCGCCGTAAAAAGCACTTCGGACAAAACCTCTTAACTCCATTGGACCCTCAAACTATCTGCTAAAGCAACTAACTCCAACACACCACCTCTCCCCCTCTCATGCAAGTAATTGACAATATATAAAGTCACAACACCAACTTTGATGAGGCTGTATTGCTTTGTTTTCAAAATATATAATATTTCATTTCCTGAAAAATGAACATTTTGGAGTTAGGTGGTTTCTTGCCGACAGCAGAGATATACAGTACCACATTGGTTGGCTATTCAAAAATCATGACATTTTATGTAAATCTTTTAATATATACTGTATTTTAAAGAATATTTTTGAGTGGTGCAACAACTCCTATAGACAGCTATGTGTGTCCCTGGGTCTGTCTGTACAAGCACGAAGATAGTGTTATAGCGTTTGTTCACCACCAAGTGTCACTGTTGCACAGCCTAACACAAAGACACAGACACACAGAGGCCAGGGAGGAGGGCTTGTACAGTACAGTACAGTACAGTACAGTACAGTACAGTACAGTACAGTACAGTACAGTACAGTACAGTACAGTACAGTACCACTCACTTCAGATTTTTAACTCAAATCTTTGCTTCTGGGGGTCCCTGGAACGGAAATGTTGAGATGAGGCCAAATACATACAGGTTTATGGGTCCTTGACATGAAACGGGATATTACAACATGTTTTTCAGAAAACTGTTAGGATTTAGAAGATATCTGTAGAATCGGCCTCAGCTGTCTTAATGGGTGTAGCTTGAAAGTGGTCAGACAGGACAAGCTCTCATCGTGTGAATCATATCCACCCGATGGCACAGAACGTATCAGTAACACACGACGCTCAGCAATTGACTTCAGGAAACAGGAAATTAGACATAGATTGGTCCACCGTAATACTAACGTTCTGTTTGGTTGAGTGCCTGAGTAAACCGCCTTGAGGTTGATTAGCAATGTACAACACAGTATGTCATTATGCTATATTACCACCTCTGGGGCAACAATGACACATTTTCTAGACTGATTTTCCTTTGACTGAAATAACAGAGCCCCCGGGATGCTTTCTACTGTATATCAATCAGCATCTCCGGTAACAGGAATGTGACGACATTCTGCAGACGATTTGCTATAAAATGCACATGAATGATAATGTCACACACACACACACACACAAGATGAATGATTGACCCCAGTAAGTGCATCCATTCAGCCATGTGTGAAACGACAGATATAATCTTGTCTGTAAAAGGTCAAATGGTTGATCTCACGGTCTGTATCTCTCCTCAATTTCAGTATGCAGAGGTTTGGTCTAGAGTACAATAGACCTGTAACGTCTCATTAATTCTCAAGGTCTTATTTTGCTTTGTGAGGAAGACTCTTAAGATATTCAATAGCTACTGTAGTCTAAATGCAGCACACAAAGTCTGCGCCTGAGATAGCAGTGCGCCAGACCAGTGACCACACCTCCTTTTGCGCACAAAATTGCGAGATCGGGGGGTATTACTATTTACACAATGGCCGCACAAAGTAAAAATGAGACATGCGTTTGTTGGACGATAGCTTCAAGAAAATACGCTCCCGACAGTGCGAGATTGCAAGTTGCCCAAAAAATATATGTGTTTGATTGATTGATTGAAGTATGTATTAACAGTTTGCAGAATGGGTAAATTTCACATGAAAGCACAACTCAATACAAAGATTGTTACTGTGGACGACACACTGATAAAGCATTACACTTGTTTACATACAACAGGGTCCACCTTTTTCGAGCGCTTTTGAAGGAGTCAAGGGATTCGCACGTCTTAATGGCTGTTGGTAGGGCGTTTCACATTTTGGTGGCATAGGAGCGAAAATAATTTAGCCCCTTGTTTGTGCCGAATCTGGGTTGAACATGGTTTGTTGAACTCCCTCTGGTGTTATGGGTGTGAACTTCGTTGACATTAAGGAAGTATTTAGACAGGTGTACTCCCTCAGATTGAAAAAATTGCTGAGGATGTTATTGTGCTGAGTCTGTCTGTGTTCCACTAAAGAGAGGGTATGCGCATGCATAAAGTGAGTGTCAAATCGAGTGGTAAAGTGAGTGGCAAAGTCAGTTTAACGTTGTTTAATGCAATCAGATAGGACATTTCTGTTTGGACGTATGGGCTGTCAAGGCCAGAAAGTAGTTTTTTCCCCACTCAGTAGGCGTTCCCGCATAACTTACAGGTATGATGATGTCACGTGCATAGCCTCTATATAACAATAAGCCATGCCTATCCTCAGGCCTCTGTTGCTATTTATCTCTAAACCTCACACACGTGTGTGCATGTGAAATATATACACACACAGTTGGCAAAGGGCAGCTGTTGAGGGATGGCTGCAATTATCAAGTGATGTATTGGTGTCTTCACAATCTATACTGCTATGCATGTCACACACACACACACACACACACACACACACACACACACACACGCACACACACACACACACACACAAATAAATAAAGCCATTGCACAAACTCTGAAAATATTAAGGAAATAAATCTAAATACACACACAAAATAAATACATACACACTTAGAATACCTTAATGAAATGCACACACACGAATGGTGGGCAGGGCAGTGGGTAATCTCAGTGACCTTGGAGACGCACGCACGCACACACACACACACACACACAATTAACCAATTTACCTCTGTATTTTTCCATCTGTCTCTCTGAATGCTCTCAACATCAACAAGACAAGATGTAATTTACATGAACAGCGTCGCAGTGGCGGGTTTCCTCTGTACACAAGTGATGAAAAAAGGCTCAGCGCCTGTACTGCCTCCATTTGTTCATTTGTTCACAAGACACTTATTCTTCCTTGGGTTCATGAAAGGCGCTATATAAATTCAAGCTATTATTATTATTCCGTTGCCTGAAAGAAATGCAGTGTGAGTCGCCGTAACCGCCATACAATTTGACAGTGCTGCACTATGAGATGCGGTCACTACTTTTGTGTGGCACTCTTGTATGGCGAAGTAGGTCATTCATTTACAAAACAAAACCCTTGGAAATATGGAGATATGAGATAACTGCCTGACAGAAACAATTTATTTCTTCCAGCGCGATTTTGGAATGCTATAGGCCTGTCTCACAGCCATTCCCCGCCCCCTTTCCACGACACCCTCTCCAGACCAAGTGGTGTTGACGCGACGTTAAAATACCTACATTCAGAAGCCATAAACAACGCTTTTTCTGAAGGTAAACTGTATTCTATTTGGTTTAGGGGTCTTAACATAATATTGGTCTTTTACATTTTAACATTTGGAAACAGCCTTAAATGGTGCAGAGAAAGCAGTTAAGGATGTAGCTCTGGTCCATGAGTAAGGCTATGGACGTCGTTTATGGCTTCTGAATGTAGGTCTTTTAACATGTAATGTCTATGGAGTGACGTCATCACCACTAGGTCTGGAAAGGGGGGCGTGGAATGGCTGTGAGACAGGCCTATTGTCTCTCTATTCTTGTCATATATCTGCCCGTTCAGTTCTCACTCTTTTTGGTGTTGACCTGCTGACCCCAGTGCAATGTTCTCTTCACTCCACTGCTCACTTGTAATTATTGCTCTTCTTCCTCAGCCAGCCAAGTTATCCATGCCCCCAGTCTCTGCCTCAGGCAACGCACGTGAGCGTGCATGTGCACGCACGCACGTTTTTTTTTGTGGCTTTCACCTCTATTTTATTATTTTTGTAGAGGGATAGATACAAAAAGGGCTGACAGGAAAGGGGTAGAGAGATGGGGGGGATGACATTAAAATACTGGACTCTGTGGTATAACCAATTTCCCTCCCTTGTGAGATCTGGGGACCATTAGCAAACCATGACACATAATCATGCAAATCCATTCTCTGAATGCAGCGAAAAACACCAAAAAAAGAGAGCACTTAAATTCTACAACAACCTAAAAGAAAGTGACCCAGATGCACTCCATAACAAGGCACTCACACACAGTGAAACTCTAGAGAGATGCCCCCTCAGCCAGCTGGCCATGGAACTCAAACTCAAACACACGCACAAACACAAACGGAGCCACAGATAGAAAACCCATTGGATTATATTATAAAACAGCAAAAGGAAAACTATCCGACACATTGGAAAGAAGCAACTCAAAAGCAGAGTAAACTAGAATGCTATCTGGCCCTAAACAGAGAATACACTGTGGCAGAATACCTGAGCACCGTAACCGACCCAAAACAAAGAAAAATCTTAACCAGGTAGACTCAGTTAGCACAGTCTTGCGATGGTGAAAGGCCGTCATAGGCAGACCTATATCCCGAGAGAAGACAGACTATGCACCATCTGCATCAAGTGATCTTGGTACAAAGAAATTGATTTATTGAAGACTCTGACTTTCAAATGTACATACATTTTGCTTTGATTGTATTGCTGTATTGTTGTATTGTGCCTTTTGCTTTGGCAATGTAAACTTATGTTTTCTCATGCCAATAAAGCCCTTTGAATTGAATTGAATTAACATACAGTGAGTAAAGGACGTCGTGATTGGGAGTCGAACCCACGGCACACTGCCAGACTGCATTACCAGCCAAGGTGCCTGGACCGCTGAGGCGCAGGCCCACACTATATTTTGAAGACTGTCCTTTCAGTGCCAATGATGCCCCAGCTGGGGAGAAAGAGTTCCAGCTGTGGAGCAGGGACCAGATTTTCAGAGAGAAATGATAAGCAACAAGCTCTATGAAAACAAGCCCAACACATGAGCAATTTAAACCTATAATTATACATGGGCTATTTGAAAATCGCCGATGTGACACATTGTGAGCTTGTATATCTGCTGTTTTCCATTAAGGCTAAATCACACAATTTATATTCTTGACATTTGCAGCTATAATCATATTTGTTTTTAAACATATTTGCTGTTCAATAAGCAGCTTATAGAATAGGCGTCTATTACTTTCAATTGTACTACTAAAGGAAAAAAAACAGCCTACCATATGATTGCAAAAAAGCAAATAATGTGAAGCCAACCATTTACATTTTGTTTGTCATTTTTCAATATAAGTGAACCAGAATTGGCATTAATGTGTCTTTGAACTCTGACATGAAACGTGCAAGGCACTGCAAGCACTGGATGAACGTTTATTTTTTACATGTGTCTTTTACATGTGTGCGCAAGGTGTTGAGAATACCAAAACACAGGTACTGCAAGTAGAACTACATTTTCTCTGTTACACTCACGCACGCACGATCAAGATGACCGTTTTGTTTTAACCATTTGGCCGACCGGATGTAATGCTGTCTAACTAGTGTGTGTGTTGTTGCATATCACTTCTGGTCTCCCGCTGGACGATCAGAAAGGTTGATCACAGCGTCGGCTATCGGCCGTGGAATAAAGCTTGTTTTGACCAGAAATGTTGTTGTCGAAGATCTCCGGCAATGTCGCTAAGCGTAGTATTTATTAATTGCCGAAGATCTCCGGCAATGGCGTTAAATGTAAGAACCCTGAGGGGGGGGAAATCACACTTGTGTGAAGTGAGTGGCGCTCCGATCATCATTCATCCCATTCCGTTCTCAGCAAAAATCACAAATCACAAAAGTAACCTGGAACTGTGGCAGCGAACAAAACAACACGGACCCGTAGAGGAATAAATCCTCCAAAGACGCCAGGGATGGACTGGCCACACTCTTCGCAAGCCTGCATCTAATACCACAAGATCTGTTCTGGAACCTGCACATGGGAGAAGGAAGGGGGCCAAGAAACATCTGGCAGGGGGTGAAGAGATCTGGCCACACATGGGGACAGCTGGAGAAACTGGCCCAGGACCGATATGCCTGGACTCGGAGAGCATTTTGTGCATGGCCTATTCCCAAAGTTGGGCTATAGCAGGGTTTCTCAAAGTGGGTGCCGTGACAACCTAGGGTGCCTTGACAGTTGATACAAGTCAGGGGTGACTCAGAATACTTTCATAATATTTGGAATGTATCTACCGATATGTGATTTCATTTTAACCTTTTAGACCCTCTAGTAAAACGAACCTGAGTTAAATAAAACTCTAACCTTGCAGTGGCCAGACGTGAATCTGCCGGTGACAAAACATTTATAATTGTATGGCCAAGCCAGGCTACTGTAGGTGAATGCGTCCTTTTTCAGCCTACATAAACAAAGTCTCTTTATGACCTGTTGTGAGCTTGTAGATCAGCCATTTTGGGTTTAAGTGGTTAAACGCCAGCTATAAAAAATATTTTCAGTCTGTCCTAATGGAAACAAAATGTCTCTCCAGTTTTTCATATGACATACGTTGTCTTTGGGGGAAAGACATTACATTCCTATACCATTAATATGACAAAAGGTGCTATACATACAGTATGTAATCAGGGGTGCCATGGATGAAAAAGTTACTTACAGTGGTGACCTGAGAACCTCTGGGCTATCGGTATGTAAGTATGTAATTAAGTAAGAGTATGGCGGGAAGGAATCAGTCATAATCTGTGCTCACGATCACTTCTCCCATTGGAAATGTCCACTTGAACCCTAGCATCCCTATTCTGGGAGAACATTTTCGGTGAAATTGAACCAAGTACAGAGCCGACCCCGGTCAAGTTGACTAAGTATAGAGGGTTCATTTGGTTAAGAGGCTCAGGACTCCTAAAGTGGTGGGACACCCACATGACACAGATACAGGAAATGACTCTAACGTCAACCATTCTAACCGTCTCTGTTGTGGTCTAACCATGACAACTGTTGCCAGGCGATTGTCCTGGTCCTGATGTAGCTACAAAGGTAACTGTTTGAATATGATCCTGAGAGATGCAACATGCACCGGCACAGGCGCACAGGCACGCACACGCGCACACACACACACACACACACACACACACGCACACGACAATATGTGCTACGCTGATAAGACTATACAAACGTACTGAGGTAGCTGCTCTTGTTACAATACATGTGGGAGAGACAGATAGAAAGAAAGAGGGGAGAGGGAGAGGAGGAGAGAGAAAGAAAGACATGATGCAATAAGAGAGAATCAGATAGAGAGAACCACAGTACAGCACATGGCAGATGAAGAGAGACAGACATCACTGACTAAATGATGGTCTTTTTGTATTAACACAATCTATACCAGGATTGAGAATTCTTGTCTAGCTTAAACCTGCCTGTGCTAAGACAAGAATTCTCGTCTTTTATTGATTTCTAATTAATCCAGAATTATAGAGTACTCTCATATTTACTGGGTGATTAACCGTCGCTAGGCAACGCTTGCCTCCGCGTTGTGACGTCATTACACGCGGTGTTTAGCGGCACTTTTCTCGGAATTGAGGCTCAGATTGAGGTGATAGGTGAAGGACAATGTTAGGATATTTAGGATAATATATTAGTGCTTCTGACGATAGAATAAAGACTAGTGCTCGCCGCAGAAATGACCGGTTAGGTTACTTCTGGTTGAAGGAGTGAGTTCACGGGGCATTCTTTTGGCACTGGCGCCACCGTGCCAGAGTCAATGGTGGCCTCAAATGTAAATTTTATGTGGCAACGCACACACACTTCTGCATCAATGCACTAAGGGACCACAATGAAATACGCCTTCAGACTTTATTGTGTTTACCCTTGGCTTTTGATTGTTTATGTACCTGCCTGAGGGGAGGGGGGAGACTATTCTAATCCGAGTTTCAATTTGAAATCTGTGTTTGGGGGGAAATGTATTTGAATCGATTGTCTGAAGTAACCCGTCTGTCTTCATGTCGTCAATCTGTCTACAAAAAACTCTGTAGGTTCAAAAATGTACCTAAGAGTAACCGTCTTCCCGTTTGCCTATTTGAAAACCTGTCTCTGCCACCAGTCTGTCTGACTGCTTGGCTGCATTTCAATTACATTGATTTCCCATTGCTTGAGTTAAGATACATTCAACCTAAAGTATAGGAATTCCTGGCGAACCGGTAAATGGAGAGATTTACAGGTTTATCATTTACTAAACAGATATAATAATGGCCACAGTCACCTGCATAGAACTGGACCTATCAGTCTGCCCATCTGTCTGACGGATCACTCTCATTCATTTGACTGTCAGTGTCCGTCATTTGGGATCGCTCTGGAATAACCCCGGTTCAATTTATTTGTTTCTTGGTAAAAAAAATAACATGATGGGAACTATGCAGAAAAACAAATTTGTGTGTGTGTGTGTGTGTGTGTGTGTGTGTGTGTGTGTGTGTGTGTGTATTTTGGTGTGCATCCCCTTGCACTTTGGCATTTTGTAGAGGTACTCGAGTTAATTTCTCAACAGTTATTTCAGGTCGGAAGGGAGTGCATAGCGAAGGGTTCAGATAAAAGGACAAGATGAGATCATTAGTGTGTCACTCTGAAAGGTTTTGCGGCAGTCAACAGCTGGTGTTTTCTACTTAACACAACTTGCCCTGTTTTCATCTCCCATTGGCACGGTAAAATCGTGCTCGTCTGTGTGGCCCAGCACAGTTAGAGTTATGGAAGAGAGTTACAGTATGGGGCTCCATTTTTGTTGCCGCGACGCAGCCTGGAATTCATCCGCTGCCCAAAAATCATGAGTATAGGAGCTTGCTCTGTCCCTTAATGGTATTTTGGTCCAGCGTCACCCGCCATCTATTTTGCCGACACCGGTATTTGCGCCTAGAGGTGTGCTATTTTGGTCACATAATATTTGGGAAGTCGATAGTGTATTTTAAAAGCACCCGTAAGCTGTGCCAAATTAGTTTGGTAGAGCAGCGCGCACCTCAATGGAGATGTCCAGGCATAGTCAGGCTGCAATTCTAAAGGAAAACTGTACTTTTCCTATAATTAGCTGAAGTAAGTGCCTGCCACTTCCTTGTGTCCATTGTGTTTATTTATTTGTATAGTCAAAGAAGTTATTTGTGCCAGGCATTGTGCGGCGTGCGCCATTCCATTTGCTCGTTTAGTTAATCACCGCATAGCGCAACAAATGGGGTTTAATTCCGATTTACCAAACTTTGCTCCATACCGTTCCGTAGAGATGGCCTACACGCACGATATATATACCAAATGAAAGCCCTAATTTCGTAGTTTACTTTGAGCGAAAGCATGGAAGCACAACCACGCGTGGAGCAAGAATGTCACACCTTCCCTCGGGTGTGACAGCTGGAAAGACAGCAGAAGAGTGAGACAGAGACGGAGAGGAATTCAATGAGAAAGGCAATACTCACCATGTACACGGAATGAATATATTGTCACTGCAGAAATAAGCCTTTTAGCTCCTGTTTCAACGTTTTGATTTTTTTTGGGTGACGTGAAATGTGAGCTTGTAGATAGATTTACTATTTTTGCTTTTATTTTAGTTAAAGTGATTAAGTGTGTCTGTGGGTTTTATGAATAAAAAACAGTAGCTTGTGACTAAATAACTGCATTGGATCCGATTGGACATAAAAGCTTTCCACCGATCCGAACAGAATTGTTGTCTGCCGGGGATGGTTTTCTTCATGAATCAATGTTATTGAATGAACACCTTTTACATCTGTGTGTTGGTTTAAAAAAAACATTGCACCAATGGAAAGTATTAAAAAGTGCTTTGGCGAAAACCTCCTAACTCCACTGAATCATCAAACAATATCTGCCAAACCAGCTAACTCCAACCGTTTATCCACCTTTTTTATTATAAATCTGTGCTATTGAACACCCTTTATGTCAGTAAATACCTGCCAACTCCACTTGAGCTGGATGTTTTGTCAAATTCCTGAAAAATATCCAACATTTTGGAGTTAGGTGGTTTCTTCCAGACAGCAGAGATTTGGATTCATAGTGAGACAACATGGTGGAACAGTGGAGCATGGAAAAATACAAGAAAAGTTTCACACAACTGAGAAGGTTATCTTAAAACCGTTGGTGCACGGCGCTGCACGGTTACGTGATCAGAAAAACATTGTGGGCTGAGCAACGAACAGAGCCTGGACTAGACGCTCCTGTTTTGTAAACTGTGTACCCAGACACTTAACATTGAATTTCACCATGTTTCACAGCACATAATTCAATCTGAGGAAATAAACAAGTGCGCTGCGGGCACATTTTGATTCTTCGAAATAGGGAATGAATAATTTATTGGCGGCCATGCATTACGAATGAAAAGTTAGTGCCAGTTGTGTGTGTGTGTGTGTGTGTGTGTGTGTGTGTGTGTGTGTGTACCCACAGAGTTCCTCCACAAATCAAATGGATAAATATTCGAGGGAAAGCGTACAAATCCGCAGTATAAAGCACCATATTTTATCTGTCTCAACATGTGTCAGCTACAAAGTACCTTGGCTGTAAAGAATACATTTTAAAAAATTATAGATTTGAATAAATACAGAAAAGCTCAAATCGTATCACATTGCTATTTCTGCATGGCTTACGAGGTTATTCATATAAGCATCACATACTGTACTATATACTGTACCTCTCAATTAAAAACAAAAATGTCCTTCCATATGAAAGCTAGCTACAAGTGGTGTCACTAAAACAGACTACTAAAATTAAATTTAGACCGCAAGGCAGTACAGGCCTACACCAAATCTCTTTGCCAATCTACAAATGTAATGAGAACTTATGGATATTAAATGCCAAGCGAATAAATGCTTGCTTGATTCAGTATAAATATTGCCTCGAGTGGTCATGTGAATCACTCTGGAATATGTCGAAATCAGTGTGAAAGCTGCTGGGCACCGTCATTGGGGGGAAGCTATAGGGTTATGAGCTGTTCAAATTGATGGCCGTTTGTTAAGAAATTAGACTAGACTAATAACATTCCCGTCTCTGGAATTTCTCCTCTGGACCAGTGTTGTTTTCGTTGACTAAAACCAAGATGAAAAATGTTCGTTGACTACCCACTGACGAAACCTAAATGGAAACTAAATGAACACTAAGCTATGATGACTAAAACTAAGACTAAAAAAACGGTCATCTCGACAGCATCAAGGCCCGCCAAAATACAATTTAGTCGACTAAATCAACTGTAGATTTAGTCGACTAAAACTAGACTAACACTAAAACATTCCAGGTGAAAACTAAATGAAAACTATTGAAGAGACTAGGACTAAAACTAAAATCAAAATATGCCGCCAAAAACACTGCTCTGGACTGAGTCTGTCTTGCATTGTGCAATTCTCCAATAAATATGCTCTCATGTCATCACAAGATGATGCCATGCTTACAGTATGTGATGCCGTTGCAGGTGATTTTGTACCAGATGTCGAGTATCTTGGTTACAACTTTGGTTGACTTTGACTTACAGTATCAGTAATTTGCTGATACACTGTAAATGTTCCTAGGAATTTCCTACTCCTGCAGGCTGCACCACAGCTAACATAACTGTTGGCCGTTAGAAACTGTTGAATCCGTCACGGCATGGCCTCAGAACGATATCGGAAAAGCCATATTAGTCTTCCCACACCAGAGCTCATACTGTACCTACGGGGCAAGGAAGCACTGATGTTTCAAAGAATCAGCATACATTTACAAGGAAAATCAATGTGTATCTCCAGGCAGATGTCAACAAGGAAACTTTGGCCTTCATGAGATAGATGTGTACAAAGAAGTACTCATGCATTGCATAGCATAGTGTTCCTCTGGTTAAAGAAAAAGAAAAGGCAATACATACCATCCACATTCATATACCACACAAATCAATTGGATCCAATGACATTGTGCTTACAGTATCTTCTATGATGGCTGAGAACATGCACTATCATTACAATACAAAGGTTTGAGCCTTGAAATCAACACAGGTGAACACAAATAAGTCACCACTATTTCCCAAAATGAAGAAGCCAAGCAGAAGATGAGAACAATTTAGCCCTCAAATGTCAGACAGGCAGACTGGAAACACCAAACCAATATCATCCGAGATAAAGCTCAAGTGAAGACCGTTGAAACAACCAATCATTTCACATCAGAAGATGGAACAGAAAAGAAGTTGGAAGAGAAAGGTTTGTTTGGTGTGTGTGTGTGTGTGTGTGTGTGTGTGTGTGTGCATGGCATTGTAAATGACTAATCTATTTACAAATGAGTGTTCATTTGTGTTTTCTTATTTGTGCATGTGTGTGTGTGCTGGCCTAGTTACAAATACATGCCATGAGGATTCAGAATGTATGCAGACAGCATGGTACTCTGTTTGTGCACATGTTGGGATTTAATAGGATTGTGTATGATATTTATGTGAATGTGCACACGCATTGGTATTGCCCACATCCCCCCTTTCTGGACAGAGGACATGGGTAACGCACGCACGCAAATATTCCATAATCTTTCTTTGCAGTAGGCTTCTAAAAGCTATTTGGTCTTTACAAGGGTGAATGTTGGAACAAATCCCCTCCCAAAAAACCAAAAACATGTTTTCCCCTCTATCAGATTGGTTTTCGTCCTCATTTAATTCGGGGATGCTGCCATACATCTTTTTGACCACACGTTAAATTAAATGTCACTGAAATGATGCGCTCAGATTGGATGTGCAGTGCTCTTTATGAGCAGTGACCAACAACGCCCGAGGGAGCTGTCACAGAGACAGAAGCTGATCTCATTCAGCCTGCTCGTATACACAAAGAAAAACAAAACAAAACAAAAACCTTGGAATTAATATATTCCAAGGAGCATATTGACATTGAATTTCAAATGCCAAATTTATAATTTATAATGAACATGCTCAGAGCCAGCAATACCATGGGCGCCACCTTGAAAGTGGGTGCTGTGGGGTGCTGCAGAATACTGTGATAATACCTGGAATTTATCAATGTGCCTTCAGTTTAACCACTTAAACCGATTTAGACCCGAGATCAAATGTCTTCTAAAATCATGACAGTTTTCAGAAAAAGATGTTTCTATGTCTGTGGTTCTCAAAGGTTTTCACGTCAAGGACCCCAAAAACTATGTATTTGGCCACCGACCCCTATGTGAAAATGTGTTGTCCCAGGCAGCCCCAGGGACCCCAGTTAAACGTTTTTAGTTAAACGTAAAAACGTTTTTAGCCTACAGTAGATCAGTGGCAAAACCTTGTGACATACTGCATCTTTGGGGGAAGGATATACATATTTACATACCGTTAAGGGAAATTTCTTCCTAACCGTTTTAGGCAAGAAAACAGCTTGTGCGAAACTCTCCTTTAAGATGACAAAAGGTGCTACTGTATATCAGGGGTGCCGTGGATGAAAAAGGTATTTACAGGGATGACCTGAGCCAAAGGTGTTTGAGAACCACTAGAGACTGTGCTGCTCCTTACACCCAACTAGACCATATTGGCATTGCATTCCTTGGAATCTGGTGCGCTGACTCATGGGAAAAAACGTTCTAGTGGTGATTCTGGTCTAAAGTTAGCACTACTAAAGGAAAGGTCCGGTTGCACAGGACATTAAATTGCAATCTATTCAGGACACTGCAATCAAATATCTTGATGAAAATCAAAAGCGGGTAAGCAGTAGTAAAAATATCTCTGAAAAAAAGAGAGATGTAATGTGGCTGGTCTATGTGAGGAGACTAGCTGTAAGAGCAGTAGTAAAATGGAGCTGCTTCGTTAAAACTGTTAAATGCCCAATTATAAATTGTGATGAAGATGAGAGCACCTGCTAGTAGACTGCCAGAGGTCTACTGTAGATTTGTCTGGGGGAAAATGCTGCAAATTGGTTTTGAAATGAATATAAATTACAATGCTGCCATGTATGGGGTCTTTGCTGAAAAAATGTCTGGCATGGAACAAGAGTTTTACTGTTCTGTTGTTTGCACAGTTGTGAACAAACTGTGGAAAACCATGGTGATATTGACGTAATCGTTTAATTCCCTGTAACCTGTTTTGGCTAACGGCCGATGTAATCTACCTAAAACCCTCCGAAATCTGCGCATGCACGGTCAGTCGCGCACAGTCTTTATGTGCATCGCTGTGTAAAATGCGATATTTGGGGCTTGATTAGAGCTTAATTTGACTTAGTTATAAAATATACGATGATAGCTTAGCATCCCGGAGATCTGACAGTGCTGCACAGTCCAAAGCTACTACCGGATGTTATGGTTCGGAAGTGCTTTCGCCAGATTCGCTCTATTTGGTCAAAATCGGCATAATGGTTGACGTTACCGCCACCATCAGGACTGGGTATAATATACTATAGGATTGCCGTGTTAAAATGAGATATAGTGTGTATGTCACAGATTTTTCTATTAGCATTAAAATGACAAATTAAACATATGAATAGTGCAGGCAGAAGGCACAGTCCACTGTTAATTAGGCTGGCCATAAGCCAGTTAATGTAATTTATGCATAAATTGTAAAACCCTGAATAATTCACAATAAAGTATATATAAAAAGCAATCCTTATCCTTAATGCTAGTGGGACTAAAAACACACAATTACAAAGTAAATAACCAAACCCCCCCCCCACACACACACACACACACACACACACACACACACACACACACACACACACACACACACACACACACACACACACACACACACACACACACACACACACACACACACAATACACAATAAGCGCTATAGATTAAATCTTTCCACTCATTTGCCTCTGCTAATTAATGGGGATTTTTTATCAGAGCTGATAACGATCAGCCGTAGCACTGACAACATGCGTGCGAGTGCGTGCGTGCGTCCGTGCGTGCGTGTGTTTGAGAAACAGAAAGTGAGAGAGAGGGTAGTAGAAACCCATTACCAGGTTTACACTCAACACCACAGAAACACCACTGGCTCAGCTTCAATGGCAGAAAGTCACATAAATTAAATGGTAAAAATGGAGCCAATATAGCAAACGGGTGAGCAGAAAATGTAAAGATTAATAATTATTTATTTATTATTATTTTATGACTTGCAGGGCAAATACATTTGTTATTAAAGGGACACTTCACCCCTTTTGCAACCAGATCTTATTTAAATTTATTTTTTGGAGACAAGAAACACTTTCCTGGGGTTTCTATGTGGGTAATATGTGTTTTTAGATATTTTAGTATTTAAGTGTCCATGATTTCATGAACACTGGGCTCAAGAAACCCCAAGAACGTGTTTGTTGTCTCCCACACATCATTAAAATATTGCAAAAGGGGTGAAGTGTCCCTTTAAGCACTATAATGGGGTTAGGCAAATTCTGCCCTTTAGATTAGTATTTCTCAGTTAGCCATTCATTGTTGAAGTCCCACTTCATGCTTCATGCATTCCCAAGAGGCCTGTACAACTCTACTTCCATTTAAGCCGCTGCAATCAAAATGGGAGCAATATTGGCAAGTCATAAATTTTGCATTATTCCTAAACTCAATTGGTTGCACTGATTGAAGAGTGCTGCAGCATTAAAACAGGATTAGATACACCAAAGTGAGGCATCTACACTGGTTCTTCCTGCCGTGAAGAAGCAGGCCTACAACTGATAGGAAAAGCCAAGTAAAGACTCAAGAAATGTGAAAGGGCAGACACATTAGAAGAAAGGGTTATAGCAGAAAGCAGGTAGCCATCAACGAAGCTTACGGCTAGAGTTTTAGAACATCTGGTGACATATCCAAATGCTTTTGTCTGTCTGTTTGCTTGCACAGAAGCCTGTGGTTGGGGTTAGGTTGAGTGTGGGGCATATGAAGGGGAGGCCTTGCCTGGAATGTGTCCTGTGCCTCTACCTATCCTGATGGTCATCTCCTCTGGGTCTGAGGCCTCCTCGGCTTTCTCTTTGAGAACCTTGGAGTCAGGGGGCAGGGCCAAGGCAGTGTTGGGATCTGCCCCTATGCCCTGCAGAGAGAGAGAGGGGGGAGACACAAGAGAGAGGGAAACAACGAGATTGAGAGAAAGATAGACACAGAGAAACACTTGGGTTGACAACAGTGCTGGGCTAAATTCAATTCATATGTAGTATTGTAGTAGCCCGTAGCACTTGCCCTAGCCTCGACGACCTTGCAGGCGTATGCAAAGGCTCAACTTGGGCTTCAACTGCATACTGTAAATCACTCTGGATTAAGAGAGTCTGCTAAATGCCTAAATTGTAAATTGTAATTGTTATGACATAACACACGCCTGCACGCACACACCCACACACAAACTCAAAGATAAGATGCAAATGCATGCATGCACAATTGCACATACTCTCTCCTTCATGTAGGCCTACAGTCACACACAGAAACTTAACAGGCTTGTGTGCCAGTGTTTGACTAAAATGCAGCCGCGGTGGAATTTTTTATACTTTGGCTAAAGCGTGTTTGCTAACCTCCGAAATCCATCGCTGTCAACCATAGAAAACAGCATTATGACTTGGCCATATATTGCTTTTTGAGTGGTGCAACCACAGATATGTGTGTCCCTGGGTCTGTCCCTGGGTCTGTCCGGGCACGAAAATAGCGTTATAGCGTTTGTTCACCACCAAGTTGCACAGCCTAACACACAGTACAGTACAGTACAGTACAGTACAGTACAGTACAGTACAGTACAGTACAGTACAGTACAGTACAGTACAGTACAGTACAGTACAGTACCACTCACTTCAGACGGGTAGTGATTTTTCTCAA
This sequence comes from Protomyctophum bolini, assembly GCF_963924005.1. Taxonomy (NCBI): domain Eukaryota; kingdom Metazoa; phylum Chordata; class Actinopteri; order Myctophiformes; family Myctophidae; genus Protomyctophum; species Protomyctophum bolini. The sequence goes on along the minus strand of NC_137879.1, from coordinate 25,242,030 downwards.
GCTGTTATGGGGAAGTGGGACTCTGAACGGCGAACGCTCAGTATTTTGGCTGAGGTTTTTTTTAATACTGCTAAGAGTTCCACTCTGAGGACAAAGCTCTTACCTTTGCAAAACATTTTAACTCATACATAGCTAAATTGCAGTAGCAATAGTTCAGCACAGGCTAACATAGATTTGTTCTTTTTTTTTTAGATAAAAAAGATGTTAAAGACGTCTTTGGCCTGGATGGCCATTTGTTAAAAGAAGTAAAAAACGTATTTGGCCTAGAATGAGTTTTAATGGGCATAGTTTTACCAAAAGCTGTTTTGGCAAAGAAAACCCATTGCCCTATTTTTTTTTAAATATATATACTGTATATGTGGAGCCTCGGCTGCATTGACATTTGCGGTCTCAAAACTGCGCTGACCCTGAAGTATGAATCATCCATCTGACAATCCAACCATGTACCCAACCTCCTTTATCTCTCTCCACAGCCCAATTCATTCCATCTCCCTCCATCCATTCCCTGATGCTTCATTCCATCTCCCTCCATCCATTCAGCGTTTGCTTGGTTACGCGGAGGAGGCTTTTAGCGTTGGCTGGAGCGGGTGGTAAAGGTACATTTTGTTCCCACAGAAAGACCCTGAAAAGACCCTGAAAAGGCGTCCTTTGAATAAACAGTAATAATGCTATGTGTGTGTGTGTGTGTGTGTGTGTGTGTGTGATATAGCGCTTTTTATCCAAAGCGCTTTACATAGATTGTGCAATCCATTCACCCATTCACACACACATTCATACACCAATGGTAGTGGCCACTCTACCAGCCACGGTACACCTGAGCCACTGCCGCCGTGTGTGCGTGAATATGATTTAATGGCATCCCTGTTGCTATGGTTACATACTTTCTATTGTCTGTTTATGGCCCCACTAGCTCTGGGTCTAATGATGGCAATGTCTGTCCATCCAGCCTAAACAAAATATTTCAATATTTCAAAATAAATGTGTGTGTGTGTATGTGTGTGTGTGTGTGTGTGTGTGTGTGTGTGTGTGTGTGTGTGTGTGTGTGTGTGTGTGTGTGTGTTTCCACTACAAGCGTGTGTGTGCCTGTCAGTCTTTATGTGTGTTTGTCTGTCTATCTGAGTCTGAATGTGTCTGTCTGGATGTGTGCACGTGCGTGCGTGTCTGAAGGGGACAGGCTGTAGTGCGAGATGATGGGACACCATTAACCTCATGTGGCCTTAGGTAGTGGAGCAGAACACAATCTCATTACTACAACTTCAACTCAACAATAAACACCTTAGCTCAGTGCTGGAGGGCACTCGACCCATCTGTCTGTCTGCCTGCCTGTCGTTCTCTCTCTTCATTCCTCCATCTCTGCCTCAGTGTTATTCCTCTGAATGTGTGAGTCTCTCTGAATGACTAACTTTCTCTTTCTAGGCTCTCTGTCTCCTTTCTCTTTCTCAATCTCTCTCGTTCACAATATTGTATTTGTAATGATGGTCGTGAATGATAAACATTAAGTTCAGATAAGAATATCCCCTTCCTACAAAATATGTGAGAGGTTTTATTTATATGGTTGAAAAAAGGTTCTATATAGAACCTGTTCTGATCAGGCAGTCCAGGCCCAGAGGTATTTGGAGTTCTCGACTGGCTATGGGGATCTACAGTACCATGGGTCACAGACAAAGTCAGAGAGAGAAGGATGAGGCAGGGCACTGCGTCAGGAACACTGCGTCAGGAACCCACAACTTGTATTGAGGCAAGTACAGTAAATTGACTCTATGGGATCCAACTCAGGGCAAAGCCAGGAGGGGAAAGAATTAAGCGCACCACCTATGTAGATGCACTGCGGCGCGACAGCTAAGCTAACAACACTGTAGGGCTCAAGAACCTGATGTTAGATAGGAGAGTGCGGAGGGCAGCGATCCAGGACTCCCAAGATGGTGTTGGCTATAGACCTCACTCTCGCATTAACTAACTATATAGAACCACTTTCCAAGTGATCACTAAAAATTGTTAGTGAGGGGCACTAATATATTAAAGTCTAACTCATATCGATTAGGTGATGTAATGGTGATGTAAAACAAACGGTGCAAACACAATTAAACACCATTAAGAGCCATAAACGTCAAGACGTCTAATTGCCAATTATGTACCGGATGCCACGGACGACAATACGTGATCCCTTGAAAAAAAAAAAATATATATATATATATATATATATATATATATATAAATATATATATATATATATATATATATATATATATATCCATATTTTTTTTAAATCCTCTAATCTGGTGTACAGGTGATGATGACATGCACATTACATGCATAATATAATTACAAATTCTCTCTCTCTTTATAATGGGAGAATTGGCACTCAAAGCCTAAACTGGTGACCACCAGCTGGCGCTGAAAAGGGACAATATGACGTAAATGAAACATGGCGTAAATTTCCGTGCGTTACTGCGTTTACAAGACAAACATTGAACTAAAGACAAACATTAAACCTGTGTATAGGAGCGCTCCTCAAAAATTTTCCATGTGGCTAAATATGTACAGTAGTTCAATATTTGTCTCTGCAGGATAATAAAAAAATCACCCCTGTGTGAAGTGAGGGGCACTCTAATCATCATATACTGGCTAATCACAATTTGCGTCCTCACTTTTGTCTTCAATGTTTGTGTTTACACACTTTAGTCTTCAATGTTTGCGTTTACACAAACCCTAAAGGCTGGACATGGCTAAAAAACATGTTGGTTCTATAATAAGATCCATAGAAAATGCCCCATCATTGAAGCAAGCTCTTTCAATTTCAAGATGGAACCATTTTTACTTTTTAAAATACTAGTGTGAGAGTTCCAAAAGCTGTCATGTTTCACAGCAGCTGCCTGTGGACTGTGGAGTGTGTCTCACAGTGGACGGCGTACGACTGCAAACGCCAAACACAGCATGTCAAACTTTGAGTGAGGAGAGTTGAGTACATCTCAGAAGAGGACGATTTAATATTGAAGGGAGTAGAGGAGAAACTCCAGAAGTCAAAACTTCCCCGTCTACCTTTTTGGATGCATTCCTACAATGGTTTGCTGGTGACATGTGTCATTCATGTCCCTCCTTAGGGAAACTCAATTCCTTTCTGACAGCAGTCAACAGTCACAAGTCAATGACAGCAGACCAGAAAAAGGTCACAGATGTAGTAGTTTGCTATATACTGTACTGTTAAGAACCTGGGAGTGTGGTCCTGGACAGTCTGTCCTTCAAGGCAATCACTCTGTCTGTCCTGTAGATTACACTTTATAACGTGCGGAGAACCTGTCCCTTCCTTACCGGTAGTCAGTTTACCAAGAAACGTATCCAACGCCCTCCTTGGTGGTCTGCCGGCATGCTTGTGTAGACCGTATAAACCGTATATAAACCTTGTTTTGACATCTGGGACAAGGAATTGGAGATGAAAGCGATTGAAAGAAACAGATAGAACGGGCGTTGGTGTGCACAGCGATCAAGACGACGCACTCCAGTGTGATTGACAGCAATAGCAACCCAATGCTAATGTGAGTAGCATCTCGACTCGATGGATCAAAAGCACTATAAAAGACCAATTCACGGCCTGGGCTCAGCGGTCCAGGCACATTGGCTGGTAATCCAGTCTGGCAGTGTGCCGCGGGTTCGACTCCCACGATCCCAACAGCCTTTACTGCATGTCACCCCCCATCTCTCTCCCCATTTCCTGTCAGCCTACTGTCTGTCCCTCCATAAAAAATATAAAATAAAGGCGAAAGCCAAAAAATAAGAAGAAAAAAACAATTCACGTAAATCTACGGGATTGGCGCTGGGCCAGATTAATCCAATTCACGTAGATTTACATGAAAGTCACACACACGCACATGCAAGCGCACACAAACACACCCCAATTTGTGATTTTTTTTGTGAGGATGACTTTTAGATTTTATGCTCCATGATGGTCCTGGAATCAGCTCGAGTGACCGTAAACTTGAGCACTTGATTGATTTGGATGATTTTTAAATCTTACTTTAGACTTGAGGTTTTACTAGAGTTTGTATAAATTGCTTTTTATTGAAATGCCCTTGCTTGATTGCTTTCTTGGCCAGGGCTCCCTGGCGAGAGAGATTGCAATCTCAGTGGGACTTTACCTGTTAAATAAAGGGTAAATAACACACACACAAACACGCACACACGCAAACGCACACACACACGCACACACTGTCTATCAATTTGAGTTTGTGAGCTACGGCTCAATTGTTGTGGCCTGCCATAGTATAATTAAAGTAATACCATGCTGATAATTCTTCTGTGCTGATTTATTGGCGTGGCTTCATTTTCTCATTCAGCCTAGTTGCAAATGCTATCATTTATGTTTGAGGTCTGAGGTTATACAGTAAGTACCATAGTAACAGCAGACCACCACCTACTAGGGGTGTAACGATATAGTAACTACATTGAAAGTATATCGAAATTATATGCAAATAAATCAATATTGAATCGTTTTTCAATGCAAATCAATACTACATTTTTGTGCGTGGCATTTAGCAATGGGGGTTTAATTACATAGTTACTGTATCGATTTCAAATAATTGAATCGTTTCGTATCGGATCGCCATAATGAACCAATATCGTCCATATATCGTATCGTCAACCATGTATCGTGATCGCTGTTAAAATGTATGGTTAGGTTACACCCCTACCACCTACAGTACAGTGCTGGGGGGTCCAACCTCCGCAGCAGACACGCTCCACTGTCCATCAACAGAACCTTTGAAATGGGAGAAAGTTGACATCATGCGCATCGAAGGAGACTCATGATCGACTGTCAGTGCTCACCCTATTACCAAGGAGTTAGCATTTAGTATCCACAAGGGACTACACATAGGAATCAGGAAGATAAAGATAAATAGGAAGATAAAGAAAAAAGGAAAAAAGTAATGAAAATTGAGAGAAGGGGAGTGGATACGATTGTTCTTCATCGTCTCAGTCAGTCAGATACTAGTCTCTCAAGACAGACTGTTGCCTCGCGTCAACTAGTCTGTCGGCAAGCAGTAGAAAGAAACGTATCACTGGCCTACAAGTATGGACGCTGTAGTTCAGGAAGTCAGCCGCGCAATCACCCAATCACATTTAGTGGGCGGGATTTACATGTGTGTGCGGCTAGGAAATTTCGTCCCACTGGAAGCAAACCTATACACGCTTCTTATTATTGAACATGGCTTCCTCTGGTCAACAAACAACACCAAACAACCGGCTAACCGGTTAGCCGACCGTTAAAAAACATCCGGATATTTTTATCAGCTTTAACGATTAATTTGCATAATAATAAATACGTGTTCTGATCTTAAATCCCTTTATTTTAGATCGTTTTTAGTAATAGTACAACATAAACATTACAGAGACTGTACTTGTCACTGTACAATACTTTAAAACAGTTGTCATGTTGCACACATGCCTAAAATTGTTCTTATTTGCGCCGCCCAGCTTGTCACACTCCAGGCTGCATGAACAGCGCTCTGGCTCGGTTTTCTGCCCCCTCAATGTCCCAAAGTTCTCTGTTGTACTTCTGGCTAGTTGGCTACAAGGGTAGCTTTGCAGACTTGCGGTAGTCGAAATGTAAGCGAGTGACAGCGAGACGAGATGAACACATGTCAACCGTATAAATGCAGAGACCTACTTGGCATTATTAATTCCATTATTGGCCATTTGGCCTGGAGGGAGAACGTTTACAGCCGCTGCCGCTTCCTCCTCTTATCCGTCTCCCCACACTGGCACGGCTTACGGCTATCAAGTTAGCCATGTGCTATCGATGTTTGAGGGTTTTCTCGTCAGCGAAAAGTCAACAAACGGAACACGGTGACATGCTTGCTGATCTTCCTTAATAATAAAAAAAAGGCTTAGCCCATGCGTCCAGTGGCTTTATAGGTATAAGTTGCTCAGATCTGGACTGGATTTATTTATGTTTTGGACTAGAACCGGCGGACCTCTGTAGGACTACTGTAGACGCGCAGATGCGATGTTTATTGATGATTAAGCCTACAACAATTTATTTATATTGTTAAATGTTGCTTTTTTGTTTGTCTTTTAAAAAAGGAGCATAAATAAATGTATACCATTCGTCTACCAACTTTAATTATGTAGCCTATACATGCATATTACATTTGGGGTAGCCTATTAAAAAAAAGAAAAAAATCAACCACTATCCGTTAATGACCCGGTTAATCCTGTCGGCTAACCGGTTGGGAAACTATCCGTTACTGACATCCCTACTTGATATACGAGGCTTTTTCCAAAACCAGTAGCTAAACATAATAAAACATCTCGTCGATCGATTAAATATTTCAAACAAATGTGCTGAAGCGGTTTGATATGTTCAACATTGTGTAGAACAGCAACTCTCCTTAGCACACTAGCAAAAATGTCCTCCTCCGTTACATCCATGTTTTGTTCCGCAAAGGAATGGTTGAAAGTAGGAATGAAAACAGTGCGGCACAGCGGTAGTAGTGGAACTCGGCGGAAAAGCAAGGGCCTTTTCCGGTTGATCGAAATTCTAAACAGAGCTTGCCCCCAGAGTCTAATTTCGAGGAACAACAGCGGAGGCGCTGTTTTCCCGAATATTTGACGATGGGATTCTCAGATTGGTCAGATACAGACAGACAGTTCTCTAGTCTATCCCATAGGAAAGCCAATCGTGGCCCGTCAAATGTCCTGGCTTCAACTTGGCAGCCTGTCTCAGAGAATTCTTGCTCTCATCATCTCTCATTCTTCATCAATCTCTCTTCTCTCTTTCCCTCTATTTAAGAGTACTACCTACGCGTACGCACCCTGATCTCTTCTTGTCTCTCCATATCTCAGTAGTTGTGAGTGAATGACTATAGACACATGCAAAACAGAACATAGAAATTCTTAGCACACGACATGCACTGTGGGACATGGCATGTGTACTCTATCATAGAATAAATTAGTACTGAACGTTGCTAAAACCAAATGCATGGTGTTTGGATCTAAGAGGGTGATCCTCAACTGAGCCCGTCACTTGCCGGGAAGCCAGTAGAACAGGTAACAGAGGCTAAACTACTTGGAGTGGTATTGGATCCTAAGCTTAATTGGACTAAGCAAATTGATAATATAGTAACTAGAATGGGAAGAAGCATGGCTATAACAAGGAAATGGTTGAGGTACATAACACTAAACACTCTGAAAGCAGTAATTCAAGCTCTAGTGTTATCACATGAGTATTGTCCAGTCATGTGGTCATCTGTTACGAAAACAGACTGGCTTACTGTTGAGAATAGATTACATTCACGTATTCTCACCTTTTTCAGAAATGTTTTAATGGACAAAAAACCACAGTATTTCTTTGAACAAGAACAAATATGCTCAAATCTTCTATTATTTATAGAGCTGTAATAGGTTGGAACGCATTACTAAAGTGTACTGTATAACCAATACAAATAAAAAAATCATCTTTAAAATCAAGTTAAAAGAACATCTTATGCAAACCATTCTGTAGTAACCCCTGGAAAAATATTGCCTTTGTTAAATGTTTGTCTGTGTCGGCCCCAGGAAGACTAGCTTTTGTCAAGGCAAAAGCTAATGGGGATCCTAATAAACAATAAATAATATTACATATAGTAAGATAGTAAATAATAATAATAATGTATGTAGAAGTGCCCTGTCATTTTCATGCCAAATAATTCATAAGACAGGCAGACCCAGAAAACAGAGTTGAAAGATGCTGTAGTGCTGTATTGTTGCAAGTACCACAGACGAAAAACAGTCTAAGTCCAAATTTCATTCTGACCCCTCCACGAAAAGGCCTCGTTGTCCTGAACCCGTATATATCATTTATACATTATGGATCAATAGTGTGGACTTAGACAGTTTTTCGTCTGTGGCATTCAATTGATGACCGAGTTTTATGTTGCACGATTAGCAGTCAGAGGACCGTGTATTGCAAAACGAAAAGTGATAATAGCCACAGTGTTTATATTATGGAGCATTTTGAGGTGACAACAGACCACATGGCCAGAGGGGAGCTGTACAATGCAAGTTTTAAAGGTCTGCACACTGGATCAATGTCCCATGGATAATTATTGTATTGATGAACAAATAATAAATATACATGACTGCAGAACCAGTTTTGTGGAAGAAATCTGTTATCCCGTTATTAAACTATGGTGCATTATACAGTACAACAAAGAACCTGTTCACCCCCCCCCCCCCCACCTTTAGCCACTCTAGTATAGTGATTTATATTTGTGATGATATTGTATTTGTGTTATTTTTTCACGCTATAAAGGGCTATATTGATTAATTGAATATATAGGATCTCAATAGTTGTAAATAAGTCCACTGTACTTTTTTGTGTTATCCTTTTAGACTAAGTGTATGACTGTACGTGTGCTGTTCGCATTTCTGTCTAATAAAATATTTAATGAATCAAAAAACACCAAAGCCGCAAAGATGGCAAAATCAGATCTCAATAGGGTTTTGGCTACAGTGGTACAGGTTAATAACTTAATTAGGAACACAGTTATCTTTGATACACGGAATGGGCCGTGTGTACAACTGTACAACAATCTGTCAAGGTGGCTAAGTTGCAAAAGGTTTGTCAGCTGCTTTGATGGGATCAAATCTGTCCGGGCTGAAGGCTACACATACTACACAGAAGGTTGAGAAATGGGTCGTGAAACGTATGTTAGCCACACAAAGTGAGACAGCAAGGTGCATGTGAAACTGTCAGATATACCCATTCCACCCATCTGTCTGTGTCCCTTTTATATACATACAGTATATGGAGATTTCTGTATCTGTCTCTCTGTCCCTTTATTCTTATATATGGAGTTCTGTGTCAGACTCAGGCATGACCAAATGTGGAGTGTTGTGATGACGGAACAGGCCAGCTCCATACTGTATATGGAGCATGGGCAAGGCCCATGTTCATAGCCCGGGCAGAGGCCTTTTGTGGCAGTTCTGGACAACTGTGGGTCCGACACCGGGCACTGCACTCCCCGTGGGGGTGTGGAACTTTAAATTGGTGGGGCTAACGGTTCTGGAGTTACAGCGTACGTACGTACGTACTGAAGTCTCCCCCTGCCTGTGTTTATGTGCACATACGTACTTATGTTTGTATACATACAGTACAATGCATGACACACAGACACACAACTCCCACTACCACCAGCTATTGTATATTTAATAGACAATAGCTGGTGGTAATGGGTAGCGTGTAGCTACGGTATAATAGACTATATTATACCGTAGCTACACAAAGAGCTGCAAAATAAAGTCTGGCAACATGAATAATACAATCTTCTCCCATACAGCTCTTGGAAACATATCCACAGGGGCTTAGACAAGGACGCCATAGACACACTGGGGATAAATAACTCCTCCTAGCATGCAACATCACAAACTACATCAGCATTGAATTCTGAGCCAACAACCCATTCCCTTTAACATGCCTCTATACTTTTCCAGGACAGCTAATCAAACTGAGTGTACAGTGGGTTATAAAACCAAAACACCAACAGAAATAACAAATGCTTTTAAATCCGCCATGCTGTCATTTTCACATTATTAACGGGGTTAATTTGCATGTAAATGACCCGTGTAAAGTGGGTTGTCTCACTAGCACATTGTCTGTTATTCTTTCTCACAGTAAACGGTTAGAGGACAACACCATAGTGTCAAATACAGGCAGGCTGTCTGTGTCAGTATTGGCCTTTTCTTACAATGCAACAGAATGGTGACATTTATTTGTTAACCTCACAGAGGGAGGATCTAGCCCTCATCCCCGTAACCACTCAAGAGGCCCTGACTTTTAACACCATCGGGGCCCATGACGTAAATCACCGTCAAGTCATGTGCCCGAGATGGAGATTGATAATCTCCGTCAAATTCGTGCTATGAAAACTGATCGCATCGCTCTACAGCCTAGAGGCGCTTGCTGACGATGGGCACATTTTATTAATGGATTAAATAGGTCCGGGCCCTCGAGGTGTTTTAATCAACTACTGTATCATATTAACCGGAAAGATTATTACATTTCCCCTTGAGCCTGTTTTCTTCCCTTGCTTAGGAACCAAAGACAAATTGCATAGTATTAACAAAAGTAGTGTTATCAACTGTTTCGTGATGCAGGTTGAGCTGTAATTTGTCTGCTTTTGAGAAGACATACAGATTCTCAGTAAAAGTAAAAGTGAAATATTTGACAATATCAAAGCACCTCGATGACAATAAGTAAATGTAAACAATTCTAAAGCAGACCTTATATAATAGTTCCAATTGTAAGGAAGAAACAAGGGCAGTTGGATTCCAGGATAGTCATTCCAATGAAGCAGTGTATCATGCATGTGCCTGCGTTTTTTTACACTGTGTGCATGTGGTTATTCTGTGTTCAGCCATTTTAGGACTAAAGAACGTATAGTTGTATACGTATATTGTGTGTTTAACACAGAATCCCACAGGCACTTGTCTCATTGCACACCATTTGGAAACCACTGCTCCATCTCACTTCTCAGACACTCCAATTACAGGGATGTCCTGCTCCAATAAGACAGGTCTTTCATGCAACGTCAAGCAGAGATTTGAAAAAAATTCTCTCCGGGAGATTTCTCTGACTGTGTTGAGTGTTCACCGACAGTACTTCAGCCAGCAATTTTCTGACTGGGCACAGTATAGGTATAGGTCTGCAATTAGGCTCTTAAAGAAGGTTAGGTGCCTTATGCTGTATTACTGACTGCATCCCGCTGGTTGAAATTTATGTTATACATGCAGCAGGTGTTGTATTCACGTATCAAGTATTGGTTTAAATGGTTGTCAGACCTGTTTCATAGCTTAGCTTTACAGGAAAAAACACCAGCACTCACTGAACTTTTTTTTTTAAGGCAGGTTTAATTCATTAAATGGTTGACATGGTACGCTGCTAGCCTGGTTAATAAACCAGACCGAATCAGCCGTTGGCAAAAAAATAATTGCCTGCCGGCGGATTACGGTCTGGAGAGGCTCAATTGTACGCACATTTCCTACACTAGAGAAATGGGGCGGCCAATCGGGACATGGTATGCAATATGGGCGGGCTTTGGTACAGTGACTTTCAATGCTTGAGACCTTTGACTGACAGTAGTTCTGACCAATTGCGTCAAAGAGAAAATGTTTCAACCCGCCACCTGGAAATGAAATCCAGCTGAGCCTCCCCAGACTAATATCCCGCAGTCCGTGTGATATTAGTCTGGTTTATTAACCAGGCTAGTACGCTGCAGCCGAGCACAACGAATGCGTTTCAGCGCTCAAGCCTTCATTAGCGTTTCAAAGTCGCTGTTGTGCTGCTCTGCAGCGTACCGTGTCAACCATTTAATTACTTAAAAGTGCCTCAAAAATGGGGGTTCCGTGAGTGCTGGTGTCCTCTTTTAGAGATGTTTCTGTGAAGTCACTTACCCAACCGCACGTTCGGTGAAAAATGCTTTTGAGACTTGTCGGAATCATGCTAATTACTACCTTTATGTAAATCTGTTTCATAGCTTGCCAATGTATGTGCAATTAGTGGACACAGTTGCTCAATTGATCTACAGATGCAAAATCTGTATCTCCATTTCAGAAGGATCACTGACCGTGTTGGGAATGGTCCACGTTGATCACCAATAAACATACTTTTCATGAAAATTATATGATTTATCATTACAAACAAACTCATTGCACAGGCACAATCACACGTGCACGCAGTCGCACACACGCACACTTAATTAGTTGAATTAGTCCAACTTAATGCATCTGTGTTGAGTGATGAGTAATGAGTGTTGCCAAGGTATTTATGGAAGAATAATTTCCCGCTAATGCTGGCCAGGCAACCTTTTCGTCTCCACAATGGAGGCGGTGACTTCCCTATGGTGTATATACGGTATGCAAATGTCACACATGCATTCAGACACACAAGTCATGAGTCACACGACTGTCTGACTCTGTACACACGCCTTCACTCATACACAGTACACATATACAGTAGTATACAATATTAGGTTTGTGCTGATAGCCCATAACATTGTGTATTGAGTTGACACAACCTCTTTTTTTCACTGTACCGTACCGAAAGAACAAAAAAAAACTTTTTTCTTCCAAAACTAACAGACAGACAGACAGACGGACAGACAGACAGAGTCGTTATGCTGTTACTGACCAGGCTGATTGAATGATTAACAGAAAGCAATGTGGTGGTGCCCTCTGAGGTCCCCATTGGCTGATTGGCTGCCGTTTGTCTTGGTGACACTCAATTTGAATTAATTTGATTGATGGGATAGTGCAAGTGCATGTGCGTGCATGGGTGCGCGTGCACACACACACACACACACACACACACACACCTCCGAGGAAGGTCTGTCACAGACTGGATGATGATTGATGAAGACATCATGCAAAGTGTGTGTGTGTGTGTGTGTGTGTGTGTGTGTGTGCCCAAAGGTGCGTGCGAATGTCAGTGTGCATTTGGTTATTTGACAGGCTCCCAGATAAATCAATGAGTCCTAGCTTGGTGCCTGGCCCTTAATTAACAAGCCACTGGCCTGTGGGACACCGCTATATATCACACACACACACACACACACACACACACACACACACACACACACACACACACACACACACGGGTGTAATGAAGTGTGAATCCCGTTTACAACAGTGTCATGATGATGATGTGGAAGATTGTGATTGATGATGTCAAACTGCCTCCAACATAATGTACGATCCTCAGCCTGGACACTAACTTCCATGATCTCGATACACCAAGAAACACATCTTATGATCACCAACATGGTCTAAGTATAATCCGCAAGGATGCCTTTAATTATCTCCATGGTCCACCTGGCCAGAATGGCTGGGAGGTGGATTTTGTGCAACATATGGAATGTCAGAACAGGTCAACTCCATATATGGAGATCTGAGGGTGGCAGTGTCTTGAGTGTACAGGGTTTGATGAGGGCCCAGGTAGGGCCGGGCCTTAATTTTCGCCGGCTGCCGGGCGCGACTGCAGTCACTGCACTAATAACTTTGGGGCAGAAATATGGAATGTCAGAAGAGGTCAGCTCCATATATGGAGATCTAAGATCATATGTAGAGTTGCTGGCCAAAATTGACATCAGGGATCTCCATATATGGGCTTAATATTGATGACATCACGTGATGTCACGGCATCACCATATATGGGGCGTGACCAACCAAACAACTGACGGGAAATGCACAATTTAATAGTAAATGTGACTTGCGGTCGCAATAATAATTCTATAATCCAGATGGTGAGCAAAGACATCAGTCTGTTGTTTCAGTGTCAGATAATTTTTCTTACGTTTGATTTGCCAATTAAATCCTCAAAGTGATTCTGAAATGACAAACTAAACATGCACACGCACACACACCACACACCACACACACAGGAAGTGGGATGACAAAGCTGGGTAATTAGTGCAGTTCCGGTCAGAATAATTAATGGATTATAGATATTTAAAAAAAATAGATGCCTCACTGGCCACTGCAGTTCATTGGAGCAACGTGTCTCCATTGAAGGCAGGAAGTCAAGCGGAAGTGCTAAAGGCATTTGCTGAATTTTCCGGGACTTATGTTACGCACGTGGAAGCTGCATCCGCTATGCTTCGCAAGGAATCTCGGGAAAATTGTGCCTTCAATTTTGACACTCGCCCCAGAGCCGGAAGAGGCGTCTACCTTTTTATGTCTATGTCCAGGGCCGTAGGAACCACGGGGGTCCCGGGTATGGTATGACCAGAGTCATACCATAGAATATATTTATTTTCTTTCTCTCTTTTTGTCTCCCAGCAAACTCAGTGACAGTGTGACTAAGCTCAGGGTCACTGGCCTCATGTCAGACCAATGTGTAAACATGAACAAACATTAATCCCTTAACCATATGTTTCTCTGTCTTGCTCTCTTTGAGTACAAAATAAATCACACCCGTGTGAAGTGAGGGGCGCTAATATATTAAAGTCTAACTCATGTTGATTAGGTGATGTAATGGTGATGTAAAACAAACGGTAAAACCGCATTCGAAAATATATGCCAGGGACCCCCATAAGAGAAGATTTGTACAGCTCTAGCAGTGATTCTCAACCATTATCATTTCAAGGACCCCCAGGTTTGACATTAGTCTACGGACCCCCATTTAATGGCATTTCTATCTTTGGGACCCCCAATTTATATTGTAAAATCAATGTTAATTTACGTAACTCCGAGTGTACAAATGGAACCAAATGGACCCGTTGTACACAAATGGTTCCATTTGTACACTCTCTGAGTTACAGGGGATCCGCACGTAATTCAGACGGAGCATTAGTCCGATATGCGGGAACCACTGGAACATGCGCTGCTCCCGTGCTTGCAGTTGGTTAGGTTAGGGTCTGAGGTATAGGTTGTCGATTGTCGGACCAATGACTAGTCTGAACTAAGTACCACTGCACAGACCCATTTGGTTCCAAACTATCATTTAGCTGGGGGACCCCCTGGAACTCCCTCAAGGACCGGTGGGGGTCCCCAGACCCCACTTTGTGGAACCACTGCCCTAGAACTTCCTCCCTCGCTGTCTCTCTTCACACACACTTGATGTTAAGTGATTCAATATTGATCCCTTGTGAGGATCCCAGTGCTCCCATCGGAACAGTAGGCAGCCACCGAGCAGTGACTGCAGACCAGCTCCAGTAGACAGTGTGTTTGTCCCCAACATGAAGCTTTTTCTCAGGCAAACTATTCACGCACGCACGCACGCAACTTGTGACGGCTGTCAGGACGAAAGGAGTGAGTGACAGACAGACAGACCAAGCCATGTCAGATAACATTACCCGTTTATAGAATTGGCCCTGGAGTCTATACATGGGGCCACTTCTGTCTCTGCATTCTGGTCATCCCTCTAAGAAGGTCAATTTTACCTTTGGGACAACTTAATATTCAAATCAACATCCAACAATTACTCAACTGAGCAGACGAGAAGGCAGCCAGAGAGAGAGAGACAGAGGCAGAGGGGAAAAGGGTGAGTGGCAGACGACCATGATGATGATCAAAGCTTTAATAATATATGCATTTTCTCTTTGAAATGGCCACCATAGAGATACTAATCAATCGGGGAAAACAGAGACGTGTGTGTGTGTGTATGCTTTCATCTAGTACATTCAATCAGTGGTATTCACAAGACAGAAAGTGTGTGCATGTGCGGCACGCGCAGGCTTATGTGTTGCCAGGTACCCATGCTGCATGCATGGACGGCAGCGTCACGGCACAAAGGGACAATGCTTAGATCTGATATTGCCTCGTGCAATCAAACTCCCTGTCTCATCTCTGCTTTAAGCCGTGCCTGAGCCTCAGCGGAAAAGATAAAAACCTTGGGTAGACCGACACAGACCAGACTCGTCCGGGGAGTATACGCTCTAAGCAAAGGTGTTTCCTCTTTTAACACCGCTTCTAAAGAGGCACCGCTCATAGAAATTGTGTTTTGATCATTGCATAGTGTATGTTGGGTTTCCATTACATTTGTGAAAATCACACCCGTGTGAAGTGATAATATATTAAAGTCTAACTCATGTTAGGTACCATGTACCTTCATGTTAGAAGGTACATGGTACTGTACCTTCCCTGCAGGCTAGGGCCTCAAGATCGTTTGTTCCCATAAGTATAGGACTTATGAACAAGCAGGCCCCATCTCAATTCGGTGCATAAAGTGTGATGAGACTCTTGGAACTATGACTGGTGGCCTTCTGTTGGCACTGTTTCTTTATTGTCTATGTACTGTGTGATCTGTTTGTTTGCATATGTTTTATGTATATCCTGATGACTGCTGTGCACAAAACAAATTTCCGAAAGGACAAATAAAGTATCTATCTATGTTGATTAGGTGATGTAATGGTGATTTTCCCTTCATTGTCAATGGCGTTTTTAAAACAAACATTGAACTAAAAACAAACATTAAACCTGTATGTAGGAGGGGCTCAAAAATAGGATGACAAAACAGCAATACACGATTAACAGCATCGATGAAGATAGATGCACCAAATGCTGGTGTTAGGGAAGGCTTTTTTTGTTTTGTTTTTTAATTTAAAAAAGATAAGATTTTAAAATGTTATGGAGCTCACAAGCCTGAGGTCCAAAAGGAGGCTGTTCCAGTCTCTCCCTGATGGCATAGGCCAGGTCACCCATATAGCCACCATCCTAGACTTAGGAACAACTACTAGAGCCCAAACATCAGGCATATATAAATGCAAATAAAGTAACACAACATTACAATACGTACATTTGCAACCATTGAAATAATATTAGACGTCTTATTATGAATGTGAATGTAAAAATTGTATAATTATGTAGGGGGATTATTCATTATGTGAGTTTCAAATATGTTAAAAAAGATTACTAAGCTTCGGCCTATGCCTTTTCCATCAACTATAAGAGAGTGTGAATATTTAATGTAATGATTTATGTTACACTGTTGAATTGATCGAAATAAACTAAACTAACATACATTGACTGGTTTTCCGACAGCCTGCCTAATAGCCTACAACCCTCCTGGGCTGCTCACAATAAACAAGGTGCAAATAGAGTCGTGCAACCAACCAACAGGAAATGGGGAGAATAAATTATCAGAATTGATATTATCATGATATCATATTGCAGGAGCTACAATGAAGGAGTAGTTGCCGTATATTGGAGTTGAAAGGGTTTACAACATCGTTCATCAATCAAATTGCTATAATCTGTAAAAGCCCCTGACTTTGTAAACAACCTGGAAATAATATCGTACAAGCACAGTGACTCTATCAATGACATGGAGAATAAGTGCTGAACAGGCAAGTGAGTGACTATGGCATCATAAGTAAACGTTACAGTAACAAACAAGAAAGCTGTTTTGCAATTCTCAGCCTTAGCTAACTGACCCCACACCTGCAAATTGATTACTTAACCAGTACTCTTTTCACAGTCCGTTTGCACTCTTCAGGCACAGGCAGACAGACAGATACAGAGATCTCCATATACAGTATCATACTATCATACTATGGGCACAAAAGGGACACAGACAGATAGTTAAAATAGGTGCTATGACAAGTTGACTACGGGTATTATTAGATTCCCAAGTTGCATCGTTCTCAAGTAGGCCGGTGGCCGACGGGCACGCACAGGTCTAGTACATGTAAATGTGAGATATAGAGGGTATGCGCATGCACACAGTGAGTGTCAAATCAAGTGGCAAAGTGAGTGTAAAAGTTAAATGCGTGCATTTGTGCGAGTGTGTGTGCTAGCTCAGAATGAAGGAATGACTGGTAACAGATGTTGAATGCAGTTATGATGACAAAATATAAAGATTTAGACATACATAGATGCGCACACACACACACACACACACACACACACACACACACACACACACACACACACACACAGAACTAATAGTGTCTAACGAGTGGCCCCACTGCCAGCCAGAGACTCTTGGTGTCAGGTTATCAAAGTGTGAACATTAGATTGCCTCAGAGTTTACTCTCCTAGAAAATCAACTTAGATGGTTTCCCAGACCCTGGGGGGGCAGCCTATAATAGCCAGCCTGGGTACCTGGCTGAATGACTCACCATGCTGCAGTCTCAAGAGGGATTTAGTGCAGTGCGGCTAGGTTTTCCTTCAAATCAGGTAATGGATCATAAAGTGACTTTTATAACATTCAAACAGATATAATAGGCCTCTGGAATGCAATTGTTGGATTTGTCGGTCCCTGAAATTGATGACATAGGACGTTGAATCTCACCACGTGAGACCAGGCTTACACACTGACCAACCAACCATCCAAAGCATCTCATCACCTAGCCACAGCCCGGGGCCAGCGAGGTTGGAAGGTGACATTTGGAAAAAAATAATTATTCATAGTTAGCACAGAGCTGTAGAACACACACACACACACACACACACACACACACACCTATGTGTGAAGAAATACATCCAAGCTGACGTGAATACAGACACACACACACACACACACACTATGTGATATTCAGTGACAAGGTCTCTGTGTCCATTTGGGTGAATAAATGTGGCAGACGTGCTGGCGGCTGCATGAACCATGAGCTCTACAAACGCTCTGTGCTACGCTGCACTGCTGCCATACCCTGTTACACACACACACACACACACACACACACACACACAAGTACCACGTTATTAGCAGAGTTCTCCCTAAAGCTTAAACGAATGTGGACACATGCACTCCTACATGCAAAAACACGAAAAGTCATGTACATTGTTTCTCAATGTCTGGTCCAGGGGTCCAAATGGATCCTTGCAGGTCTATACTGTAACTCTGAAGAGTGTAACACATGAAAATACGTTTAATCTTATGATGGAACCCCCGATCTACAGTTCTACACAAATACACACACACATTTTCAGTGTTAATTTAACTCTGAGCGTGTACAAATGGAACCAAATGGACCCTGTTCAGACCACCTTCGGAGGCCGGGCCTCTTCCAAGTGGATCCAGAGATAAGGGTGTGGCTAGATGACACAGAGTTGGACATGCAACTCAGACCTGCAGCAGCCAGAATTGAACCAGCGATCATGTGGTCATTGCATGTTCATTACAGAGAAAAGTAGCAACGGGCATGTTAGAGCCAGTAAAGCAGTTAAGGGGGAGAGAGGGTGGCATCATTTCTCTTCACATTGAGGTGACCGCTAGTGATATCCTATCAGTGTTTCACCAGGGATATTCATTAAACACAAAGACAAGCCGAGTGGCTCTGGAGGCCACAGTCAGGGCTCCGCGGACAAGGAAAACATCACTTATTCATGGGACAGCATAAATCTCCGTCCCACAGGGGTACATAGATGAGGGCGGGGGGGGGCAATAATCGCGATCACTGTGTTTTGTTGCATTACCTGGGAAAACTAATGACGTATTTAGGAGTAATGAGAGCTCAGAGACGCAATGACAGCAGTGGGTTCAGAAAGAGAAAGTGCGTGCGTGAATGGATTTTGTGGTAATGGAGAAGAAATCATGCGTTATAATTTGTTGAACTGTGTGCGTGCGTGCGTGCGTGCGTGAAATAGACTACCGGTATGCCACCAGAAGTCATGTACACTGCCAAATGTGAACAAAAGCAACTACTCCTAAAATAAACAAATTATCCCGCCGGTTTCCCTCATATGGATATGAAGATTGCGCCACAATGCTTAAATGAGAAACCCAATGTTACAGAGAAAAACATGAACGAGTGACGCCAGGACTGTTCTCTATACCTCAGCTTTTTCCACATAGCGCCTTTGATCTCAATCCAGCCCCATATACTTATATTATACCCATTATACTTAGTATAGAGGCACTTCATGAAATTACATGAAGTAAAGAGCCACTAAGCCAGCTGGTTCCCAACCTGGCTGGAAACCACTGGGTGTCTTTCTGCTTTTCAAAGGCATCACTACTGGCAGAATGAAGCTGCAGCTGAATGCAGAAACAGAATGAATGAAAATATATGCCACTACACGTTGAACGTCTGAACGACTCCTAACCAATCAAAGACCACCTGGCCAGCCCAGCAGGGAAGAAAGCCATCACGAGAAAATGGGGTCAGAGAGAGAGAGAGACAGAGAGGTGACCATGAGAACCAAGCATGCTCTCATCATCAACATGCTTCATCCTGCTCGATCAGCTCATATACTATGGTTTACGTGGCAATGGCACAGCATGTCTCAAGACAGTTATTACTGGAACATACACACGATTCCAAGATGTACAAACCCTGACACGCGAGTGTGCGCGCGCGCGCGCGACACACACACACACACACACACACACACACACACACACACACACACACACACACACACACACACACACACACACACACTCTCTTTCTTTCTGGGGGGTAGCTGGTATTTGGACAGCTGCTGGTGGCACTTTTTACTAGTTTCTCCGCAAACAGCAGCGCTGAATGAGAGGAATGATAGACAGAGGAATAGATGGATGTAGAGCACAGGCTGGGGCTGACAGAGAGGAAAAACAATGGTCTGGTAAATTAGCAGAGGATGAGAGAGAGACTTGGCTTGATGATGACGACAAATACAACAATGCAGCAGTTCCGGGAAAACACGTTATTCACTCTCTCTCTCTCACAGTTGACATGGATCGCCCTCTCCTCTGGTTTTGTCATTCTGTCTGTTGGCAGGACAAGCTGTCGCAAGATTAAGTGTCATAGGAACAGCAACTGTAGCCTGGAGCGAGACGTGAGGAATAGAAGAGAAGATGGAACGCCCTCCCTGTATCCATTAGAGTTGACCACACTTTGGCGGTGCAGGTACATGGCCCTCAGACCTGTGGAATAGCCAACTAAGGTTGTGTAAAATATGCTATATAAATATAGATGGATTTGAGTGATTGGCCACCTTTTGGCCAACGGTTGTGGGTTTCGTGTCTAAGCAGGATGACATAGCCCTCTACCACAGGAGTTCTCAACGTTTTTGGCTGGGGACCCCCGAAAATGCTTTGGCCATGACTCGCGAACACCCTCTCGTGTAATATTGCAATTATACAACAGTTACCCAGACAAAATGTAGTCACTACGACCACAAATGTACCCAAGAAACTAGTTAGCCTAGCCACCGAGTCTGCTGCGCTCTGAGAGAAAAGCACGGCTGAATTCTTTTTTTTGATTAGGCGTTCCTATATTGTTGTTTAAGCACGCTAGAAAGATGTTTCAACCAATCAGATTGCTTCCTCGAAAAGACAAAGTTTGCATTTTCAATTGGGTGCTATGGCGCCACCCTATGGCCAATGGTTGTGGGCTTCGTGTCTCTACCATATTGCAGAGTATCGTGAAACGGATTAAAACAGAACTGCAATAAGTGGTGGAAGAAGGAAAAACTAAATTTGTCATAAACTGAACAAAATTCATCCATAGACATGGCCACACATGCCCTTAGCCATAATAATATATAATAGCAGTGTAATAACCTATATTATTTACCTTATGATATATTATTATAAATATAATATTCTGTAATATTAATATTCAGATTTGATGGAGTATTTTCCTTTCGGCTTTTCCCTTCAGGGGTCACCACAGCATATCATCTGCCTCCATCTCACCCTGTCCTCTGCCTCCTCTTCTCTCACACCAACTAACTTTATGTCCCCTTTCACTACATCCATAAATCTTCTCTTTGGTCTTCCTCCTGCCTCCTGCCTGGCAGTTCCAACCTCAACATCCTTCTACCGATATACTCACTCACGTATATACATCCCTCCTCTGTATGTGTCCAAACCATCTCAGTCTGGCCTCTCTGGCTACATCTCCAAAACATCTGACATGCACTGTCCCTCTGATGTACTTGTTCCTGATCCTACATTTTAACAGTTTAGTCTCTGCTACCTCCAGCTCTGCTTCCTGTCTTGTCCTCGGTGCGACTGTCTCTAAACCAGGGGTGGGCAACTTTGATGATGGAGAGGGCCACCATATTTCCACTCTCACTCCAGAGGGCCACATTGCACATTACTGTCATGGCGAAAATAGCTGATCTACAAGCTCAAAACGTTTTGAGCTAGATTTGAGCTGTAGATTTTAATTGAATTATTAAAATTGATTCTTTTTTTAATACAGAAAAGTTAAAATTTTATTTAATTTCAAATGCCTTTCAAATGCGTTTAATTATAGTTATGTTAACTTCATGAAAGTACAAATACATCAAACGGACGTCAAAAAGTAAAAGAACCTTTTAATACTACTCACTGAGGACTTTATGTGTCCTCATTAAGCTACTAGACTGAAGAAATTAAAGCATGTTTGGAATTGTAACAGCTGAAATAATACAGTATTATCAGTATTCTGATATTAACCTGAGGGCCTCATTAAGTGAAGGTGACCCCTGGGCCGCCAGTTGCCCATGTATGCTCTAAACCACACAACGTAGCGTGTCTCCTTCCCTTTCATCCTTGCTGATACTTTCCTATCATCACCCATCACACCTGACACCTTTCTCCACCCACTCAACCTACTTGCCCTCGTTTCCTCGAGATATGGACACATGAGGCCAGAGAGGAGATGGAAGAAGCTTGTACACGTTGTGCTCAAATAGCGTGCATGCATGCATGTGCGCGTGCGCACGTGTGTGACCGCATGGATGAAAGATACAGCATCACTTCCTCGCCTTATAAATCCCTGGTCTCCCTAACAACCCTGTAAAGCTCTGCAGAATTAATGGGGGTCCTTGGCACTGCGGAACGAGAGCATTGCATCATGGTACATAATACGGTATATCATCACCACCGCTTCCTGTCTGCCATATATATATATATATATATATATATATATATATATATATATATATACGGGTGGCACTGCGCCAAACAGTTCATGGCAAACACATGACGGCTTCAGTGTTTGCCGTGTCCAGGGGAAACGGACTTCTGGGTGGATGGATGTTTGGAATGGAAGGGCTGCCAGGGACGCCCCGGGGGGCGCAGTTCAGTCACGTCAGTGTTGATTTCAACGACTAAAACTATGAAGAAAAATGTCAGTCGACTACCTTTTTTTCACTGACAAAAACTAAATAAAAACCAAGCTACAGTGAATATATATTATTAATATATTGACAATTTCGTCAAGAAATAAAAACTAGACTAAAATGTTAGGGAGAGACTAGTGGAGATGCTTGGTTGCATGCTTAAAATAGCAGATATACACGTTCACAACAAGGTTGTAGATTGGCTATTTTCAGCATGCAACCAAGTCTAAAATATGCCGGCAATAATTATGTCACCATCAAGGCCTGTTCAATTCAACTGCAGATTTAGTAGACTAAAACCAAACTATACAAACACTAAAACATTTCAGTTGATTAAAATTCAACTAAAACTAAATGAAAACATATTCGAAAGAGTTTGACTAAAACTAAATCGAAATGTGGGGTGCAGAAGGCAGAAGGCGGACTTCAAACCCAGGATGTTGTGATTACGGGGTTAGTGAGCAGACATGCCGAATTTCGAGGGCATTTCATTTACCGATTTCTTTTTTGACAGTCACCTGATTGCGTTGCCAATCATTTTGTTTTTCTTAAATTCGTAATTTTTGAGGATGTGTGGCTACTGGCTAACCATCCTAGCAGAATGCTTAGGATTAGAAATGTCTATTCTCATCATATAAAATCACAATGACATTTTAATGTTGGTGTTTGTTTTGTAGACTGGTGAATAAATCACTGCAGCCAACGTCAGGAACCTCTGTCTAGTTTTAGAAAAATGTGTGGGAACCTTGTACAGTATACATGCTCATTGTCATTACCTGGTTAAGTGCTTTTATTTCATGCCAAACAGCCTCTTGACTGGCTGCTTTTGTGGTCAGATCAACCTAGCATTTCATATTTGTGTGTGGTTTGACCTAGGTTTTCTATTGCATATTAAGTTTAACTACTCAAATTCTTCATTTCAAGGTGCTCATTCATAGCAGTCAAAATTGCTCAATATATATGAGTGTAAAAAGTGTAGTAGCCACTTGTAGATCTGTTATTTTCATTGAATGTTTGCCTATTGTGACATTCCCAGACATTCCCAGGATAAGGATGCTATAGGGTTCATGTAGCTAATGACAGAATGAACAGAATTAATTGAGTAACGTCCATGCTGTATAGTTGTCATAATAGTCATCATAGTGCTCATAATTGTGTCTTATCACCTTAAAGTGCAAGAAGAACCTCCAATCCAACCAGGCCCACACACTCTCACACTCTTTACAGCTGGAAATAAGAGGAATTCTGTAAGAAGTAAAAGTTGGGGAGCCATCATAAATAAATTAGGATGGTACAAATGCATGCACACACGCACACACACAAACTGCCAAGTGGATTTACAAGAGCAGGCCTCATTAACGTCTCTCCAACATGGGCAGCAGTGAGGTGCATGGGTTCTGTCCAAGCAGAGCTCCCTGATGCTTCACTGACAAATTATACAACACACCTCTTGGCTGGCTTTACAGCCTTTGCATACACAATGAGGGGCGACTGTGGCTCAGGAGGTAGAGCAGGTCATCCAATGATCCATGGTTCGGCGGTTCGAATCCCGGCTCCTCCGGTCTACATGTCGAAGTGACCTTGGGCAAGACACTGAACCCCAAATTGCTCCCCATGTGCTGGTTGGTAACTTGCATGGCTTCCGACGCCATCGTTGTATGAATGCGTGTGTGAATGGGTGAATGTAATGCACAATCTAGGTAAAGCGCCTTGGATAAATAATTTACCAATGAGACATAATTCTGATATGCTAATGATGACATAGGTCTTGACATTTTAAAGGCATATAGAAAGAAATGTTTACATGAACAATATTCAGGGTGAAAAAAGAACTGTTCTTTTGGTGCCACCCACATTTAGAACAAATATGGGTAAATTCACCTTCCACAGCACTGCCACTCAGGTGTGGAATGCCCTGAACCCTTCCCTCAAAACAAGCAAATCTCTAGCTTCCTTTAAATCTGGTCTGAAAATTCACCATTGTTATTCCAACCTGTACATAGATTTCATGTTTTTGAGATATCTCAATTGTTGTGATTGTTGCGATTGTGAATGAATGGAAACAAGACCGCAAAGTCTTTCTCCTGTGCTATCCTTTTGGACCCAATGTGCCTGAGTGTACCCTGTACTGTTTGCATTTTGTATTGTCTAATAAAATAATCAATAAAACAATTCTTACGAATAAGGGCAGGGCGAGGTCAGCGAAGTAGACAAATGCTGCTCCCAGAGTGAAACCCACCGCCACAGGCACAAAGGCAAACGAGCCATACTTCCCAGAATCCTCAGCCATGTCGATCGCTGGGGCCAGCAACGACCAATAAGAGGCAGCCAGCATCACCTGAGAAAAGGGAGAGGAAAGGAAGGCAGACAGACAGAAATAATGAACATTTAGTCAAGCATAATGGTGTAAAATAACACATTTTCTATAAATACATTAAATTAGGCTTTAGCCTAGTTGTTGTATTAAGCCTTGAGGTGTATCCTTTCTTGTTCTGTCCTCTCACTACCAAAGTGTGGCAGACACATGAAAGGTCACCAACCAAGAAGCCCTTGAGGGAACAAAAAACAAACATTTTGTGACAGACTTAGGTTGAGTCTCATCCAAAGTAGAAAGGGGAAACAAAAAGTAATCATTAGTATGCATATGAGCCCTGAAAATTGCTGTGAAAAACCTGTGCATGTGTGCGTGCGTGTGTCCGTCCTCCAGGTTACCCTGTGGCTGTCTTCTAGCTATACACACACAACACACCTGTTCATTTCCTTTGGATAGAAAAGTCACACGTTTCTATGGCTTTTCCACAGTATCTGCTCCATGACAACAATAAATAACTAACCATTAGTCATCAGTGCATTAAATGCATCGACACGTCCACGTTTTCACAATTCAGCTAGTGGGCAATGGGTATGCATGTTCATGTGTGTTTCCATGTCTGAGTGAATAATATGTGTCCTCAATCTGTGCATGCGTGCGTCTCTCTGTGCTCATGTGTCGGAGTACACTACTGGTGGTGTGTCAGTGCATGTAATTATGTTTGTTGATTGACATACAGTGCCAATTATCAACACATCATTGAGCAAGTCAAAATCTCAAGGCACACCTGTAACTCATTTACAAGCTTGCGATGTATTGCGAGGCCTGGCATGGCTGCATGTAATCATATGGGGCAATGTTGCCTTCCACCGCTGTCACCTTGTGAATAATGTACTACTAGAACTGTATGTGACCGTCGCAGTCCACCACCAGCCTACTTGGGAACGATGCAACTTGGGAACCTAATGATATACGTTGTCTTAGCACCCGTTTTAACTGTCAGCCAGTGTCCCACAAGGAGATCTGTGTATGTGCCTGTGTGTGAGACTGCAAACTGAAAAGTGTACTTGGCAATCAATTCGGCACCACTGGCAG
This sequence comes from Protomyctophum bolini, assembly GCF_963924005.1. Lineage (NCBI taxonomy): Eukaryota > Metazoa > Chordata > Actinopteri > Myctophiformes > Myctophidae > Protomyctophum > Protomyctophum bolini. The sequence goes on along the minus strand of NC_137879.1, from coordinate 25,216,115 downwards.
AGCCTGATTGGTTGACCCTCAATTGGCTGAGGCAGAGGCTAAAAATTGCACAGGTGAAAGGAGTAGGCCTCATTAGGCCCACTGGCAGAGCCTGACCAGAGCCTTCTGTGGTGGTTCTGGAGACCCGAGGGTCCGACCGACTCGATACCGGGCACTGCACTCCCTGCGGGGCTGTGGAACGTGTGTGTCGAATGTGAAGTGGGTGGATCAAACGGTTCTCGAGTTACGTGCATTACAACCGTACACACACGTACACACACACGTACGCACGCAGGATAGCTTGTACTATGAGGATGATGATGAGGATGAGGATGATAATATTCCTCCCTTCGTACTCTCTTTTCTGAACCCAACAGATGTTTGTCTCCACCAGGACGAAGTCATGGGGGAGAGTATGTTTTGCACTCTGTCCGTCCGTCCGTCCGTCCGTCCATCCATCCTGATTGGCTAAGATTCGCTTCCAAAGATTGCAGGATTTTGAACAAAACGCTGCACATCATAAACACATTGTGTGATTTCAGTGAAATTTTGCACGCACATTCCCAATATGCAGAGGAAGAAATGCCACTTGAGAATTTTCAACTCAGCCTCATGGTGGCGCTATAACTGGCCGATTTGTGGTTTTACCTATAACTGCACCAATCTGTGTAAAACCTTGTATGCACACTCCCTAGAGGCCAAGGTATTTTTCACATGTGCTCTTTATAGTGCCACCAGGAGGCCGACATACTGTATGTAAAACTTTGTTTTTATATTACTCCTTCAGACGTGATCCAAATCTCACGCAAAGCAGCACACATGATCTCTAGTCATGTGATCAAGATGGGTTTTTTTATTTCACAGCCAGTGGCCCGTTTTGTACAAAATGCCGCAAATCATCAACAGTGTCTGATTGTGCCGTTAAAACTGTGCATGCATATTCCCACTAGGCTGAGGAAGAAATGCTACTTGACATTTTTTGAATCATGCTCATGGTGGCGCTATAACAGGCAGAGTCAGGTCTTTACATAACTGCACCGATCTGCGTAAAACTTTGTATGCATATAGTTGCACACTCCCTACAGGACAAGGAACAATGTCTGGCCTGAATTTTTCAATTCTGCCTTTTCGAACGCCACCACTTATGTGCAACACTTTTAATTAGTCCTGGTGGAGACCTGTGCCCTGAGGGCCACTACTTCTAGTTTTCCTCTGCAACTGACCAGAGGCAATGAATAGGTGCAGAGGACTGCCACTAAAGTAGTTTTAGTTTAATTCAGCTCACAAGAGCACTGAATTTAACAAATTTAAGCTAAAAATAAATCCTATAAATATAAATATATATATATATATATATATATATATATATATATATATAATATACTCAACTGAACATTATACATCCGTTGCCGGAATATGCAGTCAAGCTGGATTCCATTCCAATCTGCTCTGCGTAATGGAATCACACAGATAAGAGGGGAATGGAATGTTTGAGTAAATGTGTGCGTAACATACATGCATATTTTATTAATTGATTAATGAAGTTGCCAACGCTCTCTTGATATGCAATGCTGGCTAACCATACCCTTATTGTGAAAATGATTAGACAGGTAAATAAGACTCCTGTCTCTCTGTGCCAAATGAGTCTAACTGGCAGGGTGCCTTCCTGTAGTTTACTATCAGCACCGAAACCTCCAGGTCTCTAAGATCATGCATGACTAGTCTTAAACTAAGAAAATTTGAAATTGAACAAAACGGTGTGTGTGTGTGTGTGTGTGTGTGTGTGTGTGTGTGTGTGTGTGTGTGTGTGTGTGTCGTTATTGCTTTATTCGGCACAATTAAACACCATCATTAAACATTAAGAGCAGAGAGATAGTTGCTGGGGTGGCAGTGGGAGCAAACATCAAATAACCAAAACCAGGAACCATTATGCAGAAGGAAGGCAGGAAGAAAGGTGAGTTTGCAAACACTATATACACCCACAAAGTAATGCTGCGATATTAACCCCTCGAGTATATCTGACTGAACTAACTCCGCAAGCTACGCATCATTTATTGGACCAGATTCACTAAGGAAATTTACACCCAGGTGTAAATAAAGTGACTAAAGGAAGGTGTATGCTCAATCAATGGCTTCATTTGTGTGTATCGCGGCTGTAGCTAATTTTTGCCTCACAGTCACGGGGTCTCTGCCCATCTTACCTCCATAAATGGTAACCGGAAACTAACGTGATGATGTTTATGATGGAAAGATCTTCAAGCTAACAGCGCATTAGTACCATAGAGTTATACAGTATATAAACGAAACAGTTGGTACGAGTTCGGGAAGCACCGCATAGCAACTTGTAGATCGGCTTTTTTGGCACAAGATTCTTCACTCCTTGCTGAACGTTAATAACTTTAGTTAATAAAGTTACTCTCGCGTATAATGAGTTAAAATTAATTAAATTAATTATACAGTTCAACATCACAACCAAATGCTATAAAAAGGATATTATGAAAGCCCTTTCTACTGATGAATTGCGCACTCAGCTTTGCAGAGGTAAAAATAAAATCAGATCATTTTCATCAGAGCTTTATTGATTACTGGGGTCGGACCGGGATGATTGATTCCCTCCACTGTACCACTACATCGGATATGGAAATCAAATGAAATAATTTACATGGACACAGATTTCATCCATACCGAACCAGAGTAATGCCTTTATTGGTTACTGAGGGTTAATCCGTCTTTTGGATTAATCATTGTTCTATAGGCCTATGTCGGAAAAGATAGATTTAATCCAACTGTTTCCTATAGGACACACATTGTAGGCTATTTATGTGTGGCGTTCATGTGATCAATATACAGTTACAGTGGCCTACATTATTATAAATTAATACCACTAAACAATGGAGCAGGATTTGTGCCCAGTGACATTAACCCATTCAGGACGGGAACCCCTTTTGGTGTTTTAAGCATTATCTTACACTTTAGCTATTGAAAAATAGAAGATGTTCTCTCCTCAACGTCATCAGTGCCCATACCCGAGGCGGGGTTGGTGTAAGGGCCTTTCTGTGTGGAGTTTGCATGTTCTCCCCGTGTCCCTATAGGGTAGGTAGTGGTACCCTCACAAAAACATGCAGTAATCCTGGTCTCTAAACTACCTCCCCCTGGCCTGATGGAGGGGAAAGCAACTGGTCGGAATAACGTGTTCCTTCCACGTGCTACATCCGGTCGGGGAAACTCTCCCCGTAGGTGAAAAGAATCTCCTCACATGCATAGAAGGAAGCATGAGGTCAGTCCACTAGCCCCCCCTTCTCCCTCTTGATCTACCATGATGGCTCTCAACAGGGCCTCCAACCTATTGGCAGGCCTGTCAGTGACATTGATGCTCTCAGCCAATTACAGGGCTGTTGCCCCATGCAGCGGCGCCTTATGTTTCTCCTCTTTGCTCCTTTCATTACTCCATAGCAGGTGTGACTTTAGACAGCAACAGCATCGGATTGATCTTTCTGCTTTACAGTCAGAGAATGAACGATGAATCCAAGCCAGTTAGTCAGTACGTTCTAAAGTAAACTGGCTGGCTGGATAGCGGCAGCCAGGCCGAGTAGTTAGGCTTCTGGCTGCTTTTTTATTGTCATGCGTTTTAGAGTTAGGCATTTTCATACCATATTCAAACTAGAAAGGTTCCGCCCTTTGTTTGGGAGAGCTGTTGAATGTTACCATGGTTGTTTGCCATGGCTGGGGGTCCTTCACATTAAACTCAAGAGTTTGAGAACCACTGGTTTATACAACGTGTTAATGGTTTACGTCAGAGAAAGAAACATTAAGAAACATCACTTGAAAGAACCAAATCACAGCTTGAAACATAATTATCATCTCTTCTTTCTCTCGATCCTTGGACACGGAAATAGAGTCGAGACTTCACAGTGTCATCAAGGCTAAATTACACTGCCCATGCTCCATTACAGCGACACACAGTTGTCGTTTCCGCAGAGCGCTCTCTCTCCTCTGTCTGCATACAGATGAGAGCTGCTGGAGATTGCAGCAAACAGCTGTGTACATGTGCCCATGTTCCAGAATAATCAGTCCCCCGCTGGTGAGGTATTCCACCTCATTGCAATTGAGATATTCCACTTCATTGCAGAGCAAATTTAATAGCCGGCACTTTGTAGCCGCTACACAACAGGTGCCAACCATTGGCAAAAGATAGGGGTGGAATCGATGGACTTGATGGAGAGGAAGACATGACACAGATGACTGGTCATTGACCAACAACTATCACTATCACTCTACGTCTCGGCCGGATTCTCCATCTCCACTCCCTATAAACGATCTTCCGGGCATCTTGCCAAAAGCTCCTGAGAAAAGCTGTGTAGTAAATTGGGCCTTGAGGGGGTTCTGGTTGTTTGCTTCATATCACTCATCGATCTCCTGACTCAATGACTAATTTATCTATCCATCATTCCTCACATCCTATCCCTCACCCGTGCTCCATCAATTCACAACTTCCCTCTATACCGTACACATGTAGATGGATACATCTACTGGTGTACACAATCCATGTTCCCTTTATGACCAATCCATGTTCCCTTTATGACCAATTAATCTACTTACTATTCTAAGTCTCAAAGACTTCTACTGATTCTTGGCTTCAATCTTCCACAGTCTGATTATCATTTGGTCACTCCTTTTCTGCATCTATCCATCCATATCACTCTATCTGCTCCTGAATGTTTTCCTTCATTAAAATCAGTATTGTGCTCTCTATAGATAGATAGATAGATACCTTTATTATCCCATGAGGGAAAATCAGTCGCCCAGAGGCGGCAACAGCAGTTCAGGTTACAACATACATGTAGGGATAAGAAAGTACTGTAGTACAGTGGAAACAAGGCAGAAGGAAAGGCAAGGTGCATCAAGAAATAATAATAATAATAATAATAAAATACGACAGGGCAAACAAGGGTAAACCAATAACATGTCTATATACAGTCAATCAGTGCGTCATCATAAAGTGTATCACTGTGTCTCGTCATAAGACAGACAAGATAAATAAAGTCAAGTAAAATGCAAAGCCAAACAATAAAGTGACCATTGGTCAGTGCAAGAAAGCGTGAGACGTGAAAAAACAGTGTACCCCCACGAAAATCAGCTTTTTATTATTTTCTGATTGCACACAAAGAGAAAGGTCCCGCACAGTCTAGAACTTGCAAAACCCTAGAAAGCGACAAAACCAAGCTAGGCTAAATTGGCGGTGCCCGGGATTAATATTATATTATATATATATTATAATATATAATATATATATATAATATATTATATAAGCATGCAAATTGAATTGCAAGACATGGCTAGGGCTGTTTAAGAATCAAGTGTTGTTACTCATCACGCTCTTCAATCTTTTCTGCCAGACTGCCACCCCCACATTAGCCACCATCTCTTCGTTTAGTCCTCTACAGTCTACACTCTTCAAATCCTCCATTGCATCCCCCTAATGCTTTAAGAGGGTGAGTGGGGTAAAGTAATATAAATTATGAACTGAGATGACAATCCATCGATTGCATGGATTAGAAAAGCCCATGTGTGCAGCGGCAGATGCACTGTAGCCACAGTAAAGGCAAAGGCCTGCTTCGGCTACGTTTGTACCTCCCCTCAGACAACCGGTTATTTGTTATGTATACAGCACAGCATACACTATATTCAAGGCAGACAGACAGTGTACAGTTGTACACATCTATTCTCTCTCTGTGTGATGCATGTCTGGACTGGACTCATTTGATTCTTGAGACAGCATTATTTATTTTCGACGTGAGGACGACAAAATGTGTAAGCTTGTCTTTACCTCGTTGTGGGGTCACAGTCTGCAACCTTCCACACATCCTTGTGATTGCACTGGGAAGACTAACAAGTACTGACTGAGACAATTGACAAAGGCCATGATTGAAAATGTTATAGTGCTACTGATGATGAAAATGAAAAAGATAATCCTGTATTGATCCCCGGAGGAAAATTCAGGTATACAGCAAGTGATAATGAAACACCGGAGAGGTGCTGTAGAGTTAAAGGGGAATACCACTCATTTTCAGAGAGATTAAAATAGGGTGCATTTTGCATCCCAAAACGCAGTTTATAGTTAAGGGACGCAATAAAACATCAACCTCTGCATCCACGGGATACACTACTGTACTCGGCATGTACAGTAAAAAAATAAATTTCTTCTTGAATTTACATGAATATAACCACATTTATAACCATATAAAATGAAATGCTGCAATTTGTAAAAATGGCAAAATATGAATCCTAACGTGGTTGAAGTGGGACTCATAAAATGTCCCTGGGACTCATCTAAAAGACCATCCCTGCATCCCGGGACTCATTACATTGAAGACCTATTTACATCACTGTATGTCATTAATATACCTTAGAGATGTGTGGAAATAATTTAAAAAGTCCCCCCCCACCACCTTCTGTTTAGCCTTGAACTGGAGGTCTAGAACTTGGGGTCATGTGATCAGTGACATCACGAAGGTGTACTCTGGCCTTGTTGGCCTGCAGAGTACACCTTTGTGTAAAAAGAAACACATCTCAGTCTCACCGTTATCCACTCTTATCAAACATTAAGCACAGTCTGGTGTCATCTTTTTCAAGGCTACTCAACGACAGCAGATGGATGAGACCTCAAAACAATAATATAACCAAATAAATATAGTCTATATTTAATATACTGACCAATAGAATGTATTACATGATGAGAGGGAGAGGGGGAAGATAGCGAGTCTTCAAACATTTGTGTAGGTTACATGAGAGAACATTTAACAATAACATGTTGACATGCAGCTACAGTATATATAGAGTATATATCATTAGAGGCAGCTGTGCATAATTGATCAAATAACACATAGAAGAAGCTCAGATGATTCCAGGAGGAGAGAGACGGGAGAGGGGGAGAGAGGGAGGGGGAGTCGGGACAACTCTTGCTTGTTAATTCATTTAATACATTTAGTTAGTTATTTTGTGTGTTGACCTGCCCCGCGATAATTGCACCTGAACTCTTGACCCGTCCCCCGCCCCACAGAAGAACCCACGGGACCTGCGGGCAACAGGCCGGCCCGGGCATCATAATCTGTGGAGCACCACTGGCCTAGAATATGATTAGGGTATTTCAAACAACTCGGATTGAGTTCCTACGCTCACCAGTATGGTCATGAAGTGTAGGCCATGACCAAAAGAATATGGTCGCAAATACAAGCCGGCCGAAATGAGTTTTCTTCGACTGGCATCTCCCTTTGAGATAGGGTAAGAAGTTCAGTCACACGAGAGACTCAAGAGTAGATTTGCTGTTTCTTCGTCTGGAAGACGTTTCGATCCTGTGATGAAGATGAAGATCCACAACAGGATGGAAACGTTGTCAGAATAATTGAAATAAAGATCTATTTTTGTACTTATTCTGGTGTGAGGGCTCTATCGACCTTTAAAATGAAGTCTCTTTAACCCAGCACCCACCTGCCGACTCTGTCTAATAAAGTATGCATGTTTTTTGTGAGGGTACCTAACCTAGGGGACACGGGGAGAACATGCAAACTCCACTCAGTAAGGCCCTTTCGCAAGATTCTAAGGGCTGTATTTTGCGTGTCTTTAAGTACCAGGTCTTATTACCTAACTTGAGTAAACTAAATACCTGGAGGCGTGATCAATGACATTTGGCTATTCTGAGTGGCCAAAGAGCATTGATCACGCCTCCAGGTCTTTAGATCTTTAAGACACGCAAAATACAGCCCTTTATGTTCAACAAGGTTTTATTTCTCATTCACTCATACAAGTATGTGCAGTGAACTGTTGACAAACAATATATAACATTAACACACATAAAAGTAAACTGATTTTCGGGGGGCTACTGAATTATGGTGTGTGATGAAATGTGAGCTTTAGTCTTTTGGAGAGAAATGAGTCACTTTCAGTAGTAGAGCACTGTAGAGGGGAGCTGTGTGTGTGTGTGTGTGTGTGTGTGTGTGTGTGTGTGTGTGTGTGTGTGTGTGTGTGTGTGTGTGTGTGTGTGTGTGTGTGTGTGTGTGACTATGCCCAGGTGATGACGGTCGTTGATGCTCATCAAGGAAGGCAATTGTGTTTCTACACTGTCAAAAGTAATGCTACTTCTTTTGCAATGTATAGTTAAATAAAAAAATAAAAAATCTCAATCTAAAAAAAGAAAGGTGTTGGGAGAATAATTTAGCAACTTGTATAACTATATGATATACAGTGTGCAGACTATCCAACACCAACTGAGGACTCCTGAATCGCTGTCCTCTACTCCCTCTTGTCTAGCATCAGGGTCTCGAGCTCTGCAGTGTTATTAGCCCCAGAGTCGCGCTGCAGTAAGTTTTCTCCCCACCAGATCAGGATGCCTGACATTGCCCAGCCAGCCTCATCCCTTTCTCTCTAACCTTGTCTGTGACCCGTGGGAGGGAACCGTAGAGGTGATGTGCTCCGTCTACGTGACACCAAGGTGCAAGGTTCTATTTCGTTATCTTATTGTCTTGTCTGGGACAGTGTCTGGTAATGGAGTTGTTCCATCTCGTCTTTAGTGATGTAAAGACAACCAGAACTCCTGCAGTAAGTTAATTTATAGAAGGAGAGAGATTCATCAGCTTTTGTATCATTGGCTGGGTCCCTCTCTTTTGAACAACAGTCCTTTTAAAATCCCTTCTTTCCCCTGTTGTAGTCATAACTCATCATGATTCAAGTAATATTTATGCATGCACACAAACACACACAACTCCTACAGCTTTCTCGTTACTCACTCGATCAGGTCATAAACGAAAGGGAAAAACACAAAACGGAGCATGTGAGCGGAGCGGAGCGGGGCAGAGCACAGAATGGAACGGGCATATTTTGATATACTGTATGGTATGTAGCAGGTTTTCAAAAAGATGGAGTGTCTTCTCTCTGTTACAGGTTTCATGCCGGACCAGAGAGTAGGAATCCATACATGCCCGGGTCGGGCCGGTCTTGTGGTCAAGATATAATGTCTTTCTTTATAACTAAACCTCTTGAGAACGATGCATCATCTCGTTTTCAAGGGGGTCCTCAAAACACCTAACCTTAATCCTTTCTCTACAGTAAACCCAGAACCCAAACCCGTTCTGTAACATCTGGCCCTCAGACACACTAGGAGGAAGTTAACAAAAATGCCACATGGTACAGAATGAGTCACACTAGATACAGTTTACAGTCTCTCCCAGCAGAGACTTCCTCCTACTTCAACTATATGAAAGGCCAGTATATATGTTACAGTATGATTGAAAAAGGAGTGCTTGTTTTCTTGATCTGTGTGTGAAAACAACACTACAGTATATGGTCATGCAAACCCAAGGCATCTCGTGTGTGCGTGCGGCAAAGTCAACTCACCCCAGCTGCAAACCCCAAACTTCCATCCAAAATGCGCTTCTGATAAAGAGCAGAGAGGTACACAAGAGGGAAAGAGGGGGGGAAAGTTTAATGGTGTCATCTTGTGTACATGTATTTTCTGTGTAAGTGTATTTTGTTCTGATTACTCAGACATTCACGTTTCCTACTTAGCAAAGGTTTCTAATGTACTGTTTAGTTATCGCACACTCGCACAGGTGAACCTGAAATCGGTGGCACCATGAATGAATAGCAAACTGAAATGCATTACATGTTTTCGAATCATTTTGAGATCATTGCATGCCTAGAGACTTAAGTCTTGTGTGACACCCAGGCCCATCCAGTTACCTGTCGACTGTTGAATATGAAAACCAGGGCAGCCCCAGCAGCGGTCAGGCCCCAAGTAAAGAGAGTTCCCAAAAGGGCCTGGGTCACTGGGCTGTAGCCTGGCAGCATGGTGCCTCACCTGGAAGACATATAGACATTCAGACTTCAGATTCAGAGACAAGAGATAAAGATTCACTAAGACACAGTGACACACATGCAGGTCTGGAGACTCTGGATCAAATTACCACTAACCAGTATTTGTACAAACTCCTGAAAAGGAGTTCAAAAGTTCATACTCAGAGTCAGTAGTCAGACTAGTAATAATCAAATTGACAGTGAAAAGGATTTCATTGTAAATCTGTATGACCTATGTCCTGTAATTGTTGGCCCAACCGTGTGTGCATGATTACTAGTGCCTGTGAGTGTATGTTCTGAATATGGCATCACATGTGTGGTTTCAAGTTGCCCGACCGGGAAAGTGCTCGTTTGAGAGGGGACGCAACCGTCTATAAACATGCGATATCTGGCGAAACACATGAACGTGGCCAGAGCGCTGTCTTCTGGTGTGTGGAATGTAAAATAATAATGTTTACCTATAATATGCTGTTTTCACTGTTGCTACACTAAAATATGTGTGAACGCATAAGTCATATTCTTCATAGCTATGTAGATAATTAGCATATTTGTATTGCACAGCCCCAGAAAAAAATGTAATAAGTGATTGAACCGTAATTAACTTTTGACCTATAATTGTATTATGGACAATTTACTTTTTGGGCAAGTAGAACATGACCTGTACTTAAGTACCTCCCCCTGCAAGCCCTTGGACTGGTAGAAGTTGAGGCATTACATTTAGTTTGACTCGGTTCCACATTGTGAAAATAGCAGATCTACAAACTCGCTTCGCAACAACTATTTTTGTTTGCCTCTTTCTAATATTATTTGACAAATGCTGTAGACCTTTGCACTAGGCAGATTACTTTAGATGCAACTATTTTTCATCATCCCTTTTTCTCCTCTTTTGTCAATCTACACTATTGGAAGGGTTCAGTTGTATGTGTCCTTCTCTGACCACAAACGATTCACGTCCTGTTCTATCTATAGAAGGTTGTCTGTGAAGACGAAGGCCAAACAGAGAGGGGAAAAGGCATCCATTCAATTCCTATCCTGCATAAAAAAGATACCTTCACCTTTCGAAACATCACAGCTTTTTTGGTGCAATAAAGCATGGAGACCTCAGTGTGCAAGCACTTATTAATTCTTCTCTACTGCATATACATTGTATACAACTATACACACACAGACATAAAAGGCATTTAGACAGACATACAAAAAAAACATGCAGAAATAGCATAAACACAGACAGATAGGACACATTCTGAATACCAATAATCTTGTTTAATCTACTTCAGTCTACTTTAGTTTACTTGTCTATTTGTGGCTAGAGCAATAATAATAATAATAATATGATGATGGCATGTAAAAATGAGACACCTTGGCTTTCATAAATGTACACGTATGCACAGTACACACCCATTGAGTTAAGCCACAAACTAGGTGTGTGCCAACAGTGCCATATCCTGTGTGATTAAGAACTTGATACTCATGTAATTTGCAGTTATGTAGCACAACCTGTTAGTACAAGTACAACTTGTACAACAGCTATACCACTTAATAAATAACTTAGCATTCACTGTGTAGTGTCACACTACACAGTGGATGCCAAGTTATTTATTAAGTGGTATAGTATGAGTTAATTGTTCACTGACATTTTGCTTTCACAGGAATAAAACGAGTACATTTGATGTGGCTTTAATAATAATTATAATAGTAATAATTGTGCTATGGCAATTACAGTACTACAACAGTCAAAACAGCCACAGTAAAAGATGTACCCATGTGTCGCACGCACAGGTTTAATTGGACAGACTTTTACAGTTTATCGATTCTTATAAATTATACACAATACACAGATGTCAGAATCAATTAAAACATAATATCTGTCAGTCTTGGTCAAAGTACACGGGTATAACTGTATTTAATTATTGGTAAATGAATGAGTGTCTGTCAGTAAAGGCTGCTAACTATATATCAACTGCCAGCTCAACTAGTACTACAAAATCCCCCCCAACGTTATCTTCAAAGTCGTTAAGACACAGCTGTATAACATTACGAAGATCACAGAACATGCATGAGTTTAGATACTATTTTGTCCCGTTTTTATCTCATTATTAGACGGTAGCTGGGTTACTTACTTCTCCACAGGCACCTAAAGAAGTCCAGTCGTTATTTACTTCCACTTCCTACTTCCCTGTACACGTGTCTATGACAGCCATAACCCCAGCCCCTTCCCTGAGCCGATTGGCCAATCACTCCAATGCGTTGGCCACTGGAGTGGGATCTGGAATCTGGACCAGAAAACCACAGAAAGAAGAATGCCTATGCAGCTCAAACTGCACTTTATAGTAGCACTACACAAAGCTGCAGCTGTTAAATCGGTTCAAATCGGGACATAAGGAATTGACATACTGTATCTGTCAAGGTTATTTAAATCATGCCTAGACGTATATATCCAATGTCCGTGTTTTAAACTTTTAATTAAGTGCCTTAACTTGCAGTCAGAGGTTGGTAAAAAATTATTAATAATAATAATCTGGGAACCCATTATTGGGTAAAATAAAAAGTGTTTCTGCTGTCAGCAGAATCTGTATAGGCCTACAGAGAGATTAGGCAAAACACAATCAGAAGACTCGTTAACTACCATTTGTGAGTGATCTATCTATGAGGAATCGTTATCCATATAACCAACTATTAACAAACATTTAGTACATAAGTCATTAATAACTAATTAACTAGCTGTGAATGAACTATTATAAAGTTACCATACCAGTAAGACGACCTGAGGGCGAGAAGTGACCCCGGCCGCCCTGGTGACAGCAGACTGCTGGGCGAGCGCTGGCACTTTTGCATGGGGGGGGGGGTCAGATCAAAATATGGAATGAATTCTGTACTGGCCATATAATGGAGCCTGTCTTGAGTTTACAGCGTTTGATGAGGTCAAATCAGCATAGCCCAATTGACTGACTTATATGTAAACCAAGATTCATTAGCCCCCCCCCCCATTAAGGGTGGCAGCGGGGGCAGTGCAGTCTTGAGTGTAAAGGGTTTGATGAGGTCTGGCCATATATGGAGCGTGTCTAGAATGTACAGAGTTTGATGAGGTCAGATCAATATATGGAATGTCAGAACACGTCAGCTCTACAGTATATATGGAGATCAAAGGGTTTGAGGTTTGAGGTCAGAGTTGCTGGCCGGCTATATATATGCAGATCTAGGTGATGATCCAGTCTTCTCCATGTATGGCTATCCAGGGTTTGATGAGGTCAGTGTCGTGTTCTTCATAATGGAGCGTGTCACAAGGCATGATGGACTGAGGATCATATATGGTGGCGTGAAGTGTCATGAGGCGTGACGGACTGACAGCCATATGGTGGCGTGACGGAGTCACTGGCAGGTTTTGCAGGTTTTCATAGTAGTTTGCGACCTACAGTCGCAATAAATGTAGTAAAGCCAAACATGCATAAACTGTGCTGCAGGAGGTGGGACATAATGTGGTAACCTTGTGCTCCTGCTGAATGAATCCCAACATGCCTTGGGAGATAATAGTTCTTCAAGGCTGAAATGTGCTCGTTTCTCACAAAAAACACACAATATTGATGTGCAAGTCCATTTTCCTCTGTGTAAGCCAATTAGAAGTCATTGAAGCAACACTGCAATTACTAATTTAGTTGTGTGAAAGTCCCTTGAGAAAATGCAGGCCAAAAATGTAATGAAACTGCAGGATTTATAGGTGTGTGATATGCCTGTGTAAACCAGAATGCATGCACGCGTGCGTGCATGCGTGCGTGCATGCGTGCGTGCGTGCGTGCGTGTGCGGCTGCACAACTGCATGCATACTGTACAAGTCTGTACTAAGTGTGACTGCTACATGTGTGTGTATGTGTGTGTGCATGCGTGTGTGCGTGCGTAAGTGCGAATGAGTGGTCCATGCTGTGTTTTGACAATAAGAGAAAGGGGGCAGGGTTTGGGATAAGTGATGTCTTTTGGGAATTTTCCTCTCCTGCCCAATTTCCAGAATTTGTGGTCTGCTTTCTGACCCCACTGACTGTCCTCCACGGTAATTCCTAAGTATCTTGATCCCTGACCTTTCAACTGATCAACAGAACTGATAGGGCCTCCCCTCTTAGGTTCGCTCATAAAATTAAACCTCAGCAGAAACCACACATAATCAAAGAATGTTTATTTAACCACACAAACCCTATACTTTGTTGACAGGGTCCCCTTCTTCTATTCCCTCTACACCAAACCTTTTCAAGCTGATCTACAAACTAACTTGGATATGGCAGTGAGTGAGCAGAATCTGAAGTGTACACAGGTGAATATATACAGTACAGTAGTCCTAAAGTACCAAAGTCGTCACGTCACTCGATTGTTCATCTCCTGGGTCGCGGAAGTTTTTCTCTCTGGGGAATAACATTGGGTCATCTTAAAATCGTCTTAGATAAGCATTGTGGTCCAAAAATAAACAAACTGTCTCAGCTATATTGTCGGGAAGGTGGCTCTGTATCGTTTACGATAGTCACTCATATACAGTAGTCTGTTTCTCTCTCTCTCTCTCTGTTTCTGGCACAACAGCGCCACTTTTGCCCCTACTGGTACTCTAAACATATAGTCACATAGTTTAGGTCAGGACATAGTCACATAGGTTAGGACGGACATTGCTGTTCCTTGGAGTGGTTGCACCAATCAAAAACTGTGAATACAGAACTCCCCGCGGGACATACGAATTGTCGGTGCAGCCAACTAGCTGCATATACATCTGTTCCATCCCCAGTGTTGCCCGGCCATAGGAAACATATAAAAACAACACTAGCTGATTCTCAGAAACATTAAATTAACTGATAAGAGGCAGAGCCAAAGCGTTTATTCTGCCCATTTAGCTAGCACAGCATCCACAGCATTCCTAACATTACTGAGGGTCCTCCTATTATAAAGTAATATGTAATTGTATAGACTGACACTGGTATAATCTGCAGGTAGGTCCATGAGGAACAGCATGGGCGGGTCTCTATTATTGAAGTAGTCCATGAGTATAGGCACTAGTCGACAGAGATACAGTAGAAACGTGAGACATTAATCCGAGGACAAGGCTGAACACTTAGTGTAGGAAACATCTAGGGATGTGTAATTTTATTGTTCCATGGATACCGTCAAAAACTTCTTGCATGGGGGACGATAAATCTGTGTGTACTGACTACTGAGACAATGTGTGTTGGTGTGCTGTGCGTTGTGTGTATTAGGGAAGTTTGCGCAGGGGTGTGTGTATTTGTGTGCAGTGTGGGCATTCTGTGGGATGTCCCGGGGTATTCCAGCAATGCGTGTCAGAGAGAGAACAGGACGATGGTCATCACTCATCTGGGGCCTTTTATTTCGAAAGAGAAAAGCCTTCTCTCTCCATCACTCCCATCTCTTCTGTGTTACTTGAACTGTCTCCCTCTCTAAACAATGCAACAAGCTGTTGTGATTTGGGTTGACCAACCATGTGCATGGTCCATTAAAAGTCTCCATCTAACTAAAGGTGGTGAGTGAGTTTTAGTTGAGGCACTTGTGTGCAGAACAAGCTGAAACCAGGCAGTATCACACAACAAGTTTAAAAGTTTAATACACAATCAAGTTCAGAAGTTTAATACATACATATAGAGAATATATATATATATATATATATATATATATATATATATATATATATATATACAGTATTGGACACATTATGTAACCAGAATATATGAGACAAGGACAAGAACAGAATGGACAGGAATATAACATGCATCTTGAATCATTGTACACAGACGTCAGTCTCTGATAAATGTGTTGATAGTCATCGCATTGCGAGTATTCACCCCATGTGTTTGGTGGGTCAAGTAGATACCCTAAAGGTAATAAACCATGATAGTGCCCTAGCCTCTGTGATTACAAAAACCTTTGTAAACATCATGATACAGATTAAGTACACAATAACAAGAAATGTAACATCTATCTATAAATGCATCAAGTCTTTGTATGTACAGTACATGTAATGTGTATCCACGTAACTCGAGAACCATTCGCCCCAACGACTTCAAATTCGACAGACATGTTCCACCCCACCACAGGGAGTGCAGTGCCCGGTGTCGAGTCTGTTGGATAGCCGGTTGTCCAGAGCCTCTACTCGGGCTCTGGACCTGATCACACCAATATCTCCATATATGGAGCTGGACTTTTCTGACATCTGTATAGACTCCGCATATTTGGGCATGCCTGACAAAGAACTCGATGTGGGCATAAAAGGCACACAGACATAATAACTGGGTGGGGCATACATTTCCAACTTGCATCGTTCCATGTAGGCCGGTGCCCAATGGGCACCGCTCTAGAGGCTCTGGACAGGGCCCCTGCCCAGGTTCTGGACATGGCCCAAATTAGCCAATTGATCATCATGCCTAGAACTCCATATATGGAGCTGGCCTGTTCTAACATCACAATGATGTTCTGACATCTACATTTGGGCATGACTGATATAGAAAACCCAACCACTCTAGCTAAGAGTGGGGGACGGAGCAGTAGCAGGTTGCCTGTTGGTGGTGTGGGCGGGGCCAATAATCTGCACACCTGAGGGATATATATGCCTAACTAGGCAGCATACAAACATTTGTCTCTCACTGAGAGGTGCTCGCACCACAACTCCTATGTGCCTGTATACTCATGAATTAATGTAAGTCTGCCTTTCCTATTTACCAGAATGCCCTTTACCAGAATGCACTCTGCTTGAGTGCGCAAGTACTATATGTCGATCAGTGTCGGGTGGATTAAAGGAAATGCCTCTATGTATGTATATGTAATTTGTAAGTTGATTAGCGGTATACTGTAGTTACTTGTGTATGTATCGTAGCAGCATAGTGTATGACGTCAGGGTATAACTGGTACAATTAACTAGCTCTCAATGATGACGTAATAAAGATGTGGATTAAAGGACCCAATGCCAGGGTGTAATTGGTTTTCGATGGTGACGTAATGACGATATGTTTTAGTGTCGTGAGGATTAAAGGTAATGCCCCTATGTATACATGTATGTAATCCACCACTGCCATATCAAGCACAAGTAGTCATTAAGTCATACACTGGCACTGGACGAGAACTATTACTTGCGCACTCTACTTGCGCAAGTAAAGTACATGGGTGGGGCATGCAATTCCAACATGCATCGTTCCATGTAGGCCAGTGCCCAACGGGCACCACTCTAGTAATAAAAACAATAAAGGGATAAAAAATCTGTTGAGAGAGAGAGAGAGAGACCTCTTGATTCATTCAACAAAAAGTAAAAACTATTTCAACAAGTTGTTTAGTGTCCAATCAAGCATTGTCCATTTGTCCTGCCACCTGATTATGGTCCATTACGCATCACATAGCATGGGACGCCTTGCATTGCAAATGCCTTTGGTGCCAATAATGGTTCTTATCTTGGGCATTATTTGCGGTATTATTTGCGGTATGTGAACGCAGATTGTCATGACATGACACTGATGTCCTTGCAGTGCTACACACTGTGTACAATATGCTGAAGAATTCAGCATTATGTGCAAACAGTACATCAGCCGTGTACACGGCTGATAATAATGCTGAATTCTTATGTATTCTTTAAGTGGTCTTCCAGGCCTAGTGGAAAAACTGTGGCAATGATGGTTTTGCACCTTATGCCCACCTGCGGCAATGATGTTTGTGATTCCGTCATGCCAGAATCAATGAAGGGCTATCTATCAAGCCTTATTTCCAAGCACCTTTCCACTAGAACGCCAAAACTCACGGCAACGCAGCATGCGTGCACATGCACGCATGCACACAATTGCGGTGGGGAATAAAAAACAACAGTGAAAGACATGTCGGTCGGTAGAAAAGAGTTATCTAGTCCTACTCTCGCCTACTGTCACTCATTCCCAATCAACAATCACACCTGCCCCTCATGCACTCACAAGTTAACCCATTCGTGGCCTGATATACATAGGCTACCTGTCCCTTCAGTTCTTGTTTGGCAGCACTAGCAGCAACAACTCCACCAGTCTCATCAGCACTGGACTAGATAAAACACATTGGACCAACACCAGCAGATGACATGGAACCCAAAAGCAAAATTTCCACTGTCAGTGAAAATGTCACACTGCAGTGTCAACACGGCCATTTACCAGGAGATTTTAGAGAACTTGATAAGCTTAAGGAGGTTCTGATGCCACAGACTGATCCCTGCCACGCCCATTGATGAAATAATTTGTTTAAAAGTTGCCCAGAACAAGTATTGAGTGCATAAATTAACATACTTTTCAGATGGTCGACATTTCTGTATTTTAAATCTATAAATCTATGGCAACCAGTCATGGATTCAGTGGTCCCCTCTAAACTGAGCTTCAATGTACCTTATTGAACAGTATATGTGGGGTAAAAAATGTCAAGACGGCGGTGTACTTGTTTGTCTTACTTTTTCTTTCTTTTTTATGTAATGTCTGTATTGTGGTATGTGTTTTTCTATGTTGTGTTTAAAATAAAATGGGTGGTTCTATATGCTCTGTATACTGCAATTGAACAAATGTGAATCTCAGTACCTCAATAAAGATATTGCAAAATAATCATTCAGATTAAAACAAAAACAAAACTGGTTTAAATATTTCACTTTAATAATACACTATCGAGAATATAATTATGAAAGTTTCACTTTCTGAATTATATTACGGAAAGAAAAGGAACTTTTCCACGATATATAGGATCTCTATGTTTGTGTGTATGTCACCTCTGACTGTTTGTGTGCTCAGAGTTTGCCTCCCCCACTCCCTCCCCAAAAAGAGAGAGAGAGAGAGAGAGAGAGAGAGAGAGACTTTGTAGAAGAGTAGGGAGTTATGAAAACAAAAGTATTGTAGCAGATGGGGCCAGGCACTACCTTGGAAACAGCCCAGGGAGTGAAGAGCCATTGAAGGGAGTGTGCGTGTGTATAGGGGTGTGTGGGGGGGTGGAGAGCCAAGCTGGAGCTTTTCACACTGTCTGGAGCCTGACACGAGGGAATGTCCACACTTGCACACCATCCAGCAGACGCACTCCTAAAGATGTTTGTGGGGATATAAAAGGACTCCCAAGGGGAGAGAGCGCTCAGGCAGGCGTCCATCCGACCTACCGACCACCCGTCCAGCTCATTTTCAGTTCTGCTGTTTGTGTGTGTGTGTGTGTGTGTGTGTGTGTGTGCAGGAGTCAGCCGGAGTCGGCATGCTGCTCAACAGAACATCACAGGCATCAACTTTTGAGAAGTTTTTAAGAGGGGGGAAAACAGGGGCTGTATGGTGAGGAAGAGGGACTTTGAAGTTGGTCTGATTCTGAACCTGGAGGGGTGATGATTCCTCACTCAGTTTTCTTCTAGGCTAGGATTGTTTGGTTTGTTTATCCTCTCTTCCTGGATAATTTTTTTGTGTCGGAGTAGTCTGCGAGTGCTGCTTTTTCCAATATAAGTTCCCTTTTCACACATTTTTTTTTCACAGGAACAGGAAAATAATCTTTGCATCTATCGCCTTTCAGGTCTTTTCCCTCCCTTGTTAGTATTGTATTACTTTTAAATTAAAATGAACTACTTGGATCACGACTTGGATAACTACAGCATGTCTGTAGCTCCGGCAGCTCCAGACCACCTGGATGTCTTCAGCATCACCATGGCGATCCTCTATCTGGCCGTGTGCACGTTGGGCTTGACCGGGAACATCCTGGTGATCGTCGCCATCCTGAAGTTGGACAAGATGGCGTCCGCCACCACAGTGTACATCTTCAACTTGGCACTGGCCGACGGGCTGTTCATGGTGAGCCTCCCCTTCATCGCCATCCAGAACTTCCGCAACCAGTGGGAGTTTGGCGAGCTGGTCTGCAAGCTGGTCATGGTCCTGGACGGCATCAACCAGTTCACCAGCGTGTTCTGTCTCACTGTGATGAGCGTGGACCGCTACATGGCCCTGGTGGACCCGTTGCGCTTTGCCCACTGGCGGACGCCCCGCAGAGCCAAGGTGGTGTCTGCGGTCCTCTGGCTGTTCTCGCTGGCGCCCGTCCTCCCCATGGCCCTCCACTTCTCTGTCCACAACGGGTGCTGCACGCTGACCCCGCCCCTGGGCTCTGACCCGGGGCTCTGGTGGCTGGCCTTCATCAGCTACACCTTCGTGCTGGGCTTCCTGCTGCCGTTCACGTTGATGATTGCCTCCTACGTGTCTCTGGTGTCCACCATGCGCTCCCAGCGGCTCCGCCAGGTAGGCATATCACTATTACATGGTCTAATCAGTTATTTGAGATAACCGCGGGTTATTTGAGAGAAACAACGCGTGTTGTAAGCTTGTAGATCAGCTAGTTATTTGTCACATCAGCCCTGTGCAATTTTTGATTACGAAGCCGAAAAGACAGATTATAGAAATATAATCGTAAGAATTCGTATGACAAATCATCGTCAACTTAACTTTGTAATCTGTAACAGCGCTACCGGCAGGTGGGGGCCAACGGCACCAGTCCCAGCCAGGAGAGTCACCGTCTGGAGAAGCAGGTCACCAAGATGGTGGTAGCGGTGGTGGTGGTGTTTGGTGTGTGCTGGATTCCCTTCTACACCTTCAACTTCTACTCTGTGTTCGCGACTGACCTCGTCGCGACCTTCGCCCGGGCTTTTGAGTTTGTGGTCCTGCTGTCGTACTCCTGGAGCTGTGCTAACCCCATCCTCTACGCCTGCTTCTCTGACACCTTCAGATGCTACTTCCGCACTTTGCTATGCCCTGCCAAGCCCTCTGCCAACGTAGATCATCACGGCAACGCTGCCGTGACAGAGCGATACAACCTGACAGATGCAGATGGCAGGGATGTCAGTGTGGTGGCGACGGCGTAGAGAAAGACAAGAAGAATCTAATGTCCTTTTTCCATGGAAGGCTGTGTGAAGTGAGTAAAAAAACTAAATGACACTTGTGTGAGTGGCGCTCTTTTCGTCATACATCATCATACATCACATTCTGTGCTCAGCCAATCAGCTGAGCGCATTCCGTGCTGTACGGACAGATCTCAGTCAATCAGCTGAGTGTATTCCGTGCTCATACGGACAGAGCTGTGCCACTAAATATATATATATATATATATACCGGTATATACCCCCTTGGGGAATGGGATAAGTGCTTTTTGAATTAGGATGCTCTCTGTATCTCTCAAGCCTGGAGGTTTCTCATTAGGAGATTTGCTGCTTAACGAAGTGGGAACGAATAACATGTGACATTTCGTCCCATCCAGAATAAGCAGACCCAGGATTTATATTAAAGATTAAAAAAAAAAGATAAAAAAAATAAGCCATGAAGGATAAAGAGAAATTAAAATAAACTTTCCTTTTTCAAATGGGATATTTTAATTAGTCTCTGGACAACACTCTCCCTCTCTCTCCAGCTGAAGGACTACTTCACCGAGACCAGAGGCTTTGTTATCTCCTGGACTCTGACTCGCTGGATAACACTTGTGATTTTAGACAAATGGGACGTTTTGCTGCTCTATCGCAACCATAGCTGCTGGATGTTTTCCTGGAACAGATTAAATGAAGCACACAAAGAAAAACAAGACTGATGAGGTGCGGACAGGTGGCATGTAAACATGATAATGTTGAATCCCCTGTCTCTGCTGTGCCAATACAAAGACAACTCCAGGGTACAACCTCTCTCTCTCTCTCACACACACACACACACACACACACACACACACACACACACACACACACAGAGCAGTTGACTCAAGGATGGCTCATTTGCTCTGTGCTCACCCCGCAGCCAAACGACATCTAAAAGGGGCTAAAGTGTATGGGGGGCTGGGGGGGGTGTTCTGTGTGTTTACATAGTATGTAGCTACTTGCGTGTGTGCATGCTCATGCATCCAAGAAAACCTGCACATCGGAGCAGACTTGCGTATACATACCAGTGAATGCCAGTGTGCAGGCATGTGTGCGCAGTTGTGCACGTGTCTGTATGTGCGTTCAATTATGTAATGCATGTTCTGACTCCCATACAAGCTGTCTCAACTCAACTGTGGACATTTTGTCATCGTTACCATGGTAGCCCACATGAATGAGATTAATTCTTTAAGGGGAATAATAATAAAAAACTTGTGAGACTAAGTGAGAAAAGATAGGCGGAAGGTAATATAAAGTTGTGTTGCTGCAAATGTTTTTCATCAAAGTTTTTTAATGATTTTAAATAAAGCATACAAAATTCACATGACTTACACAAAAGAAAAAGACAAGAAAAAACAAAACACACCTAGCAGTCAAAAAAAAAAGAAAACCCCTGGACAACACCCCTCCACACTCTGTTGTTGACACTCGTGGTTATATCATATGTAATGTACAAATACAAAATGTTACAACAATCCTTTGATATAAATAAAAGTAGTCCCATATATCATGGAACTTCCCTTTGACGTTATTCCTCCTGGCAATTGAGTATTCAAAGGATGCCGTTTCAGTGGTTTTTTGACATTGTACGATAGACCTAATCAGTATAATGTGAAATTATAAGCGTTATGTCAAGCAATGAATTACCAGGCCATTTGCAGCATAGTAGAACAAACAAAAAAACAAATGTCCTCCTTAGTGTCTAATTATCCAATAAGTTATTGCTTCAATGGGACACTGGATATTTTTGCATTGGCTTTTTTCCCCATTGGCTTTTATTTTTCATTAAACATGACCATGTCCATGGCAGAATATAATGACTTTGATAACAGCAGCCTCTATTATTGTTGGGCTACTATAACTGTATGCAGTATGTGACATTTCAAATGTCTCTGTATTGCAAAATTATTGTTTGTATGGATTATATTGTTGTTCACATGTATTGTCAATACCATAAAGGAATACTGAATCACAAATCTGTTTGTTTATTTATTTGATATGGACATAACAATTACATTGCTCATTGCACAGTTGTACAAATTGTAGATGCATCGTTTACAGTGTGTTAGCACATGTGCTGGTTTTCAACAAAAATAGTGACACTATAGTTTTAAAAACACCCAATCAAATACAAAACATTATACATTCTAATAATATTTACAGCAAAATTACAATACCCATTACATAATCTCCAATACAAAAGTAAACAATCACTCTAGTAACCAGTCAGAAGCTATACATGTGAACACAGTTGATTTGATTTCAACCATATAGTTTGAGTCCTCTGTAGAACACGTAGCCATCCGTCTCTAGTTTTAGAACCGTAGGCAAAGAGTTCCAAAAGTTTGCTCCCTTTACTGTTTACTGTGGTGATTTTCTGTTAACTTTTGGCATATTATGATAATCCATACAGTATACCAATTTATTTCAGTGTAAAGTGGTGTTTATTGGATTTGTGAGCAGAGTGGTTATTATAACTGCATTCATAATCGATCTACAGTAACACTACCTTCTTGAACCAATCCGTATATTACTGTAGACACATGTCTCATGTTTATTTTAGTATAGTCCTACTGGCAGACAATGTATCAGAACCAGCCACTGACAAGACGACCATTCATTTTTGGAGAAGAATAATTAGATCTTTCCTAGTATTCCTAGTATATCAGTATGGACTCAAGGTGCAGCAGTATTGTGGCTCAAAGTGGAATTTCACAAACATGTCAAAGGCCCCCAGATTGATATGTATTTGGCTGCGGGACCCACATCTGAAAATATTTTGTGTCAGGGAGCCCACAAAAGAAGATTTGTATTCTTAAAGATTTTCAAAGTTTAAAAGATTATCAAATGTTTCAAAAATGGCAGATCTAGAAGCTCATGTGACACATTGTGAAGCTTGTAGATGTCAAAGTGGCAGTGTTGCCATGTCTTATTATGAGCAACTTCGTGCTGGTTTTTCTGTACTGTCCCATATAAATGTTGGTAATTACGATTATTATTATTATTATTTGGGGGGCGTGTTTCTAAAGTCTACTGTATGTGCTCATTTGGGCTTTCTTTGGCAATGTTTACAGACTATGTGCACACATGGGTACATGACACAAAAGCACTCACACTTGTTTACAACAGGGTCCAGCAATTTTTTTTTTCTTCTTTTATATATATTTTTTATCCCACGATTTTGTAACCCATTTTTCACCCCTGCTGTGCCAATCATCTACTGTGATCCTGGGCTCTACACACCCTCCGCCAACCTGGGGAGAACAACGGACTTAACTCATGCTCCCTTCATGCCTGAGTGTCCAAGTTGCTCCTTTACACCTGACAGGGGGGAGTTTCCCTGGTTGGACGTAGCGCGTGGAAGGAACACGTTATTCCAACCAGTTCCTTTCCCCTCCATCAGGCGCCCCGGCTGGCCAGGGGGAGGCAGTTTAGAGACCAGGATTACTCCAGCAATTTCAATTCATTCAACATTTAGAGATGTACAAATATGCACTTCTATAAAAACAGGAAATTATCATAAGGAAAGTTAAAAAAATAAAAAGGGGTGGGGGGGACTCAGACTATATTTCTTTTTACGGGGGCCAGTTTCGAATTGCAGACGTCCGTAGGTGCTCTTTGAGAGCAGAGATATGGGTAGGATGTATCCTGAGGTTTAAGTTTAAGTTAAATCCAACTGCTTCAGCCATTCAGGGAGAACTTAAACGTGATAGGGGAGCTGATAGGTTTAAGCTTGTTTCCTAATGATGTTTATAAACCAGTGGTTCTTAAAAAAAATCTATGAAATCGTACATTTGTCATCTGTCAATCACTCAAAATCCCCATACATGGGAAAGCCCCCCATATATGGTGCCCAGGTCTCGTTACATCACGTGACATAAGGATGATGATCCTTGATGTCATAATAAATGTTGTCGCAATTAAGCCATTATATGGAGATCCCTGATGTCATCAATATTGGCCAGCAACTCTACATCTGACCTCAAACCCTTAGATCATGTCAATGTCAGAACCTGTTCTGATATTCCATATGTTGATCCTGGGGAACCAGGGGGTCCTCAGAGATATACTGTAAGGCAATATATGCATGAGAAGGAATTGGCCCTTTTAACCTTTGTGTAAAATATACAACATTATCATTGCAGCATCTTCTCATCTGGTGTTACATGGAAAATAAATCATCTGGCCTGACAGATTCACTATGTTTGTCATGGAAAATAAATTGTCAGGCCTGACAGCTTGACCATGTTTTTCTCTAAGATATCTTTTTTTTTTGTATGTGGCACTGGTGGCAGTAGCTAGAAGTTTCTTCAATTGTGTTCATTCTGTGTGCGTGTGTACTGTATGTGAACAAAGTGAACAAGCAGAGTAAGGCAGAGCCGTATTGTGCGTATATAGTTAAGTCCTTATATGAAAACATCTAATAAATGTAGCCATGTTTACGGAATGTTTTAAAGGGAGCTGTGGGTCTGCATGCTGGCCAACATTTGTCTCTTGCCAGAACTCAGGGGCTCGTTTCAGCGCCACGCTGGGTCACGCTGATGTTCCACACTTGTGCTAACTGCAACAACGTCAAACCCTTTTTTTCATGTGGAATCTCCACTTATTAAACTTTGTTGTAACAATCCGTTGCCATTGTTTTTCCTTGCAGAATGACGTTAGCTCACAGGGTCAACTGGCTGACTGCTTTAATTGGATCATGTTTTGATCAGAGTTGGACAGGTGTGTGCGTGCATGCATGCACTCACAGACCACAGTGAGAAGGTTGAGGTTAGTAAGGTGACAGGTCATTGACTCTATGGTTATTCAGACCACAGTGAGAAGGTTGAGGTTAGTAAGGTGACAAGTCATTGACTGGTGGTTATTCTATCTCTCTCTCATTCTCTCTCTTTCTAGATTTTCTTTTTCCCCTTCTTCGCACTCCTTGCCTCATTCACTCTCTTCCATCATCTCTCCTATAATCCTTTTCTTTCTTTCAAACTGCGAAAGAGTGAAAATAGCAACCCACTGCTCTCTTGCGACACGGACACAAACGCGCACGCACACACGCACACAGCCATGTTTGATCAATCCGTGCATGGGACAGGGTGGCTGGGGTCATGTTTGCTTGACTGTGTCATAATCCTGTGGTCTCCTGTTCTGACAATTTTATTTTTTTACCTTTATTTAACCAGTAAAAACCACATTGAGACTGAAGTCTCTTTTACAAGTGTGAACTGGCCAAGACAAGAGGCAAAATAAGTGACACAGCTCTGCCAGTAACAAAAAAGACACAACAAAAAAACAGGACAGACATACAATGCTCATAAATACAGTACTACCCACTACCGAAGAAGCTCAAAGGGAGAACAGGAACGCGACTAATAAATAAAAACTGCAACGGAAATTGCTAGTAGACTAAAAAGCAAGCAGACATTTGCTATACGTCAAAGCAGGAGCAATGTATGGGAAGTGTGCCCATGGCAATCCTTTTAAAGCTCACTAGGGGAATCACAGCAGCCAGTTTGAGTCTGGACTGTAGGTCATTCCAAGACCAGGGTCCGAAATAAGCAACTAAAGACATAAAAGCTCAACCAGGTCAATAAAGCAGACGAAATCTATGGAGGGACATAGATCTGAGATGAGAACATCCCCAAGGGCACATTCAAAATGTAAAACAGATCAGTGTGCACGCATGCACGTGCACGCATGCACGTGCACGCATGCACGTGCGACACACACACACACACACACACACACACACACACACACACACACACACACACACGTGCACAGATGAAAGTCTCTTTTACAAGCAAGAACTGCATAAAACTTAAGATGACTTGCTTATAGAGGACACTCAGGACAGTACAATACAAAGCAAAACCACATGAAACACAGACTACCGATATTACTCACATGAGACTAGGTGACATTTTAAAGATAAAACACACTTGAAGATAAAAAAGATAAAACTTGAAACAGGAACAGCTACTGGTGAGAGCTTCAGCTGTAATCTTTTTTTAAACATTCTTTGAAAGAATGAAGTCAATTTTAGTCAGGTCTGAATTTCCTTCCAGGAACAAGGCCCAAAATGTAATAAACGTTTGTTAAAACGTGATCATGCTAAAAGGATCTAAAACAGCCGCGAAAAAGTGCCCATGTACTGTACGTACATTACTTATCAAACTACTTGTAGTTAGTCACAGCACCAGACGGATGAGCTCTGACCTTGTTCCCCCTAGATTTTACATAGAGAGTCACGATTCCTGATCCAAATTTAAAACTGACCTAAAAACAGGACTGTTCTCAATTGGACTAAACTTCCCCCCCTACGTGTTTGCCAAGACACTTTACATTACAGAGTACTCCCTCAGCAAGCTCTACGGAAGGAGCCCGTGTTGGCAGCATACACTTCAAAGTTTGACACGCTGTGTCGAACGGACATACTGCAGCGTACATGTGGTACACGGAGTGCTTGAACTGACTACATGAATGTGAGCAGTAGGGTAGATGAGTGTGTGTGTGTGTGTGTGTGTGTGTTTGTGTGTGTGTGTGTGTGTGTGTGCGCACATGTCCATGTGTTTGCACACGTGTAGCCTATGTCGTGCTCCTGTGTCTTGTGTATCTGCATGCCTGTGTGTGTGTGTGTGTGTGTGTGTGTGTGTGTGTGTGTGTGCGCGCGCGTGCGTGCATGCATGCGTGTGTGTGTCCTCTGAGAGACAGCTTCGTCTCTGATCTAACATTCACCTTCTACATGTAATTAAGACCAGCTGCTAACTGCTGCAGGGCTCAGCAGTAAAGATTTACAATACCCTAGGGCCTAGGCACTCTGTGTGTGAGTATGTGTGCGTGTGCCGTGCATGCGTACGTGGCGTGCATGACTGCATGCTTGTGAGTGTGGGTCAATACAGGTCAGCGAGACAATTGACATGGTTAGATAACTATCTTGTATAGCTTTCTTTTCCCTCTCTCATTCTCTTCCCTTCCCCAACAAACACACAGGCAGACACATGCACACATGTGTGTGCTCAGTAGTGATGGGAGATTAATCGGCAAACACATCGGTATCGGCCGATTCTAGTTGTTTTTAGATTATTCGGCATCGGTTAATCAATCAGAGATAAACGAGCCCAAAGTAAGAGCTGGCTTGAACAGATCTACAGGTTTACAATATTAAATATAAAGGTATTAAAGTTCAATCTTAAAACTTTAATGTTTGTTTTGTCTGTTTGTTTTGTCCTCGATGTTGTAAGCAGGCGTGGAGCCAGGAATTCTTTATGAGTAAGGCATAGCCAATACGAGGTAGGCAGGCACCCTGCGTCGAAAACCAGGGGGGCAGTCAGACAGATATTTTGTGAAGCCACAAGGAAATCGGGATTTCCTGAAAGTTCATATAATGGCCTGTTGTGGCGCTGTCATTGGGCCCAAAAAACCCCATAGCCCCATAGAAGTCCATGTATTTGGGCCCAACTTCACCTAGACTGTATTACCTTAATAAACATGGTCATGAATACTTTTTGCTTCCAGTCACAAGTTTAAAGTCTAATTTCTAATGTCATAATATTCTTTTTGGAAAATTATGGTCCCATTTATTAAAAAGATGACCATAAAGTCGCGCATGTTCTGAGGGGCGTGGCTACCGTTACAGTCTATGAACGGGATCCCCCACGGAGAAGAAGGGGGGAAGTCCCGCCTCGTTGTCTGGGCCAGCCAATGGCCAGCTGGGCCCAAACGGATCTAGAAAGATGGCGATGTACACAAGGAAGGACTGACAGGCTTCATTTTACGTTCATGTTAGACCCGGGGAACGCTTTGTCCATATTTTTTACAGTCTATGGTCGAAACAGATTGATAGACAGAAGTTACCGAAAGTCCGAAATACAATGTATATTTATGTTGTAGCTGTAGCTTAGCCTATATTCTTATAGGCTACACATGCCTACAATAGTTGTATGATTACTAAGTCTTGTTAAAAAATAATTGCTATATTGAAGCCAAGATACCGCAGCTGCTTGTTATGCGTGTAATTTCCCTTTGATTTCTAATTGATTTCAGTAGCTAGGAATTTTGTTAGCTGTGTTGTTGGTAGCTCCTCCATTGCTGATAGAAACCCGATTGTCTCTGTAGCTCTACCGACAGGCAACAAATCATGCAAAAGCAGCAACAGGGACGGACCTCTGGTTCTTAGTGGTGGTGGTGAGCGGGGCTGGTGTGATTGCTGCCGGTCAGCCGATGTAAGCAGTGCCGTGGTGGTAGCCTATGCCCTACCGCACAGCCACAGGTTTAGTCGTCCTCAGCGTCTAAAATAAGTTTGCAAACTCGGCCAAAATGTCTCAACGGCACATCCCTAGTGCTCAGTGGTGCAGTCTAGTGTTTTGCAGAGGGTACACACTGCCCCTCGTTTTGGCCTATGCCCATAATGCCACAGATGCCCAGTCCACACTGACCCAGTGTGCCAGCTGATTTCAGTTTCCTCTTTGCTTTTCTGTTAATAATTTTCTAGACATCAGTGTATTGTTGAAATTCTGAATTTTAAAATTTATTTATTTAGCTGATAGTTTTGCCGTGTATAAATTGACTACACCAAAGGCCAAGTGACCGTGTCCCTAAACCGATTAAATTACAGGCCTGGTAAGTACCATATAGATAACATGTAACTACCTCCTATTGAGCTTTGAGTGTTTGTGTAAACACAAACATGGTGTAAACACAATCATTGAAGACAAAAATGAGCGCCCTTCACTTCACACAGTAAACACAATCATTGAAGACAAAAATTAGCGCCCTTCACTTCACACAGGTGTGATTTTTTGAGTGACTCCTACAACCAGCAATGTCCGTGTAGGCCTACACCTATGTATGTATGCCGTGTACACCTATGTATGTATGTATGTATGTATGTGGTCATGAGCACGAGTATATGACTATAGGGTACCAGTAGGGGGCGCCAGAAACAGAGAGGGATAGTGCTGCAATGTTGCCTGCTAATGAGAGAGAGAGAGAGAGAGAGAGAGAACTCAGTTCACACGGGTGTGATTTTTTTATTTTACAGTCTGAAAGAATCTGGTTCTTGAATTCATACGACTCATCATGGATTATGCTGATGTAGTCTATCAGATATGCACCTAAAAATATCCTTCTTCCACTCAATACAATACAGTTTATGCAAATGTATCTTGGCTGTCCATATATGACGACTCATCATTACACCATCAATCTAAACTATGAAACCCTTAACTTGCCATCTCCCAAAGTGTTACCGGTAAATGGTTCATCTTTTACATATTAAACGCTACTGTGCAGTACATCCAAACGCAATTATGTGAACTTTTGTGTGGTCTCTCTCTCTCTCTCTCTCTCTCTCTCTCTCTCTCTCTCTCTCTCTCTCTCTCTCTCTCTCTCTCTCCCCCCCCCCCCCCCCCCCCCGGCTGGCACTATCCTCTTCACATGCATCATCATTCCTCCCACGGTCACATATTTAGCTTCACTTTGCATTCCAATTTCCGACCCAAACAAAGATCACAAAGACAAGGTTAAGCACACAGTGATTTACAATTCACCTTCCAGTGTCTGTCTGACTCTGACCTGGTCAAGGAATGGAGTTGAGAGTCTAGACCACAAAGGTGTGTTACATCAGCTGGAAATGACTATAGCAACCACCATACAGTGGATACTGTACTGTATGTCAGAAAACACATCCTGGAGAAAAATATTCTTTATTGACATGGGGTCTGTCTGTACTCTGTATTATCATATCTACTGTATCTTTGTGGCATGTTCTCTTTCTGTATGTTAGATAGCTGTTGAGTGTTTATATATATACGATCTGTCTCTCTCTTCAGCTTCACCATAGGAGCTATAGTTACACTTTCCCATAGAAACTAAGGAACATTCTCGTGGCTTCTGTCCAGAGTTTGAGAGCCTTGGCTCAACAGGATACTAGAAAATAAACAAAGTGGACCGAAGACACTATTTTTGCGTAATTGTTTTTCCTATTGTAGCCTACTTGATGTGACTTGCTCTGCTGCATAACCTTGACCTTAGCTTGGTTCATATCCAACAGAGGTTCATACCCACCCTGATTTTACAAGGATGTGACCTTGTCCTTGCTCTTGTCAGGGCATTTATAGGGAAGATCACTTAATTGCCATAGTTAAGGAAGTGGGTAGAATGAGGTCTGTGTTAATCTCGTGGAAAAGGTGGCAATTGTATTCCATCGGGAGAGAGAACTCACACAGGATACATATTAATCAGGTGAATTTGGAAGTGGAACACTATAGCATTTAAGCTGATAAGTGCTCTCTCAGTCTCCTGATTTGCTAAAATTCCTTAGCAGACCCATCAGCACTTTTCAACTTTTGGTGTTACAGTTTAACAACACACTTTCAGAGCTTGTCCTGCACACCTAATGCAACAAATACTGCAGGTATTGATTATTTTCTTCAATTATTGTGTATCGACTTGACAGCACAAAAAGAAGACTGCGTGACAGACTCTGTGTGACAGACTAGCTGAGCATAGCCTAGGTATGCTATTCGTACTGTTAATATGAATTATCCTATGGCCAAACACTACACCGAAGCGTCACGACTGAAAATGTTTGCATGACCAAGTCCTAAATGTGTCATTTGTGAGACAGCACTAGTTCTGATTCCTAAACAATCAACACAATATGTAAATGAACAATGTTTTAGACTTTTAGTAATATTGTCCCTGCTGTCAACCAGGTTAAATAAATCACAGATTGAGGCTTTAATCTTTGGTTTAATATGAGATATCCGACTGAGACTATTACAGATTTTATGGAAGATGCTTCAGAACATTTTGCTAGTTTGACCACATCAAATGCTCTAAAATAATAACCGAAAAAAGACAATCTACAAGCTCTCAATGCGCGACACATTGAGAGCATGTTTTTGCTGTTTAACATGTCTCCAAAGAAGACATGATGATGGCTTCTGGAATCAAAAAGACTAAAATCAGTCTGAGACTGAGAACTTAAATCCATCCAATCCAGTGTCATATTTTAAGATATTAAGTCGATGCCAAATTTTGCACACACACTCCCTGGATGCCAACATGAACCTCTACCCCGAATTTTCCAGAATGGCTTGTTATAGCGCCACCAGGAGGCCGACATTTGAAAAACACATTTGTTGATATTACTCCTCCAGATTCTGTCCAAAAATCCTGCAAATCGTTAGACACTATCTCTATGTGTTGAAGCCGGATCGGTCCGATATTTTATATTCCGCAGCGTGCAATTTAAATCTTGCACAGACTGAGGAATATATCTAGGCTGAGGAATATATCCCACCCTTTTCACATTGGCCTGTTATAGCGCCACCAACAGGTGGATTTTTGCAAAACACATTTTTGGAACAAAATGCCTCAAATCAGCCAAGGCGTAAGTAGAAAATGGCACCCTTTTCACATTGGCCTATTATAGTGCCACCAGGATGCCACAACCTGACCTGCCCTGGTGGAGACCTGTGCCCCTTTGGCATAATTACTTTTCCTCTCTCTTGAACTGCAGGTATACTTTTTGACTAATACTAGACCTACTGTAAGCATACAAGATACCATATCAAAATGGGGAAATTGACATTCCTCACTTATGCCATGGGAACCAATGCTATAGGGATCTGGCTGCTTATGTGGAAATGTAATATAAATCAGACAACTTCATAAACCAAACTATTCTTATGGTATGCAGAAACTCAGGACTGATTCCAGCTGATTCCAAGTATTAAAATAATGGCAAGAATATTGCAATATGATTGTTGGTTAATAAATCAGCCCCATTTGTAAATGAATGTTGACGGAAGCATTCA
>NC_137879.1:25105032-25183389 GCF_963924005.1 Protomyctophum bolini | reverse complement strand
AAGCATTCACCCCCGTGTCTGCACTGCAGTGAATGGGTCTCATGGGGTCAAATTCACAAAACTCTTAAATCCCTGAAAGGTAATTTGGGTTAGGGTCGATCACACCAAACTTGGATTCTGCCAGAATCTGTCAGGCACATAACCTGCAAGATTCTGACAATGCCTTTCAATGGCAATGGAACGGCACTGGTTGCACAAAGCAGGCGGCGACACACAAGCTACATTTATCAGCCTGCAGCCATAATTGGGTATGACTGGCCGTAACCTCAACGGTAAGGCCAGTATTAGTCAGAACACCCCCATACATACAAATTGTCAGTCAGGAACCAAGGTAATAAATAGGCCTTATTGGTAAGGTTCTTAATTTCCCTCAGAATCACTTGGCACCAAACTTTGTGTCACAGTTCGCTGTTCTCGAGCAGCGAGTCTGAATCTGTCACAGGCAAGACACTGTGTGCTTAGAAAGCCAGGGGGTGGCAATGAAAACGCTGTGGCTCCGTCTGAGGAGGATGCACAAGAACAGCTTGTGAGGACAGAAGAGAGCAGAGATGACAGCAGCCAGAAACCTCTTTCCTCATGCATGTATTGCAATTCCCATTGCTTTGGATATGACAAACCCCTAGGAGTACTATGTCGATGGAGATGCATGCTGATGCACAAACGTAATGGCTCCATTTTCTCTAATGCACTGATTGTTTTCATTGTGCTCTTTACAAAATAGAAAAACAACAACTGAATGATTAAATAGTGTGTGTGTGTGTGTGTGTGTGTGTGTGTGTGTGTGTGTGTGTGTGTGTGTGTGTGTGTGTGTGTGTGTGTGTGTGTGTGTGTGTGTGTGTGAGAGAGAGATAAATGGAGCACAGCGTTAGTTCATACAGGAACATGTTAGTCTGCATATACCTCAGCTGTAATCAGATTGTATCAATCAGCCCATTCTATTCCTCATTCACATCTCAGCTGACCAATACGTCACACATCCATACTCCAATCAGAGCTCACGCTCAAACATAGCCCCTATAGGTCCCTTTAAAATGTAAAGGGACCTATATGACTATGTATTTAAAGTTTAATTACGACTTTTTACACGTGTCTTCCATGTGTGAGTGAGGTCTATGAGTCATGTTTGGAGCAAAGGTTGGACGCTAATTGGATGGAAAGTCAGTCACGAAGGCTATACAGAAAAAGAACAAGTCGGTCTTAATTGCATCCCACCACGTCATAGTGAAGTGAAATTCGAATGACCAATATTGGTGAACATGCAGACCTGCTGTTCCGAGGCTATTATAGGCCACATATAGAAGAAAACATCGTTCATCATTATGTCTGTAAACAGGACTATAGGCTATTAATCTTCTGCATGGACAGCACTTGAGATTTCCATGTTGGTATATGCTTTGGTGGGGAGGGGGTTATTTTCTCATGAGTTCCCACCGTCCCACCATCATGTTCCAGCGCACTCCTATAAAAACGGGCTCCTTCCTTCTAATAAAGGATATAAAGATGGAAGAGGTCTGCGGAGACATTCATTACAGTATTCCGGGATCGTCTCGTCCTTAATTAGGCCTACGCTGAGTCTTGCTGTCTGGGTGGGTATAACCTATGGATCCACTCTGACTTCAATCCATCATAAAGGAAAATAAACTGCTACGCATTCAGGCCTATACAGGCTACAGACTGAGGCATCACTCTGAGTCTGCATGGAGGCGTGAAGGAGGCACGAAGAGGAGGAAACGACCAGCCATCTGCATGCAACAAGTGGCAAGTATATAGCCTATCACTCATCATGCATCCAACTGAACAGTCAACACGCATGAACAACACATGAGCATCACGCTGTGTAGCATATCAGTTTGTCTCTCTCCACCTGGACCCTATACTTATCTTTCATTACCTCACCAGTCGCTCTCTCTACCACCCCCGCCCCCTCTCTCTCTCTCTCTCTCTCTCTCTCTAGCCCCCCTCTCTCTCTCTCTCTCTCTAGCCCCCTCTCTCTCTCTCTCTCTAGCCCCCTCTCTCTCTCTCTCTCTCTCTCTCTCTCTCTCTCTCTCTCTCTCTCTCTCTCTCTCTCTCTCTCTCTCCCCCCTCTCAGTCCTGGATGACTGCATGGATCTGACAGTTTTCGCATGCTGCTGTGGCTTTTGGTCACCATTTCGTAGCACTTAAAAAATCTTTCGATAATACATTGTTTCGGATTATACTGTGGGTAAATTACATAAATAAAAATACATAGCAGCAACAAGCAGTTCTGATTAAAAGGGGCGGTAAAGTAACAGCGCATCGCGTGCGTAATGGGAGAGCAGGTTCAATGACAGAGACTCCACGGCATGCACAATATGCAGCGTTCTGGAGGCTTTCAAATGCCGCTGCCCGCGGGCTGGACTCACCGGAATATGCTTGCCATTATGGATATAGGCTACTATATCTATATAATAATTAACTGAAGAGTTTTACGGTAAGTAACCATGTCGATTTCACACAGGTGTTTCTTTATTAGCCCTATACCTGTCCGTCAGCTACAATTTGCACTGTTCCTCGACGACTTATCTAATCGAGACTTGATTTTACATGTGACATTGAAAAACAACATTGAAAAACAAACAAACAAACAGTTTGCAGTTTTTTTGTAGAAGAGATAACAGTCATAACACGGCCGGGTGTCAGTCATTCGCCTTTTACGCAAACACGTGCCTTATTAGTCATATGGAACATGATTTTTGCCCGGACAACATGGACAATTTTCATGATTATCCTCAAGCCAAACTCGACAAGATGGGCTATTGGCGTGGAGGGTTTGTTTTGGATTCTAAATGTCTAATATGAAATGCAATCAAATCATCTTTTGTGGTGTTTAAACGGCGTGGTAAATGAATCTTAATCAATTAACTCGTCACAGCGCGCAGGTAGTCTACGGGCGGCCGTTCGTCCTCTCTCCAGGAGAAGCGTGGCGCGCACACAGCGCAAATCCAATGTAGCTATACCGCTGCAGCAGCGCTCCTGGCACGATCTTCACCTAATCACCCTGGAGGAGCTCAACTCAACATGACTGCTGGAGGAAACATTCACTGGTAAATTCCACTCTCACATGACTCTCTTGCCATTTGAGATAGGGGGATATATATATATTATACCTATAATCACAAGTAGCCAATTTGAATTTAACTTTCCATTTGAGGGCTTGAGACTACTCCATAACGTATACTATTCTAGTATTTTCTAATAAATTCCAAGGATTGGCGCGCGCATACACACACGCACACGCGCGCGCGCACACACACGCCTCCTGCAATACTTATGTAAAGCCAATATGTATAAGCATTGCTTGTATGAAAAATTGCTGAAAGCTTTTTTATTACTTGAACATACAGTATAGGCAGCAGGCTACTACTGGTGCAATCAGTAGGCCTATATCTGCACAAAACAGATGCAAATACTGCCTATAGGGAACTGTATACTGTAGACCCCGCATGTATACAGTTTGTACACAAGTTTATTAAGCAATTGATACTTGGTGTAGCCATCATTTCAGACATTGTGCTGATCAATACTTATATGTATTAATTTACTGGATAATGAACAACAATGCAGCTATTTCTATTTCAATCAATCAATCATGTAGTTGACACTTTTGCAGGGAGTGTATCCAAAAATGGATTACAACTTATAAGATAACTATAAGAAATATGAGCGAGTGTTATAGCCATAGTGTCAATGCTTCTGCTTCTGCTACAATGATTATTATTCAAATCAAGAACATTTTGCATGTTAATTGTATTATCAATAATAAAATGACACATTCCCTATCCATTCATTCATTATTATTGCATGACCAGCTGTGATAAAAAGGGGTCAGTGTAGCCGTAACAATGTCCTATACCACCTGTTTGACGCACAGATCAATTAAATAAACATTTGCCTTCAGCACATGCAGCACACTGCCCTCGTCTTTCCCTGTCAGCACAGCAGTGCACTCAGCACGCATAGCCTAT
The DNA here is from genome assembly GCF_963924005.1 of Protomyctophum bolini. Lineage (NCBI taxonomy): Eukaryota > Metazoa > Chordata > Actinopteri > Myctophiformes > Myctophidae > Protomyctophum > Protomyctophum bolini. The sequence goes on along the minus strand of NC_137879.1, from coordinate 25,179,403 downwards.
TGCTGGAGAAGGTTGATTCATTTGACTCAGAGAACATAATAAACTTTGACAGAGGAAAGGTGTGGAGTTGAAAAGCAACGGAAGAGCAGGAAAGGATGGGAGAGACGTTGGGGTGATGCCAATAGCCTCGCAACTGTTGGCATGGTTCTCGAAGGAATGTAGGCCTACATATAGTAACCTTGCCGAGCCATGAGGCCCATAGGGCAGGAGCCTATCTCCTGTTTCTGCAGTGTGAGTACAACTACACCCCCTGGACATGACACTATAGTATGTCGCAGGGTCCAACCCTTGATGCCGAGTGTCAAGCAGGGAGGCACTGGGTCCCATTTGGTATGACCCGGCCGGGGATTGAACCCCGATCTCCCAGTGTCAGGGCGGACACTCTAACCACAAGGCCATTGAGCTGGTGTACATAATTATACTGAACGTATTTGTCAAATGAGCAATACTTCTCGCTGTGTCATCCACGCTCATCTCTTTTCCCCCACTCGCTCTCTCCCTCTGTCAAGTGGAGTATAAGATTCTCAAGATATAATCATCCTAACTCGTCCGTCACGCACGCTCGCACACACGCGCTCGCATGCACGCATGCACGCACGCACGCACACGCACACGCACACACACACACACACACACACACACACACACACTATATACTCTTATCTATCTATAGGTGGTATCGGTATGTGATACTGCTCTAAGACAAATTCTTCTTACTATACGCTTGGATCAAATACAACTAAATTCAGGTAACCCCAAACCCTCTAATCTCCCTCCCCTTCTCCCATTGATACCCCAAGACCTACAACACTCAAATACTGTATGCATTTTGAGCCAAACCACATATCTGCCCTCAGAAGAAAAACTTAGTATTTTAGATTCAAATTAGTCTCTTAGAGAGCCATAACTCAAACTATTCATGAATAAAAGAACCATCCAGCACGTTACGGAAACTAAGGGGGCATCACCCTTGACAAATTAACAAACTGTCCTGGTCAAAACGCATAGATTCTGTTGTAAAGAAACATCAACTCCATTGCAGCTGCATTTCTACTTTCAACATGGAAGCTTTTACAATCCAAAACCCCCATAATCTTTTGTCAACTAAAACACAAGTCAGGGTCAGGGTCATTCCATTCCCTGTAAAATCTAGTTGTCAAATCATTTATTATAATTCATGCTTACAGGGAATTAATTAAATGGGACAGAGCCGTCACAGCCAAATATGCTTAAATATTTATGATCTATAAATTTATGCTAAATAAATATATTTATTCAATCCAAGAGTCTGAAATGTGTTAACTTTGACATTCTCACTATGTGGACTTAATGCACTAGATTGTTTTTTTTTAAATGTTCTGTTTATTCATTTTTAGTTTTTGACAAATATAGAAATAAATTGAGAAATACAGAGTATGCACTAGATTGTTTTAATGCATTTATATTTGTCTTATGTCTTGATAAAATGTACGTACATGGACTATAAAATGTAATGTAAATTATTGTAATTCATATATGTGGTCTCCAGGAAGACTAGCTGTACTTTAGGGCACTATGGGGATCCTAACAAATAAACAAATCATAGGTCCATAACATTCTCCTAACTTGTGCTTTGACACCTAGAACCTTTGGATGAGTTTCTTGGACATCATTGTCTTGGAGTCCAGAGTCCATCAACACCTCCAGATCTCCCCTTCCTATCATCATGGCACTGGATCAGTGGTCCTTCCTCCCAGCCCCTCCCAACTTCTCCGTCCCTGAGCCCCTGTCTTACGAAAGCTACTTCGGGAACGAGTCGGATCCAGAACTCCAAAATGGCACAGTATTGCGCGAGCATCACCAGGACCACGCCAGCTCAGTGGTCATCACCATCATCTACTTCCTTGTGTGTGCTGTGGGACTGATCGGCAATACACTGGTCATCTACGTGATTCTGCGCTACGCCAAGATGAAGACAGTGACCAACATCTACATCCTGAACCTGGCCGTAGCTGATGTCCTGTGCATGATGAGCCTGCCATTCATTGCCATGCAGTTGGCTCTGGTCCACTGGCCCTTCGGACAGGCGCTGTGCAAGGTCATCTGGACCGTAGGTGGGTGGAGAAACCATTGCTAAAACCACTAATGATTATAGTATCGTATAGTTATCTAATATTGCAATAACAGAGGAAACTGGGGACATGTGGAGAGGTACGTACCATCCAGTGTCACTGTACCTAGGGCTTGTGGACGACTAGGATCTGCACTGCATTCATTGCTACCACGTACAATAGAGGTTATGCACGTGACATCATTATCAAACCAGGAAGTTATGCGGGAACTCCTACTGAGTGGCAAAAAACATCTTTCTGGCATTGACAGCCCATACATCCAATCAGAAAAGTCCAATATGATTGCATTAAATTACGTTAAACAATGTTAAACTCACTTTGCCACTCAATTTGCCACTCGATTTTCCATTCACTTTATGCATGCGCATACCCTCTATAGGTCACAGGGACTTTTTTTTTGCACTTTCAAAGGCTTGGAACTTGAGACGCAAAAACTGTGGAAATTCTGAGCAGCACATGACTAGTGATCATGTTTAAATTGATTTAATTGATTTTATTTTTCCAGTGGTGGAAAAAGTACCGTATTAAAAATGTACTTGAGTAAAAGTACAAAAGTATTGGCATGACAATTTACTTAAGTAGGCTACTATAGTAGAAAGTACTATATGAAGATAAGGTTGCCTAATTGTCCCCAACTGTGAAATTAAATTATTTTGAAGCAAGCAGCATGTAACCGACCATGCTAATGAATGCAGCGGTTCTCACTGGCAAATTAAGTTGAGCGATGGAATGGGGGGGAACGGAACGGGGGGTGAGGGGTTGTGGGCCAATGAGTGAGAGAGACAACAGCCCCCTGGAGCGAGGAGCGTCTCCACGCCGCTCACATGCTCCGCTCATCATTTTCTCACAAACCCAGGAGAGGCATTAAACAAACCCATAAAAAAACCAAATCACACTTCAGTTAATTGTTTTGGGATTTTATTGAGACTGAGGCAGTAATACATCGCTTAATTATTCTCTGCTTATTCCACCTTCCCCTCATTTCCATGTCTCCCCTCTGCTTCACTCCCCTCTCCTGTTTCCACCCTCTCGTCTGCACTATGCTAACTTTCGCCGACTTTTTTTTCCTCTCTCTCACCTACATTCTGTCACTCTCTGCTTTTGTCATGCTCCCAGACTCCCTGAACCAGTTCACCAGCATCTTTTCTCTGACGGTAATGAGCATCGACCGATACCTGGCGGTGGTCCACCCAATCAAATCTACGAAATGGCGGAAGCCCCGGATGGCCAAGCTCACTAACCTCACGGTGTGGGGTGTATCACTGCTAATCAACCTCCCCACCATGGTCTTCAGCGGCCTGAACCAGGTTCCCGTGTGTGGGATCATGTGGCCTGAGCCCGAGGAGGTTTACTACAAGGCCTTCATATTCTACACCTTCATTGTTGGATTCTTTCTGCCCCTGGTTGTAATAATCCTGTGCTACCTGCTCATTATATTCAAGGTGAGCGCATGTAAAATGCATGTTCATGTGCAATGGCAGCTCTAATTCGATGCGTTGTGAGCTTGAAGATGCGCTTTATTCATTATTCATTGTACATAGTATGTAGGACTTAAACACTTAACCCTATACTGTATATTCTGAGTTGACCAAGAGTCCCCCAGGGATTGATAGGACCGCTGATTTCTACCCCAAAATCTCTTTGCAGAAAATATCTGATCTTGATTCTTTAAGCTCACTGAGCTGAGGTTGTGAATCTGTTATTTTTAGTAAATGTACGCTTCTTCCATGATGTCCCACACAGTCTGAAATGTCTTGAATTAATTCATTTCATTTGTCCCTTTTACAGCACTGAACATATAACGTGTTCCATTTCACTCTCCTCCAGGTTAAGTCCTCGGGCATTCGAGTTGGCTCCAGCAAGCGCAAGCGCTCGGAGCGGAAGGTGACGCGCATGGTCTCCATCGTGGTGGCCGTGTTCGTGTTGTGCTGGCTGCCCTTCTACATCTTCAACGTGGCCTCCGTCACCAGCTCCATCAGGCCCACGCCCGCCTTGAAGAGCATGTTTGACTTCGTGGTGGTCCTGGGCTACGCCAACAGCTGTGCCAACCCCGTCCTGTACGCCTTCCTGTCAAACAACTTCAAGAAGAGTTTCCAGAACGTGCTGTGTCTCCAGAAGGTGGCGGGCCTGGACGAGGTGGAGCGCAGCGACAGCCGCGCCGCCGACCGCACCAGGATGGTGCTCAACCACGACACCGGCGCCATGGGGGTCAACAACGACACTGTGGATGCGCACCACACTGCCTTGCTCAACGGCGAGCTGCAGACCAGCATATGATGATTGAGAGGACGGATTTTTGGGGATGGAAATGCGGATGGAAGAGCGGTTTGGGGTTTCAAGAACGAGAACCATCAGTCTAGAAATCCCATTCTCTGCAGTGTGAATGTGATGGAAGCCACATGGTGGGTGAGGAAGAAAAAAAAACCTCCAGGTGAAAAACCGGTGGTTGGACATCGTTTCTCCTGGAATGGTCACATGGAGACCTTGCGAGACCCAGTTAGACCAAAGGTGGACCTCAACTGAGTATGCTAATGGCCACCATCCCAACAAGGACAGTGATGGAAAATGAACAAGAACACAGTTCACCCTTGCCAGACAGCGCTGGCTGTTCCGGTGGAATTGGACCAGTGGTACATTTTGTGTTGTTTCTCGTTACCCTGAGGCAGGGAACTGTCCCCCCCCCCCCTCTATGGAAGCATGAAGGGGTTTTGGTAGATTGGCACTGCTTTTATTATTATTATTATTATTAGTCCCCTTATTGTTTATTATTAATTATAATAATTATGTAAGAATATTGTAATTATGGTATTGGGACAAACAATCTGACACCGCAGTATAAAATAGAGGGACCATGGTTTCTCTTCAAAGCAGAACAAATGCTATCGAGCCCAGTAGATTAAATAAATAAATAAAATGAACCGCAAAGATACACCCATGTTTTATTTAAAGAGTGATGCCGTGTTAAAATACACAAAAGAGCACTTTTTAGATACGAGAGGTGCTCTCCTGGCCACTGGACACTTGAATAACTGTCGATGAGGGCAGAAACAGCATTGCTTTCAAGCGCTCCTGGATTATCTATTCACAACTAGGATGGAAACATTTTATCTTCCCAAGGACCTTTCACACTTAAGAGTGGATATGTACAAGTTGTTTAGTCTTTGTGTTTTTGTGACAAGCGGTCCTAATGTTTTTTTGTTTGTTTTGTAAACAGACTAAATGTCGCTCTGGACTCAAAAGATGTTATGTCAAATTATACAAAAAGTTTCACTCCGAAATGCTACTCTATGACCACATTCTTTGTAGAAGAAAATGCTTGCATGAAATTAACATTTGGAAAGGATTAAGGATTTGGAAAACACAATAATTAGAAAACTAAATCCTAACTATAATTGCAAGGAACAATTTACAGTAAGTTGTTTTCTTCATTCAACTTTTCTTCATTAGTATTTTGGAGTGGACTGTCTTTCCTAAAGATAAAAGACAACAGATGAGGCTCAGAATCAGAAATGCATCTTGACATATTGCAAACTTGTCAGCTATTTTTTAATAGGGCTTGAATATTCATGAATAGGGCTTAAAGATGGAATGTCGTGATTCCCCCAGACCATAATTAAAACATGATCATCGGGTACTTGATGATGATGGTGATTATACCAGGAGAAAGATATTTTTCAAAAAGTGTACAGAAAGTGTTAAAATTATGTTTTTATGGGGCCACACCCACCAGTTCATTAAGTATGCATGGTTTACAGGTGGGTGGTGATCCACCTGAACTGAAGCTGCACCCACAGCTGTAGTATGATAAAGAAGGAAGGGATGATATTGTGATGACACTAACGTGGTGTATTTCACTTTTGACTCAAAGGAAGAAACCAAAAATACACAGGGAAGACATTTAACCACATTTCTAACCATTTCTAACCACACCTGGGGGTCTATTAGAGCAACGTTAACTCCATAGACACGGCAAAATATCATGGCACTCCATCTTTAACTGGTAAAACCCTAGGTGAAACGAATCCCAGCAAGTCAAATAAATGACATCATGATGACGTCCTCCGGTGACTCCGGTGATGTTCAGGACTAGGCCAGATCACAGCCCATATGGGGATGATCTTTACGTCATTTCCAGGACATCTTCACCAGTTAAAATAATATAGCTTATTCTGGGCCAGATCTGACTAGTTATGATATGACTTAAGTTGATCTGGTCTCTATGGGACTCTCTCTGATTCATCCAGGGACGTGGCGTGAGTGCCTGTGCTGCTGAGCAGTGTGATTCCCGCTGCTGCTGACCGGATCACTGGATCCAATGGTTGTTATTTAGTCAAAAACTCGTTAATTATTTTCATTGGTTCAATATTTCTAAAACCCACAGACACACATAACCACTTTACACATAGCAGATGGGCCGTTGTGACACACTACTATGACAAAGTAGCCTAGTATTAGGGCATTCACAAGATTCGTTTATTTGACTTGGAAATCTAAGATTGAATTGACATGGCCTGCATCCGGAAACGTCGACATATATATATATATATAAATAAAAGTAATGCAAACTTTTTCACTGGAAACCAGGCTGAACAAAGAGAACAGATCAGGGAGACAGCTCACAGAGAGGGCAACAAGGAAAGATACAAAGAATATAAATAACAGTAGATATATTGAATGAGTTCTAGTAGTAATAGTAGGTGTGTGTTACATTAGATTGACATAGAATTGACACTGGGTGATATCGTGATGAAATCGTGGGATAAATATATATATATAAAAAATAAGAAGTTTGAGAAACAAAGAGAACACAGGTACAGGGCATGTGTAGTTGGTACTTAGTAGCACATGCACAGATGTACGTCATTTTACTATAGTATATGTGCACCTAAGAGAGCTAGAGAGAGGGGGGATAGAGAGACAAACACAGTATGTGTGGGTGACATTAATGCAAGTGTTACCATTGCACGTGCTGTGCTCAAACTGTCATAGCTTATTACAATACAAATCCTACATACTTTGTTGACCAGGGTCCCCCAGGGATCTATAGTTCTATACTCAGAGTCAGCCCTCAATTTTCACTCTACACCAAAATGATTGCATGTGTGTCGCAACACTGAGCTTGTATTTTCAGAGCAAGACACTGTTGTGAAAGATAGGATAAATTGGGCTGTTCGGGGAAAATTTTCCTCTTTCTCACTTTCACATGTACACGTATGCATGGGCATGCTTATACACAAATAGAGTGTGTGTGTGTGTGTGTGTGTGTGTGTGTGTGTGTGTTTGTGTGAGGGCAAGCTGGGATGCTATGTGGGAAGACTCAGCACACATGGAGTACACACACACACACACACACACACATTTTCTTTTGCACCGGCAGATTCGCGTCTGGCGACTGTGAGGCTAACAAACAAATTCAATCACACACACACTCTTGGACTCTTGTTGTGTCAGATGATGATCTGTAACATATGCTGCAATTCAAAGTATGCGTGTGTGACTGTGTGTGAGTGCGTGCGTCACTGAGTATACAGTAGTGACTGAGAAAGACGGTGTGTGTGTGTGTGTGTGTGTGTGTGTGTGTGTGTGTGTGTGTGTGTGTGTGTGTGTGTGTGTGTGTGTGTGTGCGCGCGAGCGTGCATGTGTGTCACTGAGTATACGCAAGTGGCTGAGAAAGACGACGTGGGTATGTGTGTGTGCATGCACGTGCGCAAGTGCACCCATCTGTATGTGTGTTTATACAGTTAAGTGTCATGGTCCAAGGCCAGAGGCGATGGTTGAACCATGGCTATCCTATTTACACTAACCCAGTGTGGATGGAAGCTCCAGGGCCATTGACCTGCTTCTCAAACAGCACAGCAGGCCAGGCAGACAGGCCTCCTCCCAGTGAAACAAAAGGATAGGAGAGTACACCGTTTCCCAAACAGTGGGTCGGGACTAGGGACCCATTTGTGGGTCATGGCCCCATTTTTATGGCACCCTTTATTTATTTTTTGTTTTCTACATTTTGTTTTGAATTATTATTTCAAAACATTAACAAAACACATTCCCACCCAAAAAAAGAAACATGAATTAAAAACAAATTCAAAGATTTTTTTTGTAATTTCATAAAGAAATAAAAGAAAAATCTACGAAATTCCATAAATTACAACACAAATGTTTAAGTTAGGAGTGAAAATAACCAAAGATCTGCTATTTTCACTAGTTTGGGTCCTGGACAAACATTTCATTGTTGGGAACCACTGGGATAATAGGTTGTATGTACATCTCTATTCTGTTTGGGAATCACTGGGATAATATATGTACATCTCTATTCTGTTTGGGAATCACTGGGATAATATATGTACATCTCTATTCTGTTTGGGAACCACTGGGATAATATATGTACATCTCTATTCTGTTTGGGAACCACTGGGATAATATATGCACATCTCTACGGTTCTGCTGGACCAAAAATACTCAAGTTAAAAGAAGAGCTAAGTTTGGCCCATATAAGGGCTTTGATGGAGAGCCTGATAAAGCCCTGATAAAGCAGCTTGGACAATTGTATCCTCTTTTTTTTTAAATACTTTTTGGGGGACAGTAGGCGGACTTGGAATGGGGAGAGAGAGAGATGGGGAGTGACACACAGCAAAGGCCGTTGGGATCGGGACTGGAACTAGCGATACGCTGTCAGGCTACATGGTAGCCTAGCGGTCCGGTCTTGTTGTAGCCTCTTTTATTAAAGTACAAAGAATCTACTCATGTTTCGAGGCTACTGCATCTCACCTCAGAGTCATGAATGATGAAGCTCTTGCATGGACCAAATGTTGCTTTTGCTGGTTAAATATTCAGATGTTGAACATGATATGTGGCTATGATATGTAGCTTGCGGTTTTAATAGTCACAGTTTTCATTATAACACAGTTATAACATAACACGACCCTAACTGAAGTATAGTGGTTGTATGCGTGTGTGTGTGTGTGTGTGTGTGTGTGTGTGTGTGTGTGTGTGTGTGTCTGTGTGTGTGTTTCTTAGAGTATAATACTCTAAGGTGTGTGTGTGTGTGTGTGTGTGTGTCATCCTGTGTACTTATGGTAGTGGGTGAGCTACAGTAGAATAGAATGAAACGGGCGCGCGGGCGCGCGTGCGTGCGTGTGTGTGCGCATGAGTGTAATCTTCATTTCACACCCCACTGCGGTGAAGCCAGCCGTTGCAATTAATGGCAATAAGCTGCAGGCACAAACAATGACTCTTTTCTTACTCACAGTGTTATGTCCCTCTCTCTATCGATGTGTCACTCCATCTTTCTCTCTGTGTCACTCTCATGCATAGCTGACAGAATCTGATACTGTACGTTTGAATATGAATTGAACTGAGCCATACTGAGAGAACACACTAAATGTTCATTCATTACATTGTAGAGTAAATTCTAGAAGTTCCCCTTTGTGAGTCTAGTGCGGTGGGCATTATATCATTATAAAGAAGACCACAGTACATACATATAACAACATATAAGAAAATTACTAACTAGGTAAAACAGTAATCAAACATGTTTTTTTAGACAGTGGCCAACAGAAGAAGAGTGTGGTTGTACTGGGCAGCGCCCATGTGTGGAATAACATATGTAGTAGAACTGCCTGAGGATGGCTAGCCTATAGGGCTACTGTGCTATGTGCTTTAGAAGAGCGTCAATTTTGCATGATTCAATAATAAATAGGGTAAATAACCATGCTAGAGTGCAAGAAGAGAGAGACAGAGAAAGAGGGAGAGGGAGAGAGGAGAGAGGAGAGATGATTACATCTTGAGAATCTTATTTTGTACTTGACAGATGGAGAGAGCGAGAATAATTGCTCAATTGACAAATGAATACGTACAACATTCCTTCGAGAACCATGGCAACAGTTGCGACAATACATTTGGCATCACTCCCTATACTGTATTACACCTCAAATGTTCAGTTAGTGTTAGTGAACAGGGTGTAGGTTGTTACTAGTTCAGGTACAGTTAGTGTTAGTGAACAGGGTGTAGGTTGTTACTAGTTCAGGTACAGTTAGTGTTAGTGAACAGGGTGTAGGTTGTTACTAGTTCAGGTACAGTTAGTGTTAGTGAACAGGGTGTAGGTTGTTACTAGTTCAGGTACAGTTAGTGTTAGTGAACAGGGTGTAGGTTGTTACTAGTTCAGGTACAGTTAGTGTTAGTGAACAGGGTGTAGGTTGTTACTAGTTCAGGTACAGTTAGTGTTAGTGAACAGGGTGTAGGTTGTTACTAGTTCAGGTACAGTTAGTGTTAGTGAACAGGGTGTAGGTTGTTACTAGTTCAGGTACAGTTAGTGTTAGTGAATAGGGTGTAGGTTGTTACTAGTTCAGGTACAGTTAGTGTTAGTGAACAGGGTGTAGGTTGTTACTAGTTCAGGTACAGTTAGTGTTAGTGAACAGGGTGTAGGTTGTTACTAGTTCAGGTACAGTTAGTGTTAGTGAACAGGGTGTAGGTTGTTACTAGTTCAGGTACAGTTAGTGTTAGTGAACAGGGTGTAGGTTGTTACTAGTTCAGGTACAGTTAGTGTTAGTGAACAGGGTGTAGGTTGTTACTAGTTCAGGTACAGTTAGTGTTAGTGAACAGGGTGTAGGTTGTTACTAGTTCAGGTACAGTTCTTCCATGTCATCCGCCGCTCATTCACAATGGAACACACATAAATATGTGTTACACTCTTTCAGCCAAGTACTCATTATGCAAAATGTTTCATTCAATGTATAAATATGTAAAATATGTAAAATAGCAGATCTACAATCTCTCAATTGCAGTGGAGTAAAAGTACAACATTTGCCTCTAAGATGTAGTGGAGTATAAGTAAAAGTATTGAAAATTGGGAATACTCCAGTAAAGTAAAACTACACTACTCGAGTACAGTACTTAGTTACTTTCCACCACTGTCACACATTTATGCATTTAGCCATTTACCCTGCATCTGTCCTGTATGGACTATGGAGCCGTTTTATTTAGACCAATTCCGAAACCAATAATTGTGCAACAATGTTTCCGAAAACATAGAGTAACAATAAACAAAAATTGGAACTCAGGATGAAAAGGAGGCAGATGAGGAGCCAGTGAAGAAACAGATCCCGAGGAGAAAGTAGGGATGGATCGGTCACACCCTGAGCAAACCGGCAGCTATAGTACCGCTACTACACGCCAGGCCCTGACTTGGAACCCTCAGGTGAAGCGGAAGAGAGGGCGGCCTAAGAACACCTGGAGGTGAGACACTGAGGCCGCGCTGAAGTGACAGGGAGAGGCAGAAAGGACAGCCGCGTTGGATGGAGAAGAGTCATCGTTGGCCTACCTACAGAATGCTGCATTGGGAGCGATGGGCCCAAGTAAGAGTAACAATAATAAGTAGGGCTTCTGCAGGACCCATATCTAAATGAATATGCTTCGCTAGGAGGTTACAGTTATCACTTATCAGTGTGCCTTAATATATGTTAAAATGATACCATAACACAAACACCATGCACGCTCAACATAGCTACTATGTGTTACTAGCGTGGTGTACTAGTTACCAGCACAGACAGGCAGGCCACTCCTGTAGGAGTTATTTAAAACACTGACTGACCTCTGTCTCCATCTAGTGGCCTAGACAATAGACATGATACTTGGACAAGAACAGGCCCCACAGTTCAGAATAACTAACTCAAACTCAGGGACATCTTCAGCAGAGTGTGGGTGTGTCCAATCCTTATGTTAATACAATATAATGTATGAAATTGGGGTGGTTGTGTTTTGTCTCCATGCTCGTCTATTGAAATATTTAGACCGTGTCTCACTTAGACACAAGATCTGACATGAATGTTGACCTGATGGTCAAGATTCAATTCATGTCCGGAGCAAGCATAGCAGGCAGGCTCTATTAAAAGCTCTATTAAAAATGCCAGCACTTGCACAGGAAACTGTGTTCAAATTTGGGGTAGAAGAGGAAAGTTGGTGCAGCTTAAAATTAATTTCAAGAAGAAGAATGATGAGAGGTTTCTGCTGAGCTGTCAATAGCAATTCATAAGCCGACTAAATGTCAAAAGCGGCACAATAAAAAATGCAAGACTGGCTCAGATGCAATTTCTCATGTTTATTTGCGAACGCCGACGCGTTTTTTGGAGTGCTGCTTTATCCATTTAGTTGGCTTATGAGTTAAGTTATTTTCAAGGCTGAGCAACCACTGCCTCAACCAAGGGCAGTTTCCAGAGGAAGCGCACCTGTTTCTCTTTCTTTATCAGTCAATAGCAATTTAGTACACAATGAATGCAATGAATGCAACATTACTACTAAAGACACCTAGGGATGAACAGACTACAACACAGTACTACAAGACCTTGAAGACACTGAAAAAAACTGAACATAAAGCTACACAAACCGCAAAGTAAACAATCAGGAACTATGACTAAACCTTGAGCACTCTGACTTTTGGCTTCTTAATTTAATAATTTAGCTATCAAGGAAGTCATCTATAATCGAACATCCAATTAGGTGGACATTGCATTCTTGACATTTAGCGATGACACTATGCCAGGTGCAGAGGCTTAATTTACATAATGGAAACACCGGAACAGACAGTATTGTGAAACTACACTAAACATTGTGAAACTGTGAAATGTCAGTCTTAGCCGATTCCGATTACACTGGCACTCACCATTCCCACATTTCATACATATACATGTATGCATATACTGTCTTTATTTGCTAAAGAGATTGAGGTACTCGGCCAATTTTTTGTACAATTTTGAAGTACATTTCATATTGTCCGTTTTGATATTTTATATATTTTTATGTAACTGCAATTACTCTAGCTTGTAAAGTAAATAATTTCACCCACTCTTACTGTATGTGACACAAAGTGAGGTTGAAACTAAAATCTGTATAGTTTCACAGTGAGTCAGCATTCATGACATCCCTTCATCCATTGGTCATTTGCTACTGTATTGAAAAGAGAAAAGTATTGTAAAAGAAAATGATTTATGATTATTTTGTGAAAAATCATATTGTGAACCTAGTATAGTGATATTGTGAGTTGAGTGAATCGTTATATGCCTAATGTACAGACATTTTACAGAGGGACATACTGGGGCGAGCATCCAGAGGCCATCTGAAAATCAGAAGGTCACTATACCCCCGAGAGCTCATCGTAACCACCTGAGCAGCCATGGCTGGGTGAAGGTGAATCAGAAAATAACCACATTGGTAAAAACCACAGTAAAATGCTCAGTAAGGTGAACTGGGGGCCTAAAACATGCTGCACTCTAGATATTACTGTACTGTTCTATATTCTGAGACCGTGTCTAAACACCCTGTCTTCTGAGCTATCAAATGATAAGCAATTAACTACTGCAATCAAGGTCATAATTATATGCAGAAGGAAACTTGGCTGCTGCTTCAAAAGGCCTTTTCTTGTTCTTTACACAGCCATCTCAGGAAAAAGACCACATTGGTGTATGCAGGCATGCGTGTGTGAGAGAGAGAGAGACAGGGGTCCTCTTCAGCCTCAGTAAAGAAGGGGGAAGTCCCATGGTAGACTGTGTGCAGCCTCCATGTAAAACACATCCTTGCATCACTCTAACAGGACTGTTCAACTTCACGTCTCCACTCGCATCCCACCAGGTAAGTGACTAGGCTCATCATAGGACAGACACATGAAAGTCCAGGGTGATTTATACTTACTAGTTGCGCAACGGTGTTATGCACCACAAACAACGAAGTACAGAGGTACAGTTACACAATAATGCTAAAAGGATAACACAAAAAACCCTGAGGGCTTGTTTGCATTGTCATCCTATGTATTCTGAGGATTATTTTGATTTTTTGAGACAAAAGTACTCTGGGGGGTTATCCCAGCGTAATGACTTTGCCGAAAATACCTGATGTTAACTGATCAGTGTGTGTGCGCACGTGTGCGCGCGAGCGTGTGTGTGTGTGTGTGTGTGACGACTATTGAACATAGACTTATCATAGAACACTGCAGGGATCAGATGAGGCGGAAGGAAGAACAGCTAAGACAGTTGGGTTCGTGTTCAATTTACAGTACACCTGCTAGTAAAATAACATGAAATAAAAGCATAATAAAGAACATGTTATTAGGCTTTGTTAGGTCTTATGCGATTTTGTATAAGACCATAATGTAGGGATAATTGTGAATAATTAGGGTATAACTTCTGTCTAATAAACACATTATTTCTAATTACACCTTATTAGGTCTAATTAGGTGTACCGTAAATTGTGCTGCGACCGAGATGGGTCGGTTTATAAAATTGAGACAAGTCATGTTTCAGGGAGGTGATGAGCCAGAACAATACTATGATTCAAACCCAGGCCTTGTGTGTGAAACCAGATGACGGTTTCACATGAGACAAAGTGTAGTTTTTGTCTCCCCGTGTGCGTGTGTGTGTGTGTGTGTGTGTGTGTGTGTTGCTCCACTGAGTGTACACTGCTCAGTGGAGCAAGGCAGAGTCTCGCTGAGTCCAGAAATATGATTTTGGATGAAAAATGGAGAAAGAGTAACAGAGCCTGTGTTTTTTTCCTAGGAATATCCTCTGTAATATATCTGTAGGCCTAATAGAAACCTATGCCGAAAACAATCTGTACACACTAGGATTCCAGGTCTACAATAAGGTGAGTCAGTCTACAGATTATGGCGGAAGATTGGGGGGTATAAATCAGCCAACTGTATATCTGTAGTTTAGTGGTTTTCAACCCTTTTCATATTAAGACCAATAGCGCCACGACCACCATTTCATGAGATTTAGCATCTCAATATTAGTTTTCGATACGATTTTGTCCACATTTCCATGCTCTATTGATGTAGTACCATAGGAGAGATAACAGGCAAACGTTGATCAAAACAACAATTCTTCTACATTCTATAATTGTGTAGACTTCTTGTAAATTAAGTAAGCAGATGTTTAACAATAATTTAACTGAAAAAATGAAACCAGTTGGGGTCCAGTTTGTTTTCATTTCACACTCTCAAGAGTTAAAGGAGAATTCCATGCTAGAATACTTTCTTATCTTTCTTTGTAGTTGTTACGTCCCCGCCAAAGAGGTCCAGGTGTTTTTTTGTGCAAAAACTCCTTATTGGCTATTTTCCCTACCATAAGCCCTCAATGAATTGCATTGTATTGAATGGGAATTGAATGGGGCTATGGGGTGTTATGCTAATTCGCTTATTTCCATCGAAAGAAGTAGTAAAGTGTGCCGCTTGGGATATTATTTACATTATGAAGAGAGGATATATACAAAGAAATTATAATTTTGAGCGATTGAAATAAGCTAATTAGCACAACACCCCATAGCCCCATTCAATTCCCATTCAATTCAATGCAATTCATTTAGGGCTCATGGTAGGGGAAATAGCCAATAAGGAGCTTTTGCACAAAATAACACCTGGACCTCTTTGGTGGGGACGTAACAACTACAAAGAAAGGTAAGAAAGCCTTTTAGTATGGAATTCTCCTATAATGATCTATAAGCAGGCATGCAAACAGGCCCAAGGTGAAAAAGGTGACAGTGTGCGGGGCCAACGCTGTGCCGCGGGCAAAACCGCGGCGCAAATCTTTTAAGCGTTTATCGGTACTAAACCCACTTTGGGGGGGGGGGGGGGGTGTCATGGGGGACAGTATATACTACACTGTACTAGCCCTCCTCCCGGCCTGTGTGTCTGTGTGTTAGGCTGTGCAACAGTGACACTTGGTGGTGAACAAATGCTATAACGCTATGTTTCGTGCTCGGACACAGCCAGGGACCCAGGGACACAGCCAGGGACAGACCCAGTGACACAGGGGCAGCCAGGGACAGACCCAGTGACACAGGGACAGCCAGGGACAGACCCAGTGACACAGGGACACAGCCAGGGACACATCCAGGGACAGACCCAGTGACACAGGGACAGCCAGGGACAGACCCAGTGACACAGGGACAGCCAGGGACAGACCCAGTGACACAGCCAGGGACACATCCAGGGACAGACCCAGTGACACAGGGACAGCCAGGGACAGACCCAGTGACACAGGGACAGCCAGGGACAGACCCAGTGACACAGGGACACAGCCAGGGACACAGCCAGGGACAGCCAGGGACAGACCCAGTGACACAGGGACACAGCCAGGGACAGACCCAGTGACACAGGGACAGCCAGGGACAGACCTAGTGACACAGGGACAGCCAGGGACAGACCCAATGACACAGTGACACAGCCAGGGACAGACCCAGTGACACAGGCACACAGCCAGGAACAGACCCAGTGACACAGGGACACAGGGACACCGCCAGGGACACAGGGACCCAGCCAGGGACAGACACAGGGACACATACTGTAGCTGTCTATAGTGTGGTTGAGTGGCTGCACCACTCAAAAATGACAGATGATTATTTACTAAATCAGTACAAATCTAGTCAGTATTGAGCAAGATGTTAACATTCATGTCCTGATAGTCATAGAACAATTAATTTACTCCAACAGGAGCACTAGCCCCTCGAGGAGCACTAGCCCCTCCTATATTCAGTAGATTTGTGTCCTAAATGCCATTGACAATGAATGAATTGTCATATATCGGCTATTTTTGTCCTACACAATCCTACACATTCATTGTCACAAAAATGACAATGAATGGATGATGTATGATGATAAGGGTCACTTCACACAGGTGTGATTTAAAGAAAGAAACTGGTCCAGCACTCACACTCCCATCTCAAAATCCAGTTACACTCTTCACATCATGTAAAATAGAAAATTATATTCACTGGCAAAATAATGAATTATAATACAAATAAAATGTTTTGGGATGGTTTAGTCAACAGGGTCAGTTTACTTCATTATTTTAGCCTTAGTCAATTTAAGACATGTAGAGTAACATCCTCTCCTTATTCAACAGTTGAGCTGCATGTTTTCGTTTTTAATATATCCATTTAGTATAAGCCCTGGCACGCACGCACGCACGCACACACACACACACACACGCGCGCGCGCGCGCGTGCTTTATTTATTTACTCATACGCATGCATGCACACACACGAGCACACAGACAGACACACACACACACACACAGCGAGAGAAACTGACGCCGGCGCGTCCACACCACAGACAGTATAACGCAAAGTGCTAACGTTGCTAATGCTAACTGTAGCAGCTAAACTAATGGATCGACTGGCGAGTCACAGACAGTGTGTCAAAATTCATGCCGAGTCCACACAAACAGGTTTTTTTTCCGCGGAGCGACCAGCGGCTGCGCACATCATGCCGCCCAGATGCAAGCAGAAATATCGCTCAGAATCATTAGTGACTCACGAGAGTAGTCTGTCAGATAATTCTCCGGGCAGCGAGCTCGGGCTTCACAGACCCCCTCACCCCCCCCAAACATTTTTTTAACGGATTTGCATGAATCACACAGGTCCTATATTTGGGATAAAAACGGCGATTTTCGCCGAAAAGCTACACTTTTGCATGTCTGTATAAGGGTCCATTTGGTCATTTAGCTGTGGACCACCTGGATTCCCTTCAAGGACCATGTGGTCCCCAGACCACGAGCTGAGAACCACTGGTCGATACCAAGAAAGAACTCTATGTGGAACAGGTTCTCATTTTACCTTCTCGCTTCATTTTCTAGATTCAGCCCATTGATTTTAATATTCATTTAACAGTTGGAATCTGTCTGTCTCGGGTTTGAGTTCTAAAAGGGGCAGATGGGAGGGCGTTGCTCAGGGGGACAGTACTGGGATGTTCTGCTCAGAAGTTGTCTGCCCTGTCGCCTGGTCTGTAAGCAGAGAGACACGCCTGCCAGGTGTGCCGAGTACTGTGGTGAGTTTAACATAAGATAATACTATATGTACGGTATATGCATGTGTCATGCAATGCTCGCATGGCAATATATCACATTGAGCCCACCACACAACCCCTGCACAATCACTCTAATCTCATGTCCAGAACCTAATCATTGACCCATTCCACACAAAACTGCATGCAAATCTTGCAGTCCAATAGTTTTAAGTATTCCACTGAAGTGCTGCAAGCACATTGCACATCATTACACAAAGGGGCATATTTATTACCAATCGATCAAGAGGGACTTTTAGTGTGCTTTTATGAAGATGAAAATTTGGTTTGCTTTATCAATATGGAGGACAAGTCACTCTGCTGGATAAAATAATGATCTGGGGAACACACTAGTACTAAGAGATATCCGAGTTTCAAACAGCTGAGCCTGTCCCAGAGAAAGATAGCCTGGATTTGAAGGATAGCCTGAGTTCTTTCCACACAATTCATTGTTAATGTTAACTGACTGTCATACAAGAATATAATGCTCACCTGGCCTCTTCTTCAGCAGGAGATAGGTATGGGTGACATTGTGGGGAAACTACCCATAGATCCGAAGTCCATTGTGGCTGCAGATGGTGAATCTGCAGGATGTGGCACAAGTGACATTTTATTTAGCATGGAAAGCTTGCTAAAATTGAGCCTGTGTTGATTCATTACATTTAGAATAAGAAGTATATTAATTACCTAGCTTTATCTGTGCCATCTGTATGATCTGTAGCCAGCTGAATAACTATGGATAGAACGTTACAAAAGTAGACTAACATGAGCTTAGCAAGTTAGCAGCACAAGATGAGCTGTGATGTCATAGCAGGGCTCATCTGAGCTGTGTAATGATGAGGGGAATGTGATGGTGTACGAGCACCAGCAAGTTAGCAACACAGCTGTGTAGTTTGCTGTGAGGGATTACATTATGTAGGCCTACATGGGCAGATTATACCCCAGGTGTGTTTTAGACCAAAATGCCGAATCTCATCTCAAAGTGCACAATGACTTTACTTAAATAAATAATAACAACAGAAGTACACCACACAGGGTGAAACTCAAAACACAGGGAAAATACAAGGACACTCACAGGAGGAAACATGAGTACAATGATCCAGTGCACTGCAGAGAGCAGTCACAGGCTGAAGCTCGTTAGCGTCTGGCCCTTGGGCAGCCTTGGGCCATTAGGCTTAATGACAATTTACTATGCATATAGGTTAATTAATGCTCAAATAAGTAGGCCCCTCAGTTTATAAAGTACAAGGGTACCTTTAGATTGTAAAGTTCTCTACATGTGTTTTCTTGACACAGTAAATGTCTTTAATACAACCCAAGTACTGTTTGCATGCCAGATTGCCCACCCGGCTGTCCATTTATAGTTGGATTTTGACATCTAATAAAGATGCATAAATGGTCGATGGAAACACTGCCCTCTGTGGGTCCAACTGAACATGTACTAGTAGGCTACAGGTAGTGCCACAAGTGACAAGTCACCCCAAACTAAGTTATTTTTTTACTTTCCAAATGACATCTAACCAATTTGTAAGATCACCAATGTGTCCCGCTGACTGTGTGGCAGTGGCAGAGAAGTGCAAGGCATTCACCGGCCAGTACTATGACAGTCTCCTGAGGACATGTCTGAGCTGTGCAGAAGTGTGTGGAAGTCACCCGTCACATTGCTCCCAACACTGCAAGAGTGAGTGCACGCGCGCACGCACGCACGCACGCACGCACGCACACACACACACACACACACACACACACACACACACACACACACACACACACACACACACACACACACACACACACACACACACACAAAAGGTGTTTGTGTGTAGTGTGGTGGGGTTAAGAGAGAAGAGGGTAAAGAAAACAAGGCAGTATCAAGGTTCAGTCCAGTGTACAGCAAGATAATGCATGAATGCATGATAACAGACTTTGACTTACCTACAGGAAAGCTGGAGCTGCTTTCAAGTCTGCATTCACAATCACAGCATAGGCAACCATGGAGACAGAATATTTACATTCAAATTGAAGTGTCTTGGATTCTTTGGCTTTCAATTGTCAACTGCAGAGCTTGGTTTCTAATAACAAACTAATTTAAAACCAGGCCACCACGTCAGAAAACTAGCAGTAGTCAGGATGCGATTCTGAGAACCATCACCACTTACTAAATTTACACCATGCATCGCCATGGGAACAAAATGAACCCATGCGGCTTCAAACACCTGTCAGGCAGAGGAAGCTTCCTGCAGAGAGGACTGAATGGTAGGAGTCAGCAGAGACATTTTAGGTTGAGCGAAACACATTACCCACTAAATTAAATTTGAAGAGTTTGACCAGATGAAGAGCCTTGGCTCGAAACGTCGTCAATAAAAGTTATCTTTTGGAGCATACGAGTGTGCGGGTTCCCTTCTCTTTTCATATGTTGTGCGTATTTTTCTATAGTTCCCACTAAATTAAATTACCACAGTGAACATGGTTATTAAAAATGTAGTTATGCAAGTGCAACTTGAAGTACATTCATAAATGGTACACTATCAAATGTAGATAGTACCATTAGGGATCAAATGCAGGCTAAACAGTACAATTCATTGTCAGAAGCTACAACTATGTTTTCATTCTCCCTCCATCCTGTCATCCAGCCTGGCCACCTGCCTTGGCTTCCTCCACTCAGAACCCTGCAATTGAAGAGACCATACGCACAACAACATCCAGGGGACACTCCACTCCACCCACAGTCTTACAAGGCCCCACTATTCTTCTCTACTCTCTACTGTCTCTGAGCACGGTGCTGCTGGTGTCTGCCTTGTCTGTAGCCCTGCTGGTGCTTCTCAGGAAGGCCAGGACCAGAGCTCACAGACCAGCGCTCACAGAGGTGTTCTGTGGCCAGGAGGCTGAGGCCGGGCACGGCCAGGAGGTCAAGCAGCGTGGGCAGGACTCTCAAGGTCAGTTTTACTGGAGTGAGCTGTGAGCCAGGATCTCGTCAGGTGAAGCCTGTTACTGTTGGTTTGTCAACCAGGACTTTTCTTTCATTTTGAAATTGTCACATTCCAGATTCCCTCATGGACTCTAGCGGTTTCCCCCCTCAAACAAGTTCCTCCAGCCCCACGGAGACCTGCGAGTGTGTCCACTGCTTCTGTGACCTCAGAGTGCCACCTATGTCGCATGGGGACATGAAGCCGCAGAGACCCCATTTTTTCTCCGCCCCCCAGGAACCACCTGCCATCCAGCAAAACTGTTCCCAAAGAGACACTGTTTTGGGTAAGCAGGGACTCAAACTCCCCCGGCAAGGAGATCCAAGAGGAGCTAGATGTGGAGGGACTGAAAGAACCTGTGGACACAATGCTGTTGGTGCTGTGATGGAAAACTTCTGAACTTAGTTGTTCCACAAATAGCGGAAATAACCCTTCTACAAGCTCACAACATGGCATAACATTCTGCATTGTGTGAGCGTGTAGATCTGCTATTTTCTTTTGGTGCAAATTTACACCAAAAGAAAATAGAAGAATTTTCTAAACATGATTAATTTTGTCAAAACCTTTCGCCCAGGGACACCAGGGTTCATTTAGAGTCTTAGACAGACAGTAAAGCCAGTGTCCACAGCTTCAGCCTCAGGATGAGTCACCCACCAGCTTTAGACCATGACTGTGAATTATAAACATTAAAGCTGAAGAGCTTCAACTCTGCATTCACAGCATCGGCAACCATGGAGACAGAACATTTTCATTCAAATTGAAGTGTCTTGGTTGGATTCTTAATCAGTCACCAATGCACAATGCACCATTATGTGAGCCATCGATTGTCAACTCCAGAGCTGGGTTTTCTAATTACAAACTAATTTAAAACCAGGACACCAGGTAGATAGTAGACACTACCTAGTTGAACAGAAAACTAGAATGAGTCAGGATGTGAGCTGAGAACCACTGACACTTACTATATTTACACCATGCATCACCATGGGAACAAAATGAAATGAACCCATACGGCTTCAAACACCTGTTAGGCAGAGGAAGCATCCTGCAGAAGAAGTCAGCAGAGACACTTTAAGTTGAGTGAAAAAAACCCCCAATATATATATATCCATATATAGATATATGACTACAACTCATGGTACATTTCATAATACTGTCCACCATTTTACGAAGCATAGTGCTTCGTAAAATGTTATGTTATATGTAACTATGTGTAGCCCTAAATTCTTACCAACATGCCATCATGTCATGGATGAGAATAAAAGTGCAGCACACAGGAGACTTTAAAGATATAGATATATTTCATTTTATTCTATTTGTGTGTCTCACCAAGATTATTGTGTCCAGTTTTATTTTTTGCAGCAGCAATTGTATGTGCATTGAATGTTTTTGATCGATTTGATTCAAACAGGTTCGCTGTTGAGGTGACCACGTGGCCTAACTGTACTGTACTCCAGCAATAATGCATGAACCAAACCACCATTTCACTATTAGTTTGAACTCTTTTTCACTTACATACAAACTGTACATACATACAACTCGTCAACGTTTCTGGGGGGAAAAAGGGGGGGGGGTGGCGGATTTGAAAACTAAAAAGAAATTTCCTCTGGAAACTGTAAGAAACAGCTCTGACAGCATGCCGAATGCAAGTACTGATTCAGTACACGAAACATGCGCACACGCACGACACATGTGCATAACACACAGGAATACATACACGCATTTACACCAATGCACATACACTGGGGTTGTGGTTGTTTTTTTTGCTCTCTTTGCTCACACATGCACACACACGTTCACACACAAACTCACGCAATTTGAGCGACATGCCGCAAGCACTGTGGGAGTGAGCTGAGAGACTATTGAACAGACAGGGCGCGCGCCGCACACACACACACACACACACACACACACACACACGCACACACACACACCAGTACTGTCCCCCTTCGTCTTGTTTTCACAATTTCACCGTTTAAGTCTGAAACACTGCTCACAACAACATATCCAGAACTATGCACAAATATGGCAATATAATGTCATCATGGTAAAATAAAGAACAAAACAAAACATTTCAGACAATCAGACCCACAAGCGTGCCATGAACAAACAAAAACCAAACAGATTTCACAACAGCAGGCTTGTGGAAATGTTCACCACCATTTTTGTTTTCCTTGTGTAAAAAAGTGACTGCATAATGACACAGGCAAGCTTCAAGGGGGGATGGGTTGAGGGTGCAAAACCGTAAACAAATGTTTGGATTATGTAGAAAAATATACTTGCTATGCTTTTCTTTTTTTCCCCCTTTTTTTGCCACCCTTTTATTGTATGGATGAATCGAGAGAGAGATAGAGAGAGAGATAGGAAATAATCCTAACAGAACCCTTTAAGTTCAGAAGAACTTCTGGAGAGAGAGAGAAAAAAGAAAGACCGTTGCTCATGTCCTACAGACCTACAGTATCTGAGGAATGAAGATTCCAAATAAAGTTATAAATGATCATTACCATTTTTGCATTCAGAGGGAATATACATAGAAATGCACAAGCTAGGACAACGGACCTCCCAGATATATACACTCACTGTATATACAGTATATATATATATATATACCGTAATTTCCGGACTATAAGGCGCACCTGAATATAAGCCGCACCAGCCAAATTTAGGGAAAATCCCAAATATGTACGTATACAAGCCGCACCGGACTATAAGCTGCAGGTGGCCCCCTAGTGGCCGTTTCGTTAGCTCAGAGCCTTAGATGGCTCTGCGTTAGCTGTAAAAATCCATAGATAAGCCGCACCGTTGTATAAGCCGCAGGGTTCAAATCATGGGTAAAAAGGTGCGGCTTATAGTCCGGAAATTACGGTATATATACACACACACACACACACACACACACACACACACACAACCAGTGGCTATATACATTATATATATAGCGACTGTAGCCGAGAATCGGAAAGTCACTGGTCCTGGAAGGTGGTGGATCCGCCTATAGTCTGGACTGGACTACTATAGATGCTATGTCTTTCTCTCTTCGTCTCATACCTTTATCACATCCACCCTCTTTCTGGAGTGTCTCCCGCCCCATCCTCACTTCACGCCATCATCATGGTTCCCATCTTTGTTGAGTGTTTCCCCTACGCGCTCACTTTTGTTTCCCGCCATCATCTCTCCCGTCTTCGATTGGTGCCAGCACTGTCTGCTTCTCTCTCTCCGTCTTTGATCATCCCCTCCCCATCCTCTCTTCTCTCCTCCACCACCGTTGTGGATCCAGTGAGCAGACAAAGGGGATTTATTCATACTCCAGGAACTGTTTGTGGTAGAACAAAAGGTACCTAGTGGAGAGACAAAAAATACCAGATGGGACACTTTTTTAAAACACTGACTAATTGTATCCTTTGTTGGGTCGGGGGGGGCACGCGCACGCGCACGCACACGCACACACACACACACACACACACACACACACACACACACACACACACACACACACACACACACACACACACACACACACACACACACACACACACACACACACACACACGTTGTCTCACCCTTCACTGTCCAGTACGTCCTTGATGCTAGCCTTGGTGATGATGGCGTCGTCACATTTGAACCACTGGTCCTTGTGCTGGCGGATGAAGGTGGTGTAGTGTCCGCTCTCCAGTGTCCCCTGGTGGTTGACCACTGCAAACAGACTGTACCTGCAAGAGTCAGGGAACAGGAGGGAAGGATGAGAGAGAGGAAGGGGTAGAAGAAAGGAAAGGAAAGAAGGAAAGGCAAGAGACAAAGAGAGAAGGGAGGTGGAAGATCTACAAGCTCACATCACTGCGATGTGTTATGAGCTTGTAGATCGGATTTTCTTTTCAGCCAACACTCAAGAGATTTGGGAGGGCAGGCGACTCCGGACAACGTATAGAGGGTTTAAGTGAGCAAAGAAATCAAACGCTGCCTGAGACTTCCTCTAGCGCCGTAAAGAAACCATATAAGAGTGTTGTCTTACTTGTTGTCGTTGTTGAAGGGCTCTGAGGTTTGTTGATACTGCCCATTCATCCTGCCCTCTTTACTGAAACACCGAAGCACATAGAATACAAAAACACACATTCATACGTGTACAGTATATACACTGGATATATAGCTGAGACAAGTGGCCCGTAGCACTTGCCCTAGCCCCTTAGATAGCACTTTATGTAGACTTAGATAGCATTTTTACAGACTTATAGCATGTTACGTAGACGGCACTAGAATTGCATTTTATGTAGTCATAGCACTTCATAGTTGGTATATATGTTACGTTCTTAGTTTACGTAAGTTTCATAACAACTTTTTATGTATGTGATGTATTGCCATGCTTTTGTTCTTGCTTAATGTAAATCACTCTGGATTAAGAGCGCTGCTGAATGACTACATTGTAGACAAACAGACAGACAGACCTGGAGGCCATGAAGGGGGTCATGTCCAGCTCTAAGGGGAAAGACACATAGGTGGTGATCTTTCTGCGTAGCTTGGCTGAGTGTTCAAACCTCTAAAAAACCGAGAGGCAGAGAGATAGAGATAGAGAGAGGCAATAGAGAGATAGGGGAGGGACAAAGATGAAAAGAAAGAAGGGGAGAGATGGCAGGGAAGGAAAATAGAGATGAAGACAGAGAGAAATCAAGGGAGTGAGAGAAGGATAGAGAGAGAGGTGTAAGAAGGAGATGTCAGCAAAGTTGTTATTAATCAATAATCATTGATTATTAGATGAAATAAATCCAAAGGGTCTGGTCAATGCATTTTTGACACACACACACACACACACACACACACACACACACACACACACACACACACACACACACACACACACACACACACACACACACACACACACACACACACACACACACACACACACACACACACACACACACACACACACACACACACACACTACCTTGAGATGAAAGCAAGCGACGATGGGGAGTTTCTTCATGGTCAGTTGTTTGGTGGACTCCTGGTAACTATGGCAACCACTACACTTGATCTTAGCACTGCTGCCTAAGTGCTCAGGTCTGGTAAACCTGCAGAGAACACAGGAATGGTTGGTTGGAAATTGGAATGGTTGTGTGTGTGTGTGTGTGTGTGTGTGTGTGTGTGTGTGCAATGCATGCACAGGTGTTGTGACTACAGAGAGATGGCTACACTACATTTGATTTTGTATGGAAATTATTGAATATTCTGGTTTAGAAAATTATATAATTTATGCAGGGTCACAAGGGTGATGTGATAATACATGAGTCTCACAAAGCTACATATATGTGTGCGACTGACTAACTCATATAAAAATATAAGTATATTAGTAATAGTACAAATATAAGTTATTAGACTTTGACTGGACAAACAAATATTAATTTCCCCAAATTGGTGAAAAACTGGACAGCTCAGAGGTGTCACCTAGGAATGAATTCACTTCAAACCAAATGTAAATAGCATTTATGACAAAAACATTTAACTGGAGCAGAGTATAGCAAGGAAACCAAAGAAAGAGGACAGGAGTTCAATTTGAACCCAGGATGGTTTTAAATCTCTGTAAACCCAAAACATTGAAGCTGCCATTGTGCACCACTGAAGATGGAAATTGAAATCCTCATCCATCAAATGGCAAGTATAAAAGTGGCGGATGGGATTTTTAAATCTGGTAGTCACACAAATGCACACTAGATGATAAGATTCTCTCATCAGCTTTATTTTTATTTTTATATATATATGTTTTTATCCCACGATTTTGTAACCCATTTTTCACCCCTGTGTCAATCATCTAATGTGATCGTGGGCTCTACACACCCTCCACCAACCTAGTCCCCATATATGGGGGACAAGGGGAGAGCAACGGACTTGAACTCATGCTTCCTTCATGCCTGAGTGTCCAAGTTGCTCCTTTACACCCGACAGGGGGGAGTTTCCCTGGTTGGACGTAGCACGTGGAAGTAACACGTTATTCCAACCAGTTCCTTTCCCCTCCATCAGGCGCCCCGGCTGGCCAGAGGGAGGCAGTTTAGTGACCAGGATTACTGCATGTTTTTTGTGAGGGTACCTACCCTAGGTGACACGGGGAGAACATGCAAACTCACATTTTAAACAATGAGGCTTCACAGATTACAGGTCATGATTCTATTCATATTCTCGGGGTTGCCACGATGCTGCACCTCGCGTCATTTCATCACACGCGATCAGCAGATGTGAACAGTGCCCCTTTATGTGACGAGAATGACAAATGGTTGGATTATGTCTGAGAAGACACGTTATGGATAGTGTTCTTCCCACATATCTACAAGCCAATGCACAACGAGTTGTTTTGACTGGTGCTCCGACACACATCTGTCTGCTTGTGGAGTAGACGCTCTTTCTCTCGGTTGCAAGCGACTCGCACTGTGCCGTTCCACTCGGACAATACCGATACAGATAAATATCAAACACGTTCCAACATTCTCAGGACAGGGGGCTTAAGATTGGATCTTTGAACCACTCACACAAATATGATATAATTAAGCCTGAGATTCTCTCCCAATCTAGGCTGGGGTATCTGTGATTGATGTCCAGTGCCGGTACCTGCGGAGGCAGTCGGTGAGCGTGGTGGACCCGCTGGTGTGAGTCTCTCCGTTAAGGGCTGAGCCGTCTCCTCCCGGGCTGAGGGGCCAGAAGGGCGTGGAAGAACCCGGCAAGTCCAGGCTGATGTCCCAGAACGGGTCGATGGTTGTTGACACACCGCTGGTCACAGAGAGACACAGAGAGAGAGAGAGAGAGAGAGGGCAAGAGAAGATGTGAGAAAGAGATGTGAGAGAGTGAGAGAGAGTTTACGTGAGGGGAAGTCGCAATGTGTGTCGCAATGCCAAAACTAAACTAAAGTACAAGTAGTAGTAGTAGTAGTTTTCTAATTTCTATACTTTTACCTCTACTCCAACTCCACTACATCTCAGAGACAAATATTGTACTTTTACTCCACTACAATTATTTGAAAACTTTAGTTACATTGTAGATTTTGATTATTACTACAAAACGTACATTTCAGCCATTTGAAAATAGCCGATCTACAAGCTCGACAGATTGTGAGCCTGTAGCTCTGCTATTTTTCAAAAGATTTTGTAGACATTTTGAGAACATATACTGCATAATTTTACATTTATACTTAAAGTATGTATACCATCTCTGTGATTCAGTGTGCGTTGTGTGCAGGAGAACAGCATAGTGGAAGTACTGGCAGAGAGCTGGACTAACGGAGACATATAGCACTGTGGTATGTTGTCGCTATGATGCTGAGTAGATGATGACAGTAGCAGCGGAGAAGAATAAATACAAATGTATGATATAAATGTGTGAAATTGCAGTTTATAATATTATTATTATTTATTTATTTTTCCAAGATTGTAACAGTTTTATTTAAAAAGAATAATCACACCTGTGTGATGTGAGGGGCGATCGCCGATCATCATACATACATCATGTCATTCCGGCCAATCACAATTTGCGTCCTCACCTTCGTGACTCTACCTGTTGAGTACTGTTACCAATGGCTACATCGAAAATGAGGGCCTGCCCCTCTATTGCAATCATACTGATGATGATGATGATTATTGTTATTATTTAGCCTGCATTCCTATTATGAATTAATAAATGTATTTGAGTGATAAAAGGAAAGAGCACATCAGCACTTCCACAACATATAACAGACACAATATCACAGAGGTGAAAAACACAATGAAGCTCTGAGGTTGCAACCAAAGTAATGTGTGCCACATTTCCCAATGTTGTTAATTTGCTGACCTTCAAATATTGCTGGTTGAACCACATTCGATTGTCTCCAAAACGGAAAGAAAGAAGAAACATGCAGTATGCAAACTGACCACCAGGTGGAACTAGAGTTCAGCTTTAGATGTCCTCTGTTCTGAGACCTCATGTTGCTGCAGTGGATGAGGCAACTGGATAGTGTGTGTGTGTGTGTGTGTGTGTGTGTGTGTGTGACGTGTGTGTGTGTGTGTGTGTGTGTGTGTGTGTGTGTGTGTGTGTGTGTGTGTGTGTGTGTGTGTGTGTGTGTGTGACTGTGTGTGTGTTTGTGTGGATTGTCAGCATTTGGTTTTCGTGCCTGACTGCAGGACGGAGAGGAGGAGAGTATGAGTCATTTCAGGACAGAATTGATCGTTTGAGGATAGTGGGAGACATATAGCAACTCTGCTTCTGTCAACTACATGGTATTTCTCAGCTGCTGTTTGGAGGAGATAAGATAACAAACCAACACACACACACACACACTTACTGGCAGACTTGACAGGTGACGTCTGACTGCAGCCCTCCAGTGAAGATTTGGTCGATGATGCAGTTACAGTGATTTGGGTTGTTGGCTTTCTTCCCATTGTCGTCTGTATCGCATGCACGCACGCACGCACACATGCACGCCCACACACACACACACACACACACACACACACACACACACACACACACACTAAATCACGACATCAACGGTCATCACTGTCCAGGGGTTTTACTCATGTTTCTATGCCTTTGAAGACACACAAGCAGTACTGCGTAACAGCCCCTCCCTCCAATATCATCACCGTTCTCTCTGCCCCCTCAACTGCAGTATCAGAGAGAGAAGCAGAGAGATAATCAATGCAAGCGGCACTTCTCAAACAGTTCTGTCAATTACTGTCCTCTCCTCTCTTTCATTCATCACTACAGAGCGACCCCATCTCCGCCTCTATCCTCAACAGTGTCTTCCGCATAATGCTTCTTTATTAATTTCCCCGTCTCCCTTTGTCTCCATTCCTCCCTCCCTCTATTGGATCTGCCCATCTCAATTCCAAGTTCGATTCGCCATGCTCTGTTGGCATATATGTTGCATCATCCACTTCAAAACAGCGGTGATGACCTACAAGGCGACCAAGGGCATGGCAGCCCCCCCCCTTCCTGCGGGATACGATCAGCATTACACCCCTTCCTGCACACTTACATCAGCTAGCACACGTGTGTCTGTCCTGTCCTGTCCCTAAGACACCCTGTCCTGTCCCTAAGACACCCTGTCCTGTCCCTATGACACCCTGTCCCTAAGACACCCTGTCCAGACACCCTGTCCTGTCCCTATGACACCCTGGACAATGCAAGGGTCTTCTCCCTCCTGGTAGGCCTGTTACAAAATATCATAATTGCCTAATCGCAATAATTTAAGATAATCGCAATTTAAAAAAAAATCACACACGTGTGAACTGAGTGGTGCAATCCCCCCCCCCCTCTCTCTCTCTCTCTCTCTCTCATTAGAGACACAGCACTACCCCTCCCTCTGTTTCTGGCGCCCCCTACTGGTATAAATCAGTAACATACTCGGGCTCATGTGCACACACAGGTACCTACCTACACAGGTACACAGGTACGTACACGGACATTGCTGGTTGTAGGAGTGGTTGCACCACTCAAAAATAGTGGAAATACACAATAGATCTGCCTTTTCCATTATTCATGTTGGTATGTATAAAGTTATTGAATTATTTAAGTCCATTTGTCATATCTGCCCTGTGCAACTTTTGTTTACGAAGCCTAAAACCCAAACAGAAATGCAATTTTTATTTATATGTTCCCAATGTTCAACAGAAATACAATTAAACCGCAATTATTTGAGCGACAATTAATCATCAAGTAAAATGTCATAATCGTGACAGCCCTACTTCCAAGTGGAGATCACTCCCCATTCGTCAGGTGCTTTGCATGCAAAGCACCTGACGAAGCCTACAGGCAGTGTGTCTAGTATGTCTGTGTGCGTGTGGGAGACCTTTGCAGTGTCTGTGCAGGACGTCCAGGGCTGCAATGAGGAACTCGTGAGCATCTTGCTGTTCGTAGCCAGCCAGGTGTCTGGCATGAGTCCACACCAGGTGTAACAGACGGAAGGGAATGTGGGGAGAACGAAGGCCCGAGTAAAACTGGACACACACATGGAGAGACAGAGAGAGAGTGCAGATTATACACACGGCTGCAAAGAAGTACCCCATCGTCCATATAACGAGATCACCACCTCGGAGTTGCTGTCGGGTGGAAACCTCATCATGTCCAAAACCGTTTCAAACAGTTTGAATAGTTAAAATTGCCAATCTACAAGCTCACAACGTGTCGATCAAAATAGTAAAAGGCAACTCAAACAAACATTTTAAAAAAGCTTATCTACTTAATGTAATTTTTTATATGAATGTCATATAAAAGCATATACCGGTAAGTATGCGGACAAACTAAACAGTTTGAAAATTTAGCAAGTTATCTTTATTTAAAAAGTACAATCCCCATAGACACAATGTGATGTTGCACCCCAGTAAGATGGCCGCCACGTGGCGACGTCGGTCTAAATTGGCCAGCAGCATGGGTGAGCCATCTAGCCTTTCTTATATATATCTATGGGCATGATTATTTCATTATTAACTATAGATTAACAACAGACACGTTTATATATTTTATACTTTTCCAAGTCAATCCCCCAACAACACACGCACCTCTTGGAAGAGCTGTGACATCTCACACACCAGACAGGAGTTGCTCTGCATCTCACACTTATGTCTGTCAGAAAGGAAGAAGTCCCTGAGCAGGGGTGTGTGTGTTAGTGCCTGAACGATGCAGTTCATGAAACACGTGTTGCCCAGGTTTATCAGCCCACGCAGACCTGTGCAAGAGAGACACAATGGTATTTATTGTCACGGCGTACCAGAGATACAAAGACATCCACTGCACAGTGCAGACACATGTACTACCAATTCTCCGCAAGGTCTGAAGACGCACCTCTTCAAGTTTGTTAAAAGTACATGTAGTGTAGTACAGTCAAAGGTTATGCTAAAAGGATAATCTAGTTGTATCCCATTTTGATGCTACTTATATCTTGGTTACTTGTTCATGTTATGTTTCTTTATATTTGTTTTTTCTCTACCACAAATGTTAAACGTGATTTAGAATGATAGCATGTAGTTTAGACGAATGCCGGGTTTAACTGGTTTTAACTTGTTTACCTGGTATCCAAGCGTCTTCGAGGCACTACATAGTTATCTCGCCATTTGCTTATGTGACTATTTAGTTTGTTGTTTACTGACTAGAGATCATGATTACTCTGTATATTCCGTTTATTTTACACTTTGAAAATCACACTGGATAAGTGCATCTTCTAAATGCCTGAAGTGTAAATAGTAATTGAAATGACTAATTAAGTGTGTATGAGAAATAAAAGGATGGAGGGAGAAAAGGGGTGAGACTAGTATGCGGTGCTTTCACTAAAAACAACCAATCTCCATTTTCCATACCATTGAAATGCTTCCATATTGCCAGTATGTCTATTAACCTAGGACGGTTTCTGACTGGGCGGAGAGGGACAGAAAGGATAGAATTAGGATAGAGGAAAAATCGTCATAGACTTCGCCTTGAGTTATATCACTGTTCCTTGCTCTGTCCTCTCTGAACATCTAATTACCAGATTCTCCGCTGTGGCCATACTGATTGGCTAAGATTGGCTTCCAAAGTCTGCAGGATTGGCCCGTTTTGTACAAAATGCCTCAAATCATGAACACAGCGGTCTGTTTGCCATGAAACATTGCTGGCTCACAATAAGTTCTTCCCAGGTCTTCCCTGGCGAAGACCTGTGCTCAGAGGATCACCTTTTCTAGTTCTCTCTCTTCCTTTACTCTCTCTCCCTCTACTCTCTCGGTCTCTACAACTGCCTACTAACTGCCTCCTCACACTATCTCTAAACTCCTTTGCATCTCTCTCTCCCTCCCACCCTTCCATCGCTTTTCTCCCTCTCTTCGCCATCACTTATCCCTGTTCTCTCACTCATCTCCCTTCCCTTTCTCTCTCACCCTCCCTCCATCTGTCTTCCTGACAGCTCAGAGATGGTAAACAAGATAGATGTAAGCTACTACTGGATGCTAAACACCTAATCGGTCTCTCTCTGTCCCCCCCTCCTTCCGCACACCCATGCTCATTTCTCCCTCACTCTTCCTGAACGCTCCCCAGCCATTGTTCACTCTCTTTCTCCAGCACCATTTGAGACGGGGAAATAGTCACATGACTAAATCCAAGTTGTCCTGTTGTACTAAAAATATGTTAGTGTGAGGATGCTGAGCCATGCACAACAGCATTATCCCCCCGTACTAAACCATCCTACGCATGCAGACAGAAAGATGAATAGAAAAATGTAATGGTAATAACATTTTATTTGGTTACCTATAGTACAGTTGGAGGTGATTCTCCGCCTCTTGGGGTTGTGTCTCAATAGCTCTAACTCTTTCTTAGTGGGCTCCCACGATGCATACTTCTCACCTACACCTGACACACACACACACGATTGTAACACAGAAACGGTGTTATGCCTACTGCACAGTCTGTGCTATGCCTACTGCTACTTCAATTGTGTTGCACAGTGTGCATGTTCTCCAGTACCTTGCATTTTCCAGGATTTCCTCTGCTCCTCTTTGGCAATCTGTTCCATGTCTTTGTCGTAAATGTAGTCTTGGCACACAAAGCAGTATATCCCCCCATACAACAAGTCTATGGCTAGAGAGAGAGAGAGAGAGAGAGAGAGAGAGAGAGAGAGAGAGAGAGAGAGAGAGAGAAGTGGGGGAGTAAAATTCCAAATTACTTTATTCAGTGTGAAATAGATGTGCTATAAATGTCTAATTTGTCTTGATCACATATGGTCATACTGGCAACAGTAAATCACAGCTGGTGTTGCAAGAGAGAAAGAAATTGCTTAAGGGAGAGAAAGATAGACAGATAGATAGATTATCCCTGGAAATAAAAACGTCTGGGTTTCCGAGGCTAGACAGATAGTGATCAGAACAGAACAAAGCTACATTTTCATGAATTAAACACCAATTCAATGTTTTTTTTGGTTTTTTTCAGTAAGTAATGAAAATAGCCAATCTAGATCTTCTAATTTCACTACTTTATGTCCCGGCTAACGTCTGTCTCTTAAGTCTCCACCTGAAAAGTTTGGGAACCACTGCTCTATTCCAAGCATGTCATGCTGCCGCTTTTATTCCAGCCGGATGCTGGATTTATGAGCTCACATGCACAATATCTGTTAACCCCCATGGCTAACAGAGAGACAGAGAAAGCCTAGGTAACGCTTCTCAACATTCAGACAGACGTGTGCCTAAATGTGTGTGTGTGTGTGTGTGTGTGTGTGTGTGTGTGTGTGTGTGTGTGTGTGTGTGAGTGAGAGAGCGGTTAAGAGAGTTAACAGGTGAGATAGGTGGGCATGTGAAGGATCATATCCTCGCTCACATTACACACAGATGAAGGGATAAGGTGGATCACCTCCACTGCTGAAAAAACAGAAACAGTAAACAGAAACTGTGAAGACGGATGCACCAGGCTTGCCTGTAACCATTAACCAATGCATGTGTGTGTGTGTGTGTGTGTGTGTGTGTGTGTGTGTGTGTGTGTGTACTTATATATCGTCAATTTTCTAGTGGGATTTAACTGCCTCCATTCTTCTGATTCCCTCCTTCCTCTCCTCCGTCCATATACATTCCGTTTCTCTCAGACTCTCCCTCTCATCCCATCTCTCCACCTCCTCCTGTCTTTCATTGCGTCCTGCGGCTAAGTGTTTGCTGTTGCCATGACAGCCTGACTCTGTCATCCTGTGCAGGTGTGTGGAGAGGAGAGAGAAGAGGAGAGGCCAGCGGGGCTGGCAAGGAGGAGAGGTGAGGAGGAAGTGAGAGGAGCGGATAGGAGACTAGAGAGAAGTGCAGAAAGAGAAAGGCTGATTGGGAAGGAGAAGAGAGAGAGGACGAAAGGTGAAGCAAGGAAAGGAGAGAATAAGAGGCTTTTTCACCTTTTACAATTACGTAGTTCAAACATCGTATTTGGTCCCCTCACCATTAATAAAGGGTTAATAACCACAGCAACAACAACCCATTGAGGATATTACATACTACTACAGCAGTGGAGTGGTTCTTAAACTATTTCATCATGACAGGGACCCCCAAACTGATATGCTATTGGTCACAGCCAGACTCCCATCTGAAAATATTTTGTATTATGTATTATGTTAAAATAATTCTACAATATTCCCAATTTTTCCACACGATTATACAACATCCACAATCATAGACTACATCACAGAATTGATATAATAGTTTATTTAATGGACCTTTATTTAACCAGTACAAAGTCAGTAACAACAAATACAGGACAATAATAACACTGACAGACACATAACACCCGTAAAGGAGAAACAGAGAATCTAACAAAGTTAAGTGACCAATACAAAACTAACTAATAAAGAAAACTATCCAAGACACAAGTTTGAGCAAACACTGTGTGTGTGTGTGTGTGTGTGTGTGTGTGTGTGTGTGTGTGTGTGTGTGTGTGTGTGTGTGTGTGTGTCGAGTGCGAATGTAAATGCCTACATGGACGTATACTTGGGCGGGCGTGCGTGTGTGTATGTGTGCTCATAAAGGCACAGTATGCCACAGCTATAATATCTGGCTTACAATTAATTTATTAGTGACTAAGTCATATGGCAAAGCACAAATTATGGCTTTGAGCTCAACCTGCACACGATCCCTGCACGCTACAGCATCGTCATGACAGACATAAGCTCATAATCCATTGCTGTCGGGCAGAAATATTGTATCTCCATGTTGAAGCAGCAACAATATTACTATATTACTATATTTGAACTCCTGCCACCGGCCTTCAGGGCCCTGCTTCTCAGAGCGGTGGGAGACAGCAGCGAGGGAGTGTGTCAGATGTGACTTCAACTACCTCATTATGACATGACATCCACTTAAACACAGACAAGTGGCAGAATTTTGGTCTTAATATTGCTGTATCTCAGTGCTGCATTCAACATGGTCAACTGCCACATTACTATAGGCCAATCGACTGTACATGGAGTGGGGGACTTTCTGGCACACTAAACTGGTTTAAATACTACGCAAAGGACAGGGACTACTTTGTGTCTACCGTATTAAGGTAATTACACGTTTAAGCACTAAGCAGGCAGAAATTATATGACATACCATACCACTATACTATAGGCTCCATTCCGGGGCCTCTTCTGCTCCCACTGGCTCACATTATGAGAAACAGCTAAATAACTTAACATAATTATGCAGGCAACACACACGTTTACGTAACTATACCACAGGGGAATATGGTCCATTACAGGCACTCATTGCACTAACCAAATCAACCATTGGATGTGCAAAAACTGTCGGAGACAAAACAAACGTTTTTTTGGGAGGCTAAAGGTCAACTAAAGGTCAACAATCGGTGATATTAAAAACCTAAACCTAAGCCAGAATTCTTGGTGTAGTCATGGAATCTGACCTGGATTTCAACATCTTACAAAGTCAGCCTACTATCACATTAAGAATATATCAAGGATTAAGAACTTATGCTTCAGCAAACGTGTACATGCAAGCATTTATCTTCAGTAGCCTCGACTACAGCAATGGTTTCTTTACAAGTCTCCATAACAAAATCGCTCAGACAGCTGCAGGTTGATTCAGAGCGCTGCTGCTCGACTCCAAGCAAGTGGACCATATCATTCCAGTTCTCAGATAATTACACTGGCTTCCTGTCTGTTAAATCAGGGGTGGGCAACTTTGAAGATGGAGAGGACCACTATAGTTCCACACTCACTCCAGAGGGACACATTGCATATACTGTCGTATCAAAAATAGCAGATCTACAAGCTCAAAATGCGTCGCAGTGCGGCGTTTTGAGCTAATATCATAGAGTTATAAAGGATAGAGTGAGGCCTGAGGAGCGACAGCCCCCGCTATTAATTTCAATGGAAGTTGCTCAGTGGCGTTTTGAAGCACCCGGAAGACTGCCGGAAGTACGAGCAGAAGTTGAGAGCGGTCTAAAGTTTGAGGTCAGGGTTGACACACTGAAGTCACTGAATGTCCGTCCACCTCCATGAACATGCTGCAGTCCCAGTTTTGGCCAGTAGGATAGCGTGG
This sequence comes from Protomyctophum bolini, assembly GCF_963924005.1. Taxonomy (NCBI): domain Eukaryota; kingdom Metazoa; phylum Chordata; class Actinopteri; order Myctophiformes; family Myctophidae; genus Protomyctophum; species Protomyctophum bolini. Next base: position 25,142,523 of record NC_137879.1, on the reverse strand, counting down.
CTTCACAGTTGGACAGCCGTTCTGGAGGCTTGGTTAATATAGATGAAAACAACCAGCAAGAGACACCAACAGCACATTAAAGAAGAAAACATGAGAGAGCTAGAGAGGAAGTGAAGACTCCACCTGCTGAGGCCGGAGATAAAACATTGTTTTAGGGTAGACAAGGGAGGGTGGAGTCTGATGTAGGCCAATTCCACTGAGGTCCTAAAGATGACTTAATTATGCCTACACTTGTCTGTTGAGATCGTTCCTTTTTTCGCATGCGCTCATCTCACGCACGCACGCACGCACGCACGCACGTGCACGTGCACACACACACACACACACACACACACACACACACACACACACACACACACACACACACACACACACACACACACACACACACACACACACACACACACACACACACACACACACACACACACACACACACACACACACACACACACACACACACACAGTGTGATTGAAATGGTTCTTAGAGCTTGGGTTCTGGAGCAAAGTTATATTCTTCCACTACTAATTTCCCCGGAAGTGCCGTTCTGCTGAATTCCACCGTTTAAAATCCAATTCTGTTGCATTCTGAATCCGGTTCTCCATAATAATAAAAAAATGGGACTGAATATTCTCAGCAAGGAGATCGTCACTTAAAACTGCGACCTGCAGTCGCAATAATAATATCCTTTTGATTATGGTACAGTGATGTATGTCATTGTGAATCTGTGACATACGTTTATTTAATGATCAATAAAGATTAGCTTGTAGAAGAAGTATACAACTTCACTCTCCAGAGCAAACATAAGTGTCACACCGCTTTAAACACAATTTTTCTCTCCAGTGCAAGTGTCAGAGAAGCCGTGCCTATACTGCCTAAAGCCCAGAAGTATAATAGTTCTTGGTAAACGGAAGGATTCCCCTTTGTCTGAATTAAAGATGTTTGGTTTCCCTGCAGGAAACCCCGGGGGATTCAGGTGTTTACATCAGGGGCATGTCTGGGATCATGTTTCCCCATGAGGGGTAGAGGTCAATGGGGGTGACTGTACTACAGGAGACTAGCTGAGCCTGAAGACCACAAGTTTAATATCTCCCGCTGGGTCGCTTGTATAAACACAAATTTGCAACAATTGAAACAATGGCTTTTACTTTCATCATCCTCCCTTTCAATTCTTGCCAAAGGGGAAAAGACAATCCCAGATGTATTTTTGTTTTCTTGCCACTGTGTCCACCATCGTTACATCCTCTCAACTGACACACTGAAAGAGGAACTCTTGCTTCCAAGTGCGGAGTGCTGATGACATTTGGTGGTTTCCTGACGCAGTGCAGATATAAAGATGTGCATCTACTAGTAACTAGTGGAGTGAAGCTGTATACTTCTTCCACCAGCAAATCTTTATTGATCATTAAATAAACGTATGTCACAGATTTACAATAACATACATCAGACTCACCATAGTCAAAATGATATTATATTATTATTATTTAGAACTGTGCAGTTTCCCAATGTACTTACTTTTCAAGTGTCGGATCTCCTTTCTGAGAATATCCAGTCCCATTTTTTATTATGGGGAATAAAATCGGGTTCAATCACGCTTGGTTCTCCAGTGATACTCTGTGTGTGTGTGTGTGTGTGTGTGTGTGTGTGTGTGTGTGTGTGTGTGTGTGTGTGTGAGTTCAGACATGCTGTGTGCATAGTGTGTGTGTGTACCCTGGTGTGCAGTTATGAGTTTAATGAGATTAGCAGCTAAATTAAATGACACAACTGACACTAGTGTGACAGTGATAAAAGTGTATGTGGTTTGCATAAAAGTAAAGTGATATAAGCTTTTACATTGGATTCAACCTGACATTCACACACCAACAGCAAAGGAAACCACCCAAGGTACCAACTAGCGTCTGACATTTAGGATGGCCGAATGCCCGGGGTAAAAATAATAATTAAAACTGCTGTGAGCAAGTGAAACCTGTCTAGACCTGCCCGGTCAGGCAAGTAGGCCTACCAATTGAGCACAAAGTCCGCTTTCCTTTCCTCCATCAGCTGCGGGCTGACCACACCTTTAAGGTCCTCAGATGAGCAGCGATTAACGCACTTAGTAATTAATTTCAATGAGACCTTTCAATGGTCCCGTTAAATTGTCGCTTGCGTGCTCGTTTCATGCACACGCCCGCGACTGACTAGACCTGGATTCTGTTGAGCTTTTTGAGTGGTGCAACCACTCCTACAACCAGCAATGTCCGTATGTTTCTCTGAGCACGAGTATATGACTTATTAGTACCAGTAGGGGGCACCAGAAACAGAGAGAGGGATAGTGCTGTGCCTGCTGCCTACTAATGAGAGAGAGAGAGGTGGGGGGGGGGGGGGATTGCACCACTCAGTTCACACAGGTGTGATTTTATTTTACGCTTGAGAAGACCTGGAGCAGACTTGTCGTTAATTCAGGCGACAATGTCTGCATTAATCGATGCCCTCTGAAAGTACCTTTAAGCCTCCAGAACTGAGACGGAGAACTGAAGTGCAATGGACATGCTGGCTGATCATAGGTCCTGCAGCGTATTGCGGCTGGGGCCAGACACGTGAACGAGTGAGTTGGTGAACCAGCGCTAGGGAGCCGGCGTTGGTTCCCAGCGCTACTTTGAATACGCCACTCTATGCCTTGGAAAGGGAGCGTTCTTTGAGAACTCCTGATGGAGCAGTGGTTTTCAACCAGTGGTCCGAGGACCACCAGTGGTCTTTGAGGGGATTCCAGGTTGTCCCGGACCCCAGCTAACTGATGGAGTTAGTAACCAAATGGACCCTTATTAGCTCTTCAACTCTTGAGTGTGTAAAATTAAACAAAATAGACCTGTAAGGGTCCATTTGGTTTTACACTCTCAAGAGTTAAATTATTGTTTTCCCGTTCGCCTGTTTTCTCTCCTATCAACACAGCATGGAATTGTGAAAAATGGTGCAATTAGTTTGGGTACGAGAGGCTAAATATCATCAAATGGTGGTCCGTGGCTCAAATGCCGAATAAATAACAGGCCTTGGCAGGAAAAGGGTTGAAAACCACTGTGATGTCCATGCAGAGAGGCCAGAGGCTACGCCTGTCCATTTGATCCATTGACTTATCTGATGTTACGGTGGGTTACCACTCTCATCTAATCTGTTCAACAGCACCTGATAACCACATGTAGTCTCACCATGGCTAGAAATGCCATTGTACTGAATCATTCATCGCGATAGATGTTGGATACTCAAAATGACACTATTCATTCTCAGATTAAACTGGATTACTGCTTGTACTTGATTTTGTGTAGTCATTTTCTATAGTGTTAAAATATAAAAGAGCAAAGCGTACATGCATGATGGAGGCATGCACATGTAACTCCTACTGTGATCCAACCTCCCTCAGTCCCTCACACACACACACACACACACACACACAACTCTGTGCTATAAGTGTCAGAGACTGGCTCTTCATTAAAAATCTCTCCTGTATAATTAGCTTTTCAGCTGCCTTTGTTTTGGAAGAGAAGAAATTACTGATGAAGAACCTGCAGAGGGTATTCATTACATCTCTTTTGATGTTTGGTTTTAGAGCATATTCGTGGTCATCTTAGGGGCATACCTAACAATCTATGCCAAAACAATGGGAAACTTTCCGCTCGTGTGCATTTTTTACTTCAAAAGAACAGAAATGTGCTGCGTGATGACGTGTTGAGGCCCGCTTGAATAAAATGAATCTTGATTATTATCTTGATTTCATTTATTCCAATTGCTGCACGTTCCTCCAAACACACCTGGTTTTGATTACAGCACTACTCCGTTTGAAATCTCATTCAAGATGAAAAAGGCCATTGCACCCCGTCTTTAAAGCACACACACATAATGGAGTTGCAGCACCAACACACACCTGCTCTCTGAGAACTCTACTCCTGTAGAGGGTGTGTGTGTGTGTGCGTGTGTGTGTATGTTACCCAGGTTGTGGCGTTTGCTCTTGGCATGCTCGTGGATGTGTTTCTTGTTGAAGCAGCCAAAGAAGACGCAGTGGAGACACGAGTGCAGACGACTAAGGTGAGCCCCGCACATGTGACAGATACATGACTTAGCCTGGAGAGAGAGAGACACACACACACACACACACACACACACACACACACACACACGGCAACTTTAACAGGGGGAAAAGCATCAGATTAACATAGTCTCCCTTGAAATGGGAAAGACAACAGGAACTAGTAGGCCTAGCCAAGAACAATCAATTTAAAGAAATGGGTATGTAAATGTAACTGGATTGGGGCTGGGATAGTTTCACCCCCAGATTGATCTCCTCATTGGGCTAACTTCTAGTCTGTGAAAAGTTCCTTAAGTTAAACCATTTTTCTGGGTGGGCACTGGGGACCCCCTGGAACTTTCTCAACAGCCCCTAAACACCTCTACCCCCACTTTGAGAAGCACTGGTAAATGGAGGAATGCAATTGTGGCTGAAAGGTTTGATTAATCGAGTAGCATAATGGACTGTCACTGTGTAGAGTCCAGTTTGGTTGCAACAATGGACCTTACCTGGCATCCCTATATTCCTAAACAGCAGATGTACAAGCTCACATCATGTTGTGATGTGGTGTGCTGCTATGCTTGTGCTACACTGTTGTACAGCGTAGTATGAAACAGCCTTAAGCTATTAATCAGATTAATCAAGTCTTTTCAAGTCAATAATTAGTTAAGTGACAAGTCCATTATAAACAATTGAATTTTAATGTTTTTAACAAGTCTAAATTATAAAAAATTAAAAGGGGTTATTATTTGATTATTCAATTTATCATAAAAGTAACCAATAGAATCAATAGTTGTACGTGACTGGTCCAGTAAATCAGTCACACGCAGACAAGCAGAAGTGTGGAATGCAGCTGATAGAGGCATGACCATGAGCTACTGTAGCAGCAGGAGAAGTGAATCTATCAATAGGTTGTAATGAAAAGTCAAGCATTTAGAAATGTCCCTTGTGCAACAATTTCACTAGCCTACTAAATGAACAAAAGGATAACGCGACTATTATTAGTTCAAATCGTCTCTGTAGCTCTGTAGCCTAGAACATAAAGACACATGAAACAGAGAAGACTAATTTTTATTCCAGTCACACATCCCTTTCCATGCAGCCATACCATCCATGAATTATGAAAATCCTTCACTATGCAATCCAATCTTCTCCACGCACTTTCTTATGATCCGTTTAGGTGTGTTGTCTACATCAGCGTTGCCAGATTTCACAAGAAACAAGCAACTAAATCTATGGAAAAAAGCCACAAACTCTTTCTCTCTCTCAAATAATAATAGTAATAATAATAATAAATATAGCTGCAAGCAGAACATGTGTAGAACATTTCACAACGCTATTTACATTTACTGGGCAATAATGTCTGCATAATCCCTATGGCCTCTATATCTCCACCGCTATTACAAAAGGTTAGTAACTATGTTCATATATATTGTTAAATATGTCCTGCTTAGCATCGACTGGTGTGTTAACTACAGTTGCTCTTTACATTGCTAAATGCTTGATATTGGGCTCACAAGTCAATTATTAGACTTGATTGGGGGAATCAAAAATATATGCAGCTATAATATGAGTACTACCAACTGTTGGAACTAAAATTGTTCCCACTCAAATTGAAATATGTAAAATGGAGATCCAACTAGAGCTGGGGCGGTATGGGATTTTTGTTACCGCGGTTCCCACTCAAATTGAAATATGTAAAATGGAGATCCAACTAGAGCTGGGGCGGTATGGGATTTTTGTTACCGCGGTTATTAGTTAATTCCTCCTCCGTTTCAACTCAAAGAGGACAACTGAACTATCCACAAGTGTGTAACAGCACTATAGTGAATACCCTTGCGCAGCACAAGGTAATTAACACCAGCTGCAAATGATTCAGTCTTTGATTGTGTGATTAACTGATTATATACATACAAATATTTTGGGGCCAAATAACAAGAAGGTGATGGGGGGGTCAGGAGGTAACAGGGGTGCATGGCCAACACAGTTTGGTAACGGATAAAACTAGACTACAGTTTTATTAAGGAAAGATTGACATGGCTCGGACATACATCTCCCGCTGTTAAAAAGAGGAAGATTATTTTTGGACATCATTTCAGATCAAGTTGAGCGTCTTTTTCCTGCGATCCCATTGACTGACACAACAACACTCGCTCGAGGAAATGTTTACAGACAGAGGACGACGGACAGAACTGTTTTTATCTTTTGACTGACAAAACATTTAGAGGTTAGGTAGGTCTATCGGGTTGGAATGATTTCAAACACTGTAATTTTTATTTGGAATCGCATCGGCACGCATTCTCGCTCCAAAGAAAGGTCGGTCAGGTCAAACCCGACCATTCAATAACGTCCCTCGGCCCTCATCATGGATAATAATCCTTTTATTCCTATTATCTTATGTTCTTATCAACGTATTAAACAAATTCCAAGTTAACCAGCCAAACATATGATAAATGAAAAGGTTCCAACCATTTGGTTTGTGCTCGTGTTACAGTACATTATTGATGACATGATTAGACTGAGCCTCACTGATTCCGTGTTTATTATGATAAACTTTAATTTAATATCACACCATTTTTTCTTTTACCGCGATATTGCGGTTATTGCACCCAGCCCTAGATCCAATGACTCAAAACAAGCATTTCAACTAAAAATATCCTGTGCATACGCCAATACACAGCCACAGGATGCGATGTAGCAACAATCTATGGTGTGCTTGCTACTAAGGATAAGTAGCTCGAAAAGTCAATTATTGTTCTAGTGGAACAAAAGCACTTTATCATTGGAGCCAAGCGTTTTCATTTTATTATTATTTTCATGATACATTTTAATTATTTCATGAACAAAACATCCTCTCCTACACACAATGTTTAGCTAAACTAGGTCTACCGCACCTCCATTTGTTTGTTATCACATCACATATTCTTCAGAGTTTGTCTCTGTATTCTACACATTTAGGGGTTTAGCTCATTTTGGTATCCATTTTATGCAGGCTGATGACACAGAAGGAAAATGTCACAAAACAGTGCACACTGTGCACCGGTTTTGGAGTAACTCTGATACAATTTCAACAAAATCAAGCACAGCAGGATTTCTTTTTTACAGTACTGGCAAAGTATCAGCAGAAAATGCTGCTAATGACCCAAACAGCATTACATTAAGCCGACGACCGTCTGTGTTCTCTCTCCATCCATGCATCCATCCCTGCATCCATATAACCGACTCCCAACACTCATGTCCATCCAGTTGCACTCCATTTATCCTGACTCCCCAAAGAAGCCATGGTTCCAGGATAAAATAACCAGAGATGGAAAGAAGGATAGAGAGGGACTGTAGGCGGAATACAATTTAATCATTGTGATCCACATGGGAAAGGCATGGCTCCATTGTGGATCTCTAGCTTTAGTTCAATGTGGATCTCAGACTTCATGTTGCCAACTTGCCAGCCTGTGAGTGACAGTCATTCGAGCTGTCCATCATGACATATGTGACAGCTCGACATATGTGACTCCAAATGTGGCCAAGGTTTAAATATTACAAGGTAAGACGAGCAATTTGTTTGATCATCTGAAATACAAAGCAAATGCTAATACTGACCAAACAATAAAGGTCAGAGAAACCGAAGAATAAACGTTGAAGAAATTCCACTGTAATAATGACAATAAAATTGGGATGTTTTTAAAGTCGATTGAGTAATTCTGTTAAGTAAATATTTATCTTAATATTGCCCAAAATGATTGATTTAGTCATAATCGAGCAACCCCCCATGAACCACACATGTACATGCAGCTATGCACTTGCACTGTACACAAGAGCCTATCTGCCATCAACCATTATGCAAGATATGAAGGATAGTACACATAGTTTAGAGACTATAGACCTATAGGCTATAACTACAGTACCCACTTGAATAACCAACCACACACACACACACACACACAATATCCAGGGCCCAATGCCATTTTGCAGATGGTGCATGTTCCATGATGATGTGGTGTGGCAATACAGACTGAAGTCAGACTGCCTCTTATTTTAAACAGCTGGTGGTGCCAGGTGGACACTGAGCTCAGCTCTGGAAATTCATCTAGCAACGAGCAACCTTCTGTTTCCAGCCAGCATCGCAGGGTTTATGATCCGTGGTGTGGCCGCTCTCACAGACAACTTTAATGTGGTTTTGCTGACGCCACACGTCAGCGTTGGCGCAGGGTGAGTGAAGGACTGCTGTTGTGTTTATTGTTGGACAGCATACTGTAGCCTTCTTGGTCCGTTTTCTTCATTTAGATAGACAGCAGTGTCTGCAGTGTGTAGGACAATGCATCTCCTCCTGAACATGTACATAAGTTCACACATAGCCACATTCCTGTGCGTGCATCACTGTAAAATAATCCTTTTTTCACCCAGTGTCAATTGTCTAATGTCTACTAGTGTAATCCTGGGCACTACATCCCCTCTGGCAACCTGGGGAGAGCAACGGACTGACCTCATGCTTCCTTCAAGTCCAAGCCGCTTCATTTCACCTGACAGGGGGGAGTTTCCAACCAGTTCGTGTATTGCCTCAGCTGATAATTATCATTATTATCGATCGAGAAGATAAAGATTATAAAATGTATATATTTTTTCAATGAATCGATTAATCACTTACACAACAATATCATGCACAAATGGCAGCGCTTGTAGATCTGATATTTTCTGTACTATTTTTTTATACAGTACAGTTATGCTACTGTATTTAAAAAAGGGAATAATTGATCTAAATAATCTCCACCTAAATTGATTATTTTATGGCATTAGCAATATTTTTATGATTATTTCAATTAACTGTTGCACCGCCCTAGTAGACATCAACCTGCTCATCAGGAGCAAGCGGTTCAGTGTGATATATTAATACTCCATTGGTTCAGTGTCTTGTCTTGCTCAAGGACCCTTGACACCGGAGGAGCCATTTTGCTGAAAATGTTTTTACTATGTTACTATCAAGCCAATTAGCTTAAAATTATTGGGTCTTCACCTATTGAAATCACAATGATGTACAGATTGGTTAGAGATTATTCTGGTGATGTACACTAGTATTTAACCTTGAATATATACGGCATGCACACACATTTTGTATTAGTGTTATTTATTTAAATTGGCATTGTTCATAGCTAAACTATATTACACAACTGAAGGAATTTGATAGCTTGATAGATTGTGTCAAGAATAACTCAAGTCAAACTTGAACATTTCCCCCCTTACTCATCTGTATGGTAGAATATAGACCTAGAATGCCTGTGATCATTTAACAAGAGCCGTTCTAGGGCTAGGTAGAATATGTTGCAATAACAAGCACATCTGCAGAGATGGTCTCACTTATATTAGCCATGACCCCAGACCCATCTTTTGGATTGTTCCATGGAGTGGAAAAAGTCAGTGAGTCAATGGGACCACAATTAATGAAAATAAGCTTTTAGCTTTTTGTGTTAACTTTTTGACGTTTTAGCTGTGAACATTGCTTTTGTACATAACTACATACTGTAAAGTGTAAATAAATGTGAATCAATTATCTAAGTCAGTCTGGATTCCAGGTTAGTCTCCCTACTCTGACTCTTCATTGAGTGGGTCGGACAACCACTGGTTGGCAGGTAGTATAGTAATGCCATGAGCTCATAAGCGACAAGTGCATTATCTCCCCTGAGGCAGAATGGTCTCTAGTGCGCAGACACGGGTTCAAAACCCGGATACGACATAAAAGTTACTGATTTGTGATTGACCAGCAAGTTAACACGGACAATGTTACTGTAATATATGAAGTACATTTTGATTCAGTTGCAAATTAGACCGGTATGATGATTGATGAATATGATGTAATGTCGGATGTTATTATGGGAGGCGTCATTGTCAACAAACACACACGCACGCGGGGCGCGTGCAGTCTTTCGCTGCATCTATTTGAAGTGATGCAACCCCCCCCCACCACCACCACCCTCCCCGCCCCTCCGACTCCGAGCCGTGCGTGAAATGATGATCACGTTTTGTTTTCATTTTACCTTGCGTTTTCTCGTCTCGGCTGAGCCGCTCCAAACGAAACACTGATAGATGAGCCGGAGGTTCTGCTTCCAGTTGTTGTCCACTTTGAAGGCGTTCACATGCGGGCAACCTGCGGGACCCATGATGGCAGACTGACACACAGCATTGGGATCACAACCGTTCCTTCAGGCAGAAGCGTTGTGCGCCAGTCCAGAGACTCCAGACCCCATGAGAGACTCAGCCAGTCCGGTCTGGTTCAATAACAGAACCTAATGATTGTTCTTATGTGGTTGAGTTCGACATGTCCTGGTTACAGTAGCAGAGGCACGCAGCAGCAAACATCAAGGCGATTCTGTGCGTAATCCCGCCCCACGGATGCACTCATTTCATTTGCATGTAAAATCCACACTCGTGCTGCATCCACAATATTCCTCTCAAATACACGGGTTAGCAATTAGCTCAAATGTTTAGCATTGGAATTTCAACAGTAGCTTACACGGCGAGTTCCAAAGTCCCGCCTCATTGGACAACACTTAGCCAATGACAATCGAGCGTTGCATTTGATTGACGTACAGTAATCTTTCTTTAGTTGCTTTTAGTCCCGCCCATACATTGTGGGAGCTGCATCGGGATTGGCCTGTAGTCACTGCACACAATATCCGCCCGTCGGATGAAGTTGATAGGCTGGAATAAGATAGCTTCATAACATTCACATCTACTTCACTGTTTAATGTGATGCCGTCTGCACAAACTTAAGATTCCAGAACAATATTCTTAAACAATTTATTACAACAGATCTGACAATCGTAAAGCTCAAGCTCCCAAACAACAGTTATTGACAGTTTGGTTTTCATTTAAGTACTTTTACTTGTTGAAATAACAGCCCGTCAAAGCAATTTACTGTACAGTGTACGAGCGACCTCTAGCGGAACAAACTTACAAAAACAGTGCACCAGAGTGAGCCACCCACCCACGATCTGCGTTTTAGTCTCAAGGGCAACGACTCACGAGTGTGTGCATATACACTGGCTATTTTAGATATATACATTGTGACTGAAAAAGGAGTGAAAGGGGAACATTTTACAACAGTAGAACTTATCAGATTTATTCCGTTGCCAAGAAGAGTTACCTCAACCGCCCTCTATATGAATGTCCATCATGCAGCAGAACGGAGAAGAAAAACAACAAAACAAAACAAAAACAGTGCTAATTCACACATATTTGAACAAATAAGTCCAGTTTTTATTATTGTGGTTTCTGTTAATGCAGCAGTGGTGCCCCCACCTGAACATTGATAAATAAAACACTGACAAAAATGTATTTCTTTTTCTCTCTTGTAAAGCATCTTGTTTTGAATGATATCCTCAAGATACTGAAGAAAGCAGAACCAATTTCGTCATCATTCCACACATTTAGATTTCTTTCCTTGACCGATGTCCATATGCATTAGAATGTTTGTTGGTTTGTTTGTTTTTGCTCTTTAAAAAAAAAAGCCAAGTCTTCCCAGGGAGAATGCATTGGGTGGCGATAGCATTCTCTCTTCTAGCCCCTCTCTGCCCCAGTCACGCCTCTCAGGAGTAACTTGATGTTTTGCTACCGACATCGTCCTCCTGTGTCCCCATACTCTGAAAAATGCAGAGGGGGACATGTTAATCACACATTCATAATCCTTCCCTACGTTTCCATTTGTTTGTATGTTAAAGAACTCTTTGCAACATTGTCAGAATCAATTTGTTCAGCCTAGTCTAAATCAGATGTATGTAGTAACCCAAGAAAATACATTATTTTACAGAGAATCTTGCACAATATAGAGAGATTTCCCCAGTGCAACCATATACAAAACCTGAGTCCCACTACCAGCACAGCAATGTACTGTATGAGTTTAGTTCCAAAAGACATATCCTTCATGAAAATAAAAACTGGCATAGCATTGGCCCTTCTTGGAATGTGAATAAAGCCAAGGGACAATGACAACATAAGACCTTCACAAAAAATATACTTTCTGGACCATTAGTCCCATTATATTTTTGACATATTTACATATTTAAGAATAATGCAATAGAACTGTTCATCTGTGTATTATAAACAATGCTGTGTAAAGAATTGTGTAATAGAACTGTTGGTAAGAATGTCCCTACCTTCTGCACAAATTGTGGGTTTACTGTGATTTCCTGATCCATAGACTTTAGTTTCTCATCCAACTCTATACACTTTAACATCTGTGGAGAGAAAGCAAAAGTAAAAAACACGCTGTCGGGTGTCCATAACTATTACTTTTCAGGAAATAACCTGCTTTCCATTGGATCCAATGTAGTTTGTTTAGTCACAAGCCATTGTTAATATTTTTATTGGTTAAACATTTATAAAACTTACAGACATTAACTACTTTCAATTCCCCCAAAATAGTGAAAATGTCCGATCTACAAGCTCACAATGAGTCTCAATGCATTGCGAGCTTGTAGATTTGCTATTATCAATTATCCTCACCTCTTGGTCGATTTTGTGGAGCATTGCTGGATTATTGTACTTTTCGGGGTTGTCGTGGAAACAGACCATACCATCCTTTTGGTTGATGCTGGCATAGATCTCGCCGTCTTCAATCTGCACGCAAAAGTTCCAAATGTTTAAACATTTCTGACTGAACAAAACAATCCCTTTGGTAGTCACTTGTGTGTGGCTTTTTATCCGTTTCTCCCCAATTTAGTAGTTATGCCAAGTGTTGTCATTGCTGTTGTATCCTACTGCCTCACCTGCCAGTGAGGAGCCCCCACCGGAAGGATGTAGAACCTCTGTCTTACTCCGTCTGCCCAACAATCTCTGCTGACAGGTCCCCCCACCAGACCGGAGTACATGCACTACACTGTGCTACTTAAATTCCACAAACGGAATATGCCCAGTGTAGCCAGAGCATCATTTACTTTATATTTACCCCCTGTACTTACTATCAGTTGAATATTACTGTCAGTCTTGAGTTACTTGCTCATACAACCGAGATTATGATCATATATAATGTGTTTGCATGCAGTGCTCCTTCAGGGGCCGTTCACTCACCATGTGTAAGACATATTTCTCAGCCTCCTGCGGGCCTGACAGCTGCACTCGACTTGCCATGTCTTGCAAGGAGAGCGTCAGGAAAGTCTGTTGAACAAAGATAAGAGGAGGGAGGAAAATCAGAGAAGAGATTTTAAGATGCATTTCTGCTTCCCAGAATCAAAAGGATCTCCCCACTATCACATCCCAACTTCTCCCAGTATAAGAGTATAAATTAAGTTAAGATTTCACACTTTCACTGAAAAGCACCCCAACTGCGTATGGTAGAGGTAATTAGGCATGGCTGAATGTTTAACGTCATACATATATATTCACATGCATGTGTAGGTAATGAGTAGTAATTTGACACGACTAGAAAAATTACTGTAGACAATAAGTAGACAGTTACTCGACGCCTTGCTATAGGACACTTTAAAAAGCCCCATGGATACGGGGACTGACCTCTGTTGCAGTATGGCAACTCTCCACATTTTCTCACCGTCTCTCACACAAACATCCACAAACTCCACTCCCAGTCATCACCCACCTTTGTTAGCCTCTGGATGTTCTTCTTATAGAGGGAGGAGAGACACTGCTTGACCAGGCCTGTGTTGTTGTCTCGTGTGAACTGCTCACTGTGTTTGTTGACCAGATTGCGAAGCTCGGCAGGGTTGTTGGTGGCGTACACCTGGGCCAACTCGTGATACGCGTTGCTTAAGGGCTGAGGGCGCAGATCATGAACAGAGACATGGAAAATTGGGATAGTGATCACTATTATGAAGTATGAACCAAGATAGATAGATAGATAGATAAACAGATTTAATTCTCAACACTCCATCCCACATTTATGATTTTATTCCTACCTTGATGAACCTCCCTACTATCTGTGAGGTGTATTTGGGCAGCTGCTGCACTTTGCCGTGGAGTATGAGTGACACTAGGATGTACTTTTTATAGGCTTCCAACATGATGTGGCTCACTGCCATGGCTGGAGTGGTTATTGCCTAGAGGAGAGGAACTTGATTATCCACTGCAGAACAAATATAATATAGGCAGAATTATAACGATACAAGTAAGCCCTACCTGTTCATAAAAATACAGTGCTCTTTCAAAGTTTTTCAGACCCGTGTAGATCATGCCACCGTAGTAGTAATAACATAGAAAGTGCTTGGCGTCGTATGCTCCGTTCTCCTTGCAGATGTCCATCATATCCAGCTCTAGGAAGGGTAGGACCGGCTTGAAACACTTTGCTAACAAGCACAGCTATATGGGAGAGAGCGCAAATTAGAAGGGAAAGACATACGACATGAAATAAGCCTTTGCCATCTACGGAAAGGTTGCGTTCAAGCTTCTGGAGTTTAGACCGGATTGAATGAACCTACTGTGCAGTGTACATCATCAACCGAACATTGAATGAACAGGACAAAACACGACACAAAACATGAAATATAGTTGCATGCTTGCGTCTGTCTGCTTCCTCGTGAACAGGTATCTATGGAAATTGTAGTGATGTGGATTAGGCTAGAAAGATTATTAATTCATATGGTCCACAAATCTACAGCAACACTTGATTCGAACCCTCTTGTTCACCCTCCTCACCCCATCTGAAATTATCCTCTTGTGAGGATGTTCCTTGAACTCATTTGCAAATGTAAACAGACTGGGGGGGGGGGGGGATGTGGAAAGTTGAGAATTTGAATGGACTGAATTAATGTTAGCCTAATGTTATGTATGTACGTATATTTGCAGGCTAACTGATATTAATATCAGTCATAATTTAACATAATAATAATAATAATAATTTAACATCAAACAATAAATATTTTCAGAGCAATGTCTATGTATTGGCGTGTGTGAATGAAAAGGGATAAACTTGAATGGGAATCAAGAATCATTTAAAACTGAATGTTTTTTAATCAAATCGTGACCCCAAGAATTGGAATATAATCATGGGAAACAATACATAGATTCCTGTAAGATTTGTAAAAATCTACAAAAATCCTGAAGAAGTTAGGTTGTTTAGAGGACATTTACCATCGAGGTTACAAATGGCCACCTCCTATCACCGATGTTCCATTGGATCAGGTTGTAACAGCAAAGTGGTGTTATGTGCACAACCAAAATATGGTGTTAAAGAACTTGCGTCTAAAACGATAAATGCTCAGTACTGGACAGCGTAACACCATGAAAAGAAAAGATCAACATCTGAACTTTAGAAAATGATCCCATAGTAATTTTACATAATTCATAGCACCATGTGATGTTTCAAGCTCTTCAAATACCCTAACCCCAACAAGAAAAAACGGGGCGCTTTTATCATCATACATCTCATTCTGGCCAATCACAATTTGCGTCCTCACTTTTCCATCTTCAATTGTCTCAATGTTTGCGTTTACACAAACCCGGAACGCTGGACATAGGAGGGGCTAGCGCAAACAGGATGTTTGGCAGGATTGTTCATTGTGAGGTGAGGCGGAGGCCCCTGAGCGGAGACTCACCTGACACAGGTCTGCATGAACTGAGGTAAGTTGGTTTGTGTTCATCTGCATTTTGTCGATTGCCTGTTTTAGGACGACAACACCCCGCAACGGCTGAGATGACAAAGAAGATGACAAAAAGACAATTAGTTACAGCTTCAGCTTCTGCTTTGAACAGTCCAAACACAAATGAAACTGGCAAGACATTGGCCCCACTTTAAAATGCAGTAAAATATTTAAAGAATGCAAGAGTGGTGCATTCTTCCAGCACCAGCCATTAGAGCTGATTCATTTTATGTTACTGCACAAATGTGCTGAGTCAGAATAGAAGCTGCCATCTCATGTCACGGCTTTCTGTCCACACCCACCTGTTTCCGCTCTACGAGGGCATTTGTCAACTGGTGGCAGAGACCAGCAACTGTAAAGAGAGGAAGACAATTACCTTCAACTTGCACACATGGATGTGAGATTTGCATACATGAGATTTGAATACACCTTTTGTGTTTAATCTTCTACTCGTTATCCTACAATTTCAAAGCAGAAAAAACAGGATTGCATATCCTAGTTTTTAGCTTGCCATTTATATTTATTAGTTTCAGTTCCAATGAGATGAATAATGCAATAGAATAATAAAAGTACACAATTTCAATGTAATTGTATGAGGGGGTGGGGGGGATGCTACTATCAAACATCTGATAAAAAATGATTTGAATCACGAATTGGCAATTCATTTAATTGATTTACATTATTTTATTCTAATTTCTAATGTATGGTTTGATTACAAAACACTACTCTGTAGACATTTTTAAAGCACAGCTCAAGACCCACTTCTACACCCTTGCTTTTAATTGATCTTTTAATTTTTCCTCTTGTTTATGCCTTGCTTTTCTTTTCTTTTTTCTCTCCATTGCTCTGTAAAGCACTTTGAGCTGCATTTCATGTCATGAAAGGTGCTATTTCAAATAAAGTTTTATTATTATTACTGCTCAATTGTATTATTATTAACATGCACACTGGTTGGTCCTATATTCACTGACATTTTTCCAACCCTGTTCTCCTAAAACAAATGTTCAGAAACTAACATTTTGGCCGATTATTTCTCCCCTTCAATAATACCAATTGGTATTTATTTTATATTGTTGTTGGGACCTGAGAATGGGTAGTGCAACTTTGTTGACTTTGTGTATGCTCCAAGCATCAAGTGCAGTCCCAGGTACAGCCCAAGAAGACCGGTTCCTCACCCTCGCTAAGGAACCATAGGCTTTCTTCCATACATTCATTTTACAGGCAAGATTTGCACAACGGTATCACAGGCGGATCACTGTCAAAGTTGCATGACTCATGCTGAGGTGCCAGTCACACACCTGTGCCAGTCACATGCCTGCTTGTGCTGGCAGGTCGTTCAAAACGAGAGGAATTACCAACTGAAGCATATCGAGGGATTTGGAAATCTTTGGGGAGGTGCCACGTTTAGCTGTGTTGCTCATTCCATGATTGCACAATCCTTACAAATTATACCTTGCTGTAAAGGTGACTAATAGACGACAATATAAAATACAATACAAATTGTTATTATTGATAATCGGCCAAAGTTACGGTTCTGAATTATTTTTGAGTAGTTTATAATATGTATCCAATGGTATCTGTATAATTATTTTGTGACTACAGTAAATACCAGCTTGTTGTTGCCATGTTTATTAACCACTTATACCCTACTTTGTCGTAAGACAAATAGCACCAATAGCCAATCTACAAGCTTTGTGAGCTGTGTGAGCTTTTAGAGCTGCTATTTGTTAAGGTTAATGTGGTTAAACCAGGTGGAAGGAGCATGCAAAGTTTCTGCAGGTGCTCACACTTACAAGTGTCTGTTGCATATCTGATGTGCTCCCCATTGCAGGTACTGATAAAGAGCTGGACTTGGGAGAAGAGCGTTTCAAAGTCAGGGATGTTTGGCATGGAGAACTTCACAAATCTGCAGTGACAGAGAGAAGACCGGCATTGAAACAAAATAAAGCAGGGAGGTGTAAATTACTTTATATATAGGTGGGTTTGGGGGGGTTAAAAAGAAATGATAGGGTTATAACCCTATACTGTAATTGGTCAAACAAAGGTGGCAAATTAAAAAAAGTTTACAGCATGATTTATTAGCCAGGAAAATATCATTCATCGTGTCTTTCTACACACAAAGAAAATACAGACAAAAAAGAAGGAAATTAAGAAACAAACTATATCTTGCTTCTGAATAATTTTACTATCAGCTTGTCAGTGGCGTTGCTTGATTTAGAGCAGTAGTTCTCACTTCTCAACATGTCAAGGAGCCAAAAACATTTGTGATACTTTTGCAATACAATTATTGTGGTTTTAAATGATAATGTATATACTCCCATCCCTAGCCACTTACAGTACATGCATATTGCATTAGTTAGCCTATTTCTTAAGCATTTGTAGAATTTGCTGGATGTTTAGCTTTAACCCATTCAGAACAGGAACCCCTTTGGGGTTCTTGTTGCTATGTACATGCTATTGTATCTATCGCCCTCAGTCCTAAATGGGTTAAATTTGACCAGAGTAACCTGGGTCAATGTTTTCTTTTTCCCTATTCAGGTGTTTTTCCTTGTGATGTGAATTAGACTGGGATCAATTTAGTTTGCTGTTAACAGATCTGGTCTAGAGCTGATACGGAAAGAAGAAGGCATCAGGGAACATCTAAATTAAACGTATAGGCTAGAACAGCAGCAAGAACTGCCACTGACAAGCCTAAGCCAAAAATAAATTTCCTGACCCCAAGTTCAACATAAAATTAACGACCTATGTAAAACTGGTTTAAAAACTATTATGGAAGGGGCAGCAAGCAGTGGAGACAAAGCTACAAGACAGCGCAGCTAAAGAAGACATGATGGTAGGTTAAAAATAGCACAGCGAACTAGTTAAGAATGAGCCTTTCCTCCATTTATGAAAAAGAACAGGAATAGTGGAGAGAGAGAACCAACCAATCACAAAACTGTGATTGGTTGGTTCACCATGTCTGAGGTGATGAAAGAAGTTGAGGTCTCAACTTTTAGTACCACCCATCATGCAGGGTGTCAGTTTGTAGCTTAATTTTGCTGCCTGTCTTCGATTGAAAATGATAGGGACAGTAAGTAGCCTGTTGCTTTGTTCGCTGGTGGTCTGAACTGAACACAGCATGAGGCTGCACAATATATTTAACACACTAATAGGTGTGTTCACAAATCACAATGTTGCCTTCTAACATTCCCAAGTAGCAAGAAGCTCAAGCTACCATTTCTTTAGACACCTAAACCATATAGTATTACTCTTTGTTGATCTACAAAGCCTGCCATAGGCTTCTTTCCTGTGCTTGTCCTATGCTCAGGGCTCGAAATAGCGACCATTTTGGTCGCATATGCTCCCGAAATTTGATGCGACCAATAAATATAATTAGGAGCACCAGTGCGATGGGGAGAAAACAATCTGGTGCGTTTTTTTCTCTCCAAAAACCAGGTTATTTCCCCGTCTCTCTCTCTCTCTCTCTCTCTCTCTTCCCATTTGTTGCCAGTCAGCAAGTGCATGAGATGACAGTCAACCATTTTGTCCTATCAAACATGAGCTTTCATGTGCCCAACATGCATGCTAATTTTAGATAGGTTAAAGTAGCCTTAAAGCCCGCCCACCCTCTTCATTTCCCTTGTCCGGAGAAGCACAGATGTGGGAAAGGAAAAATAAGAAGAAGCTAAGCTAGTGTGCGAGTTACGTTACGCAAAGATGAAGCGAACTATTGTTGATTTTTTTAGGAAGCCACCGCCTGCTGTTCTAAATGAAGTCAATAGTGTAGTCGCTGACGCTGTTGACATTGTCGTTGATAACAGCGATGCCGACGAGAATGCCAACAGACCACCTGTAGCTAAGAAACCGAAGAGAGCATATTGCTTTAGGAAAGAATGGCTAAAGGAATTTGAGTGGCTTCGGTTTGAGGACGGGGCAAATGGGCAATGCACTGTGTTCATTGCAAAAAATGCCCGGAGATGGCAGGTAAAACTGCATTTGCAACTGAGACAAAACATTTCAAACCTGAGAGCTTAACAAAACACGGAGGCAGCACGAAACACAACAGATGTCGGGACAAATGTGTTACCCCAAAAAGTAGGATTGGTGAGGCTATAGGTCGACAGAATGCTGCTGCTCTCTCAGCCCAAGAGGCAGAGCTGAAATTTTAATTCAATAGTGCATACACATAGCTAAAGAAGAGCTAGCCTTCACTAAGTTTAAACCTTTTCTTAGTTTACAGAAAAAGAATGGCATTGACATAAACATGACTTAAGTTACGCCAGTGATAAGTCATGTGCCAACATCATTGGCGTGATTGCAGACACGTTACTGCTGGCCCCAGGACAATGCATGACTTAAAAATCACACCTATGTGAAGTGAGGCGCTCTTCATCGTTATACATCATCTAACGAAGAACTGAATTCATGTGATTGGTTGATTAAATTTGTCATTTGGTGGACATTTGATGAGACCTGTGGAGACAACCCGGCATGTGATTTATACTCTGGTGTACAGCGGTTTTGCTTGGTGACAAGAGCAGATCTACAAGCAAGCTCAAAGCTTTTATACAAATTAACAAAACTGTTGGCACGAAGAAGATGGTATGTATTGGCAGTGGATTGACCACTAAATATTAGGGGTGCAGCGGTTTTCAACCGAAAACCGAACCGTTCGGTTCAGCATACACGGTTCAATGCGCTCTAATGAACCGCGCTTTTTCGGTTTGCATTAATTAATTTCTTACAGCTGCGAAGAATGTATTTCTCGGTCACACACCGTCCTACTTAGAAGTCTAGCACTCTATCGGTCACACACCGTCCTACTAAGAAGTCTAGCACTCTTTCGGTCACAGAAGTGTAGCACTCTGTCGGCCCACCCCCTACACACACACACACACACACACACAGAGAGAGAGAGAGAGAGACGGCATGATGAGGAGAATCCAGCCCTCGCAAAGACCACTCGGTGGAATAATTATTGATCGTCATACACAGAGACACACACAGCGGAGTAACCTCGAATCAACAGGCTTCTAAGCACCCTCTTGTTCAGATCTGCTTCTGCATCTGCACTCGCTGTTTGAGTGCTAAAAAGGGAGAGAGAGAGCAAAAACAACTCGTTGTTGTTGCTCTGTCCACCCGGAGCAGGAGATGAATATTCCGTCTGAAAAGTCCCAACAAAATACTCTATGTCCAATCCATGACTGTAGATAGAAACCCTTCTTCTAATAATATAAGCATAATATCTCATGCAGAGATCTTTATTGTAAACTTTTGTAAATGTTTCTGTACGACACGGCACTCTGCTGTGAATCCTCCCTGCATGTGCTGCGAGTCTGCAGTGCACCACGTGTGAGCGCATAGGTGCATTGTTTTTCCCTTGAACATAATGATGAGGCACATTAAAATAGCAATATAAGGTTTTTTTCCCCCTTTAAATAATGAAAAGGCAGAAATGTCTAATAAAATAATATATGCTAAAAAAAGAATAAAAGATAATGCTAAAAATAAACTTTTTGAGTGGTGCAAGCCAGTCCCTTGGACTTATGTGTGTGGGTGCCTGCCTGGCTGGCTGGCTGGCTGGCTGGGTATGAGCATGAAAACAGCATGGTTGTTTTTCACCACCTGTGTGCAACCTAACACACGCACACAAACACATGCCCATATTAACTGTATATGATGATTTCGTGTGTGCCAGTAAGGTACAGTAGAGGGACCGGCACACAGTAACTCTGTCATTTCTCAACCGTTTCGGACACGGGGCGGCAGTTCGGAACCGGCCCAGCACCCTGGGCGCGTTCCTGCCCCCCCCCCCCCCCCCCCGGAAACCCCCACACAGAGTTGCACTCACTTTACACAGGTGTGATTTTTTTTTTTTTACTGTACCGAAACCGAACCGAAACCGTGGCCCCCATACCGAAGTACGAACCGAACCGAGGTGTAACTGAACCGTTGCACCCCTACTAAATATATATACAGTGTGTGTGTGTATATATATATATATATATATATATATATATATATCAAAAAAGAGAAAAACCTTCCAAGGAAGGGACTCCAGGGAACAGAGACGGACAACTTACTGCATCAAACTCACGACGCGTTTCACCGTGAGCTTCATCAGGTGCTATTCATAGCACCTGGAAGGTTTTTCTTTTTTTTTATGTCTATGCCTGCTAACTAGACATCCTATTTTTGGATTCCCTTTTTTGTCTCATATATATATATATATATATATATATATAGAGAATAAATACCTGTGTGTGTGTGTGTGTGTGTGTGTGTGTGTGTGTGGGGGGGGGGGGGGGATACTTACAGCACAGCCAGCACTCCTAGGGAGTGCTCCTGGATATCCAGGGCCCCCAGCACAGTGTCCAGGTGGGACAGGTTTTTGGCCAGCAGCTCCCCGCTCTTGTTGATCAACTCACACAGCTGAGTCATCTGGCCTGTAAGGCAGGGAAAAAGAAATCGGATGAAAAATACAAAGACTGGAGACACTTATCCTTTTGTTTGTGTCTGACTGACCATGTACCTGTATAATCAGAATCACAGATTAGTAATACTAACTAGACGCCACCCGGCCTACTCTGGGGCCATGCAAGTGAGGAACGATTCAAGTTTGGAATACACGCCCGACCCGTTGTGCCGTTTGTGCAATACTCTTGTTGTCTGATGTTCTCGTTTCAACTGTCAATGCATAGTATTTTTTCTTCAATAATGTCACAATATTGTTGTTGATCTGTTCCTAGAAGTTACTTTTAAATAATGGAAAGACCAATCGATAAATTGCATGACAGCAATGGTAAGTTCCTTTGTTTTCATAACTCAGGTTCAATCAGCATATTCCCAGAGGTTAATAACTACAACATTTAAATAAATGCCAGACCAAGACCATGAAGTGCATTAAGTACCAGGTTAAAATAGACAGGCAACCAGTGTAGAAAAGTTTAAATGAGTAAGATATTCTCTTCTCCTGGTTTTAGTTCAAAGTCTAGCATCACATAGGCTCTGGCCTGACAGCGGCTTGTGTGTTCGAGTCCCGTTCATGACGACCTTTGCTGCATGTCTTTCCCCCTCTTTCCGTCTTCACTTTAACTATCAATAAATAGAGGCACAAAAAGTCTAGCATCAACATTCTGTAAAATTTGGAGCCTATTGGGTGTTTTTGCAGACACCAATAAAATAGTAAAGGCCAGAATAAATAAAAGCATCATGTATGATGATTTTGGTTTCTTTAAAAATCTAAATTGATCTGAAAATGTAGTTGTATGGCACAATTATGCTCATTTCTATTGTGTCAGAGACAGAGGAAATACATTTCCATCAATTCTTTATGCTAGACGAACAGGAAATCATTGAAGCGTTGTTGACCTGCCCTGGAAGATGGGCATAACTGTGTATCTGACTATCTGCATAACAATGGAAATGAAATAATGAAAAAAGTCTGGACCTAGAATTGAAACTGGGCACTACACATAAGAACCTATGATGTGAATTGTTTATGATGTAAACCACTCAGATATGCCATCCCATAGCTTAAACTAAGAATATATCAGTACTGCCATCATCATGTCCAACAAAACTGTGGTAAGTATAGTCATACTGAGATGTACCATCAACATGTAATAGAAGAACTAACTTGGGAAATGGGTAAGTTTTGAACCGCTTCAGTGATCAAATGAGTGATGAAAGAAAAATGTTTTGCGAATGGGAGCATTGGTACTATAGAATGGTACAAAATGGCACAAAGGATTTTGTATCATGATGGTTTGTCTGTAGCAGACTTCAGTAAAAATAAATCGGGCGGTCAAGTGTCCTGTCAAGGCCTTGCAACATTAGCGAAAAGAGGCGATGCATTAGGTTTGACAGACTTCACATTAGACCAATAACATTCGCTAATAATTCTCCCTAGCCAATGGCGTACGGCTAGGGCGGGACTACCGGTAGGCAGTTATTTTCTAGATAAAAAAATAAAAGTATGATTTATAAGTATTTTTCAATCAATTACGTTGTCCAGCGTATAGCATGACACACCCGTGTAATAACGCATCCTTTGGGGATACTTTGACGAAGTCTCGGGTCCCGAAAATGCATTTTAATCAGTCTGTTTACATGATAAAGCAAAAAAGAAGGATCTGTGTAGTTTGGCTGCCTAGCATCGGCAAGGCACTGGTTAGCATATGGCTAGCTAGCATGCTAGCTAGTACTTCCAGCTCGTCTGACAACTTGGGTCAGTTTAGTGTCCCTACCTTGAGCGGAGAGCTGCCGCACATTGTTCACAAACTGCTCCAAGGCTGAAGCCATTATTTCATCGGTGCGAAGTGGAGGTAATACACACTGTTTTTCATTCAAACGTCAGAAACAACTCCGTGCGGACTAAGACAGGGGGCCACACAGCCGCCACTGGGAGGAAGGTATCGCGAGACCGTTTGGGAGAACGGGGTGCAACGTTTACGATCGGAACATTAGATTCTTAAAGAGCCATAGTTTATTAGATCAATGAACCAACCCGTGTTATAATAATAATAATAATAGTATTTACTTCAGATTGTTGTGCGAAATGAACGGCAGCGCACAACATGAATTAGACATGCACTGTTGCATAACAAGTTTAAAAGACAAATCCGCCTGCTACAGAACTGAATCTTGGAAGATAATCTCTATCCCTTTAAGACGGAATATATACAGGAAGTGATGTTTTCAGCTCAGTAAAGATCATAACTATGGTAAAGATGTTGTAAAATACAACACATCTCAGGGGGTGAGCAGTTGACAAAGTGCAGGAGAAAAGTGAAGAATAAACACTTTACATGTTTTATTTTTTTTACTTTTTATTTTATTTGAATAATTAACATTCTATTTTACATCAGCCAAATGCAGAACAACCGAGAACAGTGGGGTGAGTGAGGGATCTTGTTTCCCATGCCATCTTTGGTGCAGCTTGGAATGTACAGGCTGTTCCTGGGGGTTCCTTGGCCCAACTGACAGTTGCAGGAGGAGTAGGTGTCGTGGCGGTGCTGGGTGGACAGGGAGTCAGAGACACCCGCTGTGACATCTATTATTACATAACAGGACTGCCAGGAGCTTTGTCCTAATGGATGACATGCTCGGACATCTAGAAACATACAGAGAAGTGAGAACCATGTAAACAACCCCCACCCCACCCTTCCAGTGTGCTTCAAATACATGGTGACACATTTGACCTGCTAGCCTGACAGCTAAAACCCTCTCTGCTGCACAGCACCTTGGTTGCAATGACTAATACAACTTCCACTTGAATTGCAAAGGAAATTGTTGCATGACAAACTCCGTAATGCTTCACAATCTGTGGTGGCAGCCAATTTCAACTTTAATGCGGACTTTCAACGGGACGTTTTCGTTTTGACAGAGTTGACACTTCAGTATTCCGTTCGAACAAAACGAGAAGTCAGCCAGTATGTCATCCCTATTACTGCCAAGGATCACGCGCCTACTCGGCAGAGAGAAGAACAGCTCCTTTAAGTGGATTTCCGCCAACATGTCCTCGGGTCCTTCGGGTAAGAAGAAGCTGCGGGTGTTGGTGGACATGGACGGGGTTCTGGCAGACTTCGAGGGGGGTTTCCTGAAGAAGTACCAGGCCAGGTACCCCGAGGACCCCTACATCCCTCTGGAGGACAGGAGAGGCTTCTGGGTGTCAACTCAGTATGGGCAACTCAGGACCGATCTGTGTGTAAGTTACTGACACGAGTCACACGACACCATGCACCCTTCAAATAGATTATTATTAGTACTACTACTAGTAGTGGTAAAAATAAACACATTGCTTTCTGTTGTGTTGAGCATAATGTATCATGAGCCAATGGAATAATTCCCATAGTTTAAGTAGTAAAACAAGTTAATTTCACTGGTTGAAAGTGGTATCTATAGCAACTGTCATGATACTGTAAGTAGTTAATGTACACTAGGTTCTATATTCAGAAATGACAGATCACAGGATTCTATAATAATTACAGCATTTTATTTTTATTTTGTTGGTTTGTTGGTCTTGTTGGTCAATTACTTGACCAACAAGAAACAAATAAAAGCCATGTAATAAGAATGAATTATTAGTGTTATGCAGTTGGTTCAGTCGTGTCACATTATCTTTCTGGGTGGATAACTTATGTCCTTGGGTATCTCATTATCTCTCTATCTCTATCTCTCTCACACACACACACACACACACACACACACACACACACACACACACACCTAATCATCAACATGAACTCTGGACTTGTGTCTCCCCCGGCTCTATCTGAAGGACATTTACATACAACCGCACATATCTCCATTACAAATATTGTTATGATGAAGTGTGCTGTTACTGTATTTGTGTATAATGTTGACTCTAGGCGAAGGCCATTAGCATCTGGGAGTCCAAAGATTTCTTCTCAGAGCTGGACCCTCTGCCAGGAGGTGTGGATGCTGTCAAAGAGATGGCCCGTATGGACAAGTAAGTCTGTACATGTTGTTTACCTTTGACAATTTTACCTGGGCTGGAGAAGAACTACTGCTGAAATGTCAGCTGTAGGGCAAGCTAGAATTTGTCAATCTGCAAAGCATTTGTTTAATAAAAATCCATTGTAGACAGGTCAGGTTATGAGCTAAATTCTGTGCAGGTGATTGTATTTCTAAGTGTTGGAGTTTGGAAGCGCTCGTCGGAAGTCACTGAACGGCCCTGTGTACCAACTGTTTCTAATTTGTACATAATACGGGAAGCAGCAGCACAATGCGTGAATTTCCGTGAAAGAAAAAGAGTAATTCCAAACTACAAACTTAGAAAAATAACCTGCATGGAATTTATTTTTTCTTTAATTCAAGCTGTATGTAGGGTTTTATGTTGTCTGTTGTTATTGGACCTTGAGTCTGAACAAATAAAGTTGATTGATTGCCCTACAGCTGCAATGGTAGTGCATTGCAGCTACGGAATTAGATGGTGTATGATGATAAGAGTGCTCCTCACTTCACGCAGGTGTGATTTTTATTTTTGCCAGGGGCTTGAAAAGCAGCCTGGACAACATTTTCTACTTTCTACTACTACGACCATAAAGTCAACCTTAGTGGACACTTTTTCATGATTGGCTAAGCCAATGTGAGACTTGCCCATAAAACCCATACTTTGAACGCAACATGAAGCCGTGAGCTGAGGCAAAGGCTGCGGCACACAAACTGATTATAAATGTATATAAACGAGAGCTTGCTGCACCTGGCAGTTATGAGTCATTCTTGTTTTTTCATTTTTCTCATTATGCAATTAATATTTTTTTTCCTGTTCTTTTTCCAGCACAGATGTCTTCATTTGCACCAGCCCTATAAAATATTACAAACACTGTCCCCATGAGAAGGTAAACTCCAATACATTCTGTTCCCTTTGCAAACAGAGGTGTGTGTGTGTGTGTGTGTGTGTGTGTATGTGTATGTGTATGTGTATGTGTATGTGTATGTGTATGTGTGTGTGTGTGTGTGTGTGTGTGTGTGTGTGTGTGTGTAATGTTTAAACATGCATGTGTTTCCCTCTAGTATGCCTGGGTGGAGAAGCATTTGGGCCCTGAATTTCTGGAACAGGTCATTCTCACCAGAGACAAGACTGTAGTGACTGGAGACATCCTCATAGATGATAAACCAGACATATTGGGTAAGTGTGTGTGCACACTGTTGAGCTCATAGAACTTGATTTAACCCAAGCATTTCAATAGTTTAGGGAGCGGCAGTGGCTCATGGGTAGAGTGGCCAGTAGAGCAGTCGGATGGCAACCGTGAGGTTCCAAGTTCGATCCCGGGCTCCCCCAGTGTTATTGTTGAAGTGTCCTTGAGCAAGACTCTGAACCCCTAATAGGGCTTGCAAACCTCGCACCTTTGGTATGCAAATTTGGGGGGTGCGCCATTTTGGTTGTGATGAGTCACTATACCTGGCCAACAGATAGGCATACAGTGGTGGAAAAAGTACTCAATTGTTTTACTTAAGTAAAAGTACCAATACTGCAATGTAGAACTACTCTGTTACAAGTAAAAGTACGGAATTGAAAATGTACTTGAGTAAAAGTACCAAAGTATCGGCATCAAAATGTGCTTAAAGTACTAAAAGTAAAAGTACTCATATTGCAGAATGTCCCACTTCTATTGAAAATAGCAGATCTACTAGCTTTGACTTAACCAAATACATTATATCATTATTCATTATCATGACTATTAAAACAAAACCCAGAACAGTTCTGACATATTCATTTTTTCAAGTCCTATGACACTGTTTTACCCCCAAGCAGAACTAAAAGCATTAAGCTCGGCTATGGTGGCTAACTGCTAACAAGAAAGTTCGCCTGATGATTAGTCACTCTTGTGGTGTTTTGCCCTCTCCCCCTTCCATAATCATATGTCCGCGTCGGTCGGAGATATTAAATAATTAATGTGCAGGTTGGTGCATTTCATGGTTTCCTCTGCCATCGGTATGTGAATGTGTGTGTGTGAATGGGTGAATGTAATGCACAATCTATGTAAAGCGATTTGGATGAAAGCCCTAAAAGCCCCATAGGAACCTCTGATGACTTGGGATTGAATCCAAAGTGTGAGCGAAATGTAAAATAACAAGACATGGTTTCTTATGCCATATGGTTTTACCGTATTCAATTCTTGACCTGGATTTTCACTTTTTACCTGCGATCACACAGCTAAGCCATTTATTAACCAAGAGCCGTTCATATAGTTACAATTATTACCTAATCTAAGTCTAATCAAAATTATTTGAGATAATCACAAATATTTGGCACAAGTTTAAAAAATTATGTTTTTATGTCAATCATTTCTTTAGGTTATTTGTCATGTTTGCCCTGTGCAGCCTAAAAGCCAAACTGAATTGTAATTGTATTCATATATTCCATTGTTCAGCAACAAAAACGCAATTGAATGGTTAATTGCAATTATTTGTGATTCATGTAAAATGCGTATATTTCATGAAAGCCCTAGGTAGGTCTCTCACACCTTGTAATGTGGTGTTGTCTTGTATTTGGTGATTTGGGGTTTTCGTGTGGAGATTTTGTGTGAGATTCGCCTTTGGCGGTAGACTGGCTCCAGCCCCTGAATCGCTAGCCACGGCCATTAAAAATATATGTTCTTATGAATAATGAAGTGAAACTAAATGAAAATTCAGGCTGAATGTCAGGCTACTTTGTGGGAGAGTAATAGGTCTATTCTCCTCTGCTCTCCTGTTCCATCAGGTGTGGATCCCAGTCCAACATGGGAGCATGTGCTGTTCACAGCCTGCCACAACAAGCACCGTCCCCCCTGCCCGTCCCAGAGACGCCTGCTCTCCTGGTACGACGACTGGAAAGCCATTCTAGACAGCAAGAGGCAGCACTGAGGGACAGCGACTCCATTTCCCACAACCCACTGTGTTAGTAGCTTGACTTATGCTACTAAGGCAGGGAGGGGCCTTTGTGAGGACCATGGAGGATGAGCGTTAAAAGAGGGAGTGAAGTCTTCACTAAGTTTTTGTTTAGGGACGAGGGGGGATACAAAAAAAAGTACAATCAAGGAAGCCAAATTAGTATGAAGAATACATAAGTTGAGGAAATCACAAAAATAATTCAACTATGATGATACAATCTTCGATTTCAGATGGGAGAGGACATTGAAACACCTTTCAACTGACAACTATACTGATGCATGAAGTACATAGAACTAAACGGACACAAGCAATGCAAAGAGAGACCTGAAGCAACAACAAAATAAGTATAATAATTTTGTCTGTTCACACTTCCAGGTATAAAAGAGTATGTTAGTTTTCTCATTTGGTCATATAAGCTGCATATCAATTCTTGTTATTGTTTTGAACGTCATCTAGACAGATTAGCCTGTTTTGAGTGGTGTGCATCAGTGCATGTAAGACAAGTAAACAAAATAGTTTACAGCGCTGCACTCAAAGACAAAGGGTGCATTCGGAAATACGCTCAGAGAGTGCTGGAGCCCACCCGGGGTGCTTTTTGGTCTTCAGAAATGCAGAGCAGCATCGTAAGACAATTCAGAGCTGAGTGCTCAGTCTGAGTGAAAAGCGGCGTTGTCTTTGTTTTTGTTTTTCAACCAAGGTTCATGTTTTAGGAATTTAGGTTGTTATTAGAGAAAGTAAAATAAAGCAGCAAATGAACACTCATCTTTTACTTTCTCTAATAACAACCTAAAACATGAACCTTGGTTGAAAAAGTTGTCCTTTAAGCATCTGAACAAATGGCGCCGGAAGTCATTCAAAATGTCTGGTACTACAGACAGATTTAACACACATATATGTGTACAGAAAACTGGTAATAATATTTTTTTTTAATCCATGGGATGAACTAATGTTGATTTGAATTAATTTTAAAAGATGAAAATGGGAACATTAGTTGGTGAGTAATTAACTGATATCAGAGCAGTCTGACACTAAATCCAGAGAACTCTGAAATCCAAGGAAAATCTCGGAGCGCATTTACAAACTGTATATTGTGTATTTTTTTAATTGTCAATGGTCATTATGTCATACCACTAAATCTAAGACCCATATTATAAATGCTACAATACTGTCCATCAATGTGCCACATAGATTTAAAGGAATGAAAGAAAAGAGTATATTTTAAATTTTTATTTTTCACGTCATGCAGTTAGGGACTGTAAAGCCTGTTGTGTTGTGTGCCAAAATAGCTGCTCTACAAGTGTGCGTTGTGTCGCAGATGCAATGAGTTTGAGCTTATACACAATGTTTTAGTTTGCAACACCATCATACTACAGAAGATAAATTAGGCATTATTAGGCTTTGTGGGGAAATATTTGCACACAGTGCACACAGATTTGAATCTGAGAACCTTCTGTTAAAGAATGGTCATATATATCACAGGTGTGGTCTTTAGATAAATAAAATGCATGTGTCTCTAGGGTTTTAAGATATGGTCACATTGGTGTACATAGTGTGGGGTTCATTTAAAATCTTACTGTGTAATATTCATTTTAATGTGTATATATATTTTTTGCTTTTCTTTCAGTTCGAAACAAAATCACATACTGCTCCAAAATAATTGTATAGGATCCTAGTTTTGAGGTGCAAATGCATGCATGCTGCATGTACAAGGATCTGTATCAGCTAGTGAAAGATGATATCAACAATACAAGTTATACAGTATGACTTTAATATTAATAAATGTCCTAATGTATGTTTGCTCGGATCTATCTATATAGGCTAAGGACTGCACATAAAATAATGCATGCAAAATATTGCCAAAACCATCTGTCTTAAACACAAGATTTAAAATTGTGATGCACTATATTGTGGATGGAAAAACATTGATGTAATAGATTTTTAAAGGCGATTGGGAGTAAATTGAGAGTTGTATTGAAACATACAGGTTAAGCAGTCATACTGTATTTACATCTAAATAAGAATATTGTATCATTAGCATAAATGCCATAACAAATATGAATGTGACCTTGTTAATGCCAATTTCTTGACCTTTGTGTTTCCCACAAAACACTTTATTTGTCAGAAAATGTACAAAAGACCACTGCAGTTAATTTTAAAGTTCAAAATTATGTAAAAATGTTGCTCATAAGATTGTCCTATTTTTAAGATTGAATACTTGGTGTTAAGATATTGGGTGATAAATCCCAAATAGTGCAGTTTTATTTTTGAAGAATGAATTCATAGAGAAGAAACCTGAACTTCAGTGTTTCTCTTCTCTTAAACTGCTGAATTCTGCTGTTTAGCCCAGACCAGCTGAATGTTATACCATGGAGAATAGAGGACTAGCAGTAATAATTCCTTAATTTAGTGTTTTAGTTATGTTGAAATCTTAGATCAACTTCCAATTGTTGTGGAGTAGCACCTGTCATTTTGACAGGAACAGGTATTGCTTTAAAATTGTGTCAACAAGCAAACAAACTCTTAATTTGTGTTTGTGCCTCATAAATCTTATATTACAACAAGGGCTGAGTTGAAATCCATTGTCTCATGATTGAATATGTTATGTAATATTGGAGAAGTGTTAATTTAATTCACACTGAATCACATACAAGGTACTACTATTAGTTAATAGTGGGGTTGACTATGTGAAAAATCTCAGTAATACACAATGTAGAAAGCCAAACCAAAATAAGTGTTACTCTTATGTACCTGTACACAAGATATAACAATAAAGTACAACATTGAACCTTGAATGTAATACAAAGTCGTAACAATACAAATGTATGTCATTCTTATTCTTTGAATACATGTTTGTTTTCCAAAGAATACACAGGCCAATACACTAGGAATTAAGCTAATTTAAACTTTAAGACGGGACAGTGTTGTAACTTGTGTGACAAAATTCAAAATTAAATTGTATGGAAATACAATTTAAGATTTAAGTCATTCAGTGACGTATGCATTATGCTTGAGGTTTATTCAGTCTTTGGTGCTAATTTCTGTCCATAGGATACTGAGTCTCCCAACATTACACAGCTTCTGACAAGTCTGAAACTTTCTTCACATACATTTATTAAAAATAATAATTTGTGCCACGCCTCGTCTTATGTCCTAGATCAGCTAGAAATACACTCATTTGCTTCCTTAGAATGCATCCTTAACATTCAGAACTTTCAGAAGTAGAGAGAGAGAGAGAGACTAAGAAGATGTACAGTAGGAAGTAGTTTTGCCTTTGTGTGATGTTATTTATAGTACTACTGTAAATGTCCATTGTAAGGAGGATAATGTATAATCAGCTGCTGTAAAGCGGTTTTTCAGGGAAGAAACAGGTGATGTCACCTCCCTGTAGAGTACAGTAGCACTACTAACTTTGACAAGTACGTTAAATTAATCATTGCCATAACGTAAACCATGATGACTTATATGAATTTTCACCACCACAGTGCCTATGCCATTTTGGCTTGAGTGTCAGGGACAGACTTGTATTGTAAATTGTATTTAGAGACGTCCAAAAATAAAAGATGGCAATGGCTAAATATACCATTGCAAGATTATATCAAAAATAAAGTTTAATTGAACTTTAACTTCAGTAGGTCTGAAGGAACCCAATGGGTACCGATGCTAGAAGGAACCTTTTCGTTCAGAGGATCTGTGCCACTTCTTTGTTCACTGAGGCCCCTTTTCCACCAGGGTTGAACCAGTTCAGTTTTTCCCCCCAACTAATATTGAACCACATTTTGAGGGGTTTCAGTGTTTCCACAAATTTGGAACTGGAACTGGAACTGGAACCAAGAAATGTCCGCCGGTTCCATGAAAGCACAGAGGTTCCAATAATCTAGAACGGAACCAGTTCTATTCTAGAACCTTTTTGTGGAAATCCGAAAAGGGGCCTCAGTGGAGTGGGCGTGGTCTATGGGCTGGAACCAGGCTACTGTACCACAGCACATGTACAACAGATATCTCCCTGTTGTTATTTTCCCTGTCATGATTATGAATTGAATACCCAGAACCTGAATGGAAACAAGAATGGTAATATCCTTTTATCCTTTCTGATGTTATAGCCTTCAATACATTGTTTGATATTTGAGAGGAACTTAACCAGAGATACAACAAGTAAGTAATATTTATGTACATCATATTATTGAGATGTGTGCTAATAAAGAGCAGAGAGGGCATTTGCGCTCCAACTAGTGTGCATTTTCTTACTAGTCTGTAAGCATAGCTTAACACAGGGGGGCAGTCTTACCTCATGTTTGTGCCATACAGCTCCTCCGATTTCTCTGCTAGTTCTGGCCTGGGTTTAGTGCACTTCTCCTGCATGCTGTTGACAAGCACTGTTAATATGAGCATATACATTATATATACATATTTATTTTATTTTATTTATTATATATCCTTATGCGCTTGTATATTCATCAGATCGTATGTATATGTATGCAGCATGCATGCATTTGCATATAGGCTGCATACCATTCAATGTATGCTGCATTGTGATTGTGAATGGTTTGGACTCACAGATGTTCTGTATCTGGTGGTCATTCATCTGATCAGTGTTATGAGCCTCTACCATCAGATTTAAGGCCCTTATTTATCAACGCGGTGTACACCCAAAATTGGGTGTACACATGGTGTACACCATGTGTAATTGATTACTGCATGTTTTTGTGAGGGTACCTACCCAGGGGACACGGGGTGAATATGCAAACTCCACACAGAAAGGCCCTTTTGCCAACCCCGCCTCGGGTATGGGCACTGATGACGCGGAGGAGAGAACACGCCGCCAGTGCCCACAGCGTCCCAAGCGGGAATCGTAACCAGGACCTTCTAGCTGTAAGAACTTCAAAGTTAATAACAGCGGGAATTCACATAAAGGTTCTGGTTTATAGGACCCCCCTGAGCTCTTGGGCCAGCCATGTGCGGTAATCCACCCGTCTGGGGGACTCAGGAGAGCGTCTCTTTGTGTGTTCTCTCTGCTGTCCTGCCATCTTCTATGAGTTTATTTATCTGCGTTGCCTCAAGCAAGCTTACTGTGCTGTGTAGCTTATTGTGTTTGAAGATCCCCTCCAGTCAAAGTCACTCAAATTCCCAAAAGGGAGCCCTTTGTTGTTGATGTTTTGTATTTTTTAGCTTCATTGATCAGCGTGGGAAAGAATGACGACAGGCAGTGTAAAGGGGAAGAGATAAGTAGGCTAAGTCATGAGCCAGATTTCAACCCATGATGCACCAAGTAGGTGCATCATGCTGTGTCTGAATCTTTGTATTATTTCACTGTAGCTGGGTGGAGTATGAGGTCTTAATGGGAAACACAAGCCTTGGTAGGCAGTGTAATGGTGTGCTAGGTGAGGTTATCTGTCTCTGTTCTCGCTGCTGCATCTGACTTCTGTCCTGTCATGTAATGCATTTGTCCACCCAATTACTGAGATTCAGTTATTGTACTGTGTGTGTGTGTGTGTGTGTGTGTGTGTGTGTGTGTGTGTGTGTGTGTTTCCACATGTTACACACCGTACATACTGACAAAACAAACCCCGTAGGCCTATAGCATAAAAAACATTTTCCCACATCAGCCGGTTTATTTTCAAACTATAAGATCAACACAGCTTGTATCAAAGACTGGGGTGAGAGTAATAATGGTGCTTACGGTATGGATGCTTCCTGGTCTCCACCAGGGCAGGTCAGGTTGTGGCCTCCTGGTGTGAAAAGGGTCCACCTGTGAAAAGGGTGGGATATATTACTCAGCCTAGTAGGAAAGTGCGTGAAAGATTTCATATAAATTGCACGCTGCGTTCATTATTTGAGGATTTGCTTTTTGTTCAAAACTTGGACAAAATCTGGAGGAGTAATGTGTTTTACAAAAGTCAGCCTCCTGGTAGCGCTATAACAAGCCGCTCTGGAAATTTTGGGGCAGAGGTTCATCGTTGGCATCTATCGAGTGTGTGTGCAAAGTTTGGCATGGATCGGGCCAACAGTGCCGGAGATTAGCTGGTAACGGATACACACGGACGGACGGAGTGCAAAAATATGCATATTTAAAAAAAACACAAATCTTGCAACTGAAATATTTTCATTTGGAGGTTGACGGCCAACTACATTAATTTGGTGGTCCTCAACATATGATTTGAGAACCACTGATCCAAAAGATGACACGAATTCTCATGGCAATGGCGTTTCTGTTATGAGCGAGCAGATGAGGACCCAAATGCAGGCGACAGCAGGCAGAGCAATAAACTTAGAAGGATTTATTAAATAAACTGAGGTTCTTCCATAAACAGGGCAAAGAAGATAGGAAACATCACAGAAAACATACAGGAACTCACACAACAGGGAACTACGAACCAACAAGAACATAATGCAAGCACAGGACTTAAATACACACAGGGTAACAGGGCACAGGTGGAACCAAAATACAATCAACACTAGGATAGGCTGGTGGACTAAAAGGACACAGGTGTAAACACTGACAAATTACAAGGTAGGTTAGACAAGGTAACTAACAGTAACTAGGAAGACAGGAAACACTAGGAACAATACTACAAAATAAGATACACAAAACCAAGGCAACAACAGAGTAACAGAAAACATAAACCAAAGAGAAACAGTCAGGAATACAAGAGCAAATACATATAAATGACAGAAATACATATTAAAGTCCAAAATCCAAAATAAGGACAGTCAAAGTTCACGATCCGAGGAGCGGACCGTGACAGTTTCACAGTCTTGAGCTCTCAAGGCCAAAAGCATCTTGAGTAGCTTACTTTAGGCCTACTACTTTAGGCTGGTGCTGGTGGGATTTGAGGCCTTCTGGGAGTGTCCTGAACCAAACACAATCAAAGCCATGTGATGCTCGTCCACTTGACTTATTGGCTTTACTGTAGGCCTACCTTGGAGTGCATGAGCAACCTCTGACGAGAGTAGCCATGTAATTACTATCAGACGACCAAGTTGACCCTAGTTACCCTGGTTAGAATATAACTAGGCCTGAAGAAGAAGCTGTTAATAGAGTTAATTTACACGCACATTTTAGGCTAACAACAAATACAGTACGCTTAAAAAAAAACGGATTTGTTGCTGTGTGCAAAGTTGGGTGTACATGCAGCTGGTAAATGCTGAGAGCTCATACTAAATGTTAGTATGAGGTATAAAATACAGCAGTTCATAAAACAGAATGATTGGGTATTGGGTAAGACTGACGTTGTATCTTTCAGGACCTTTCACTGCTTCGTCTCAACCATTACTCAATGGCTCTGGTCTCAGCCACCACGGTGGATATTTTGACATTCCGTTTTTTCTTTTTCTTTTAATGTTGCCACTTCTGTTGGAGCAGCCATAAACTACACAGATTCATCTCGATGTTCTGGGCATCTTTGTAATGTTAGTGTTAGTAAAAAGAAGGTAAAAGAGTAACGTTTGAGGCAGACTAACATCAGTCACTCTGCCGTTCACTATAGTAGAAGAGGTGTGCCTGGTGAGTGTTTAAACCCCGCAGCTACGTCGAGTCCGCCTACAGGAAATACGTAAGCTGCGACCATGAGACCCGATCCTTTTCAGGGCTTCAAACCCAGTACCATACCATGCAGTCCAGTTTCCCTGAAGGGCCCCTGAGGGTCAAGGGCCCCTGGGCCATGGCCCCAATGTCAGATTGACTGACCATCATCGCCATTTTTAAAGCCCCCGCCCCACATTGTTTCAATGATGAAAGGTTTCCAGTCCACTTGCCCTCTTTTGTTTCACAACATGCTGCCTACTCGTTCTAATTTTTATTTATTTGACAATGACAATGCACATTAGTGAACATTACATGAAAGTGAAATTAATCAGCTATAATAATATGCCAGATTTAGCTAGAAGCTCATTTCCATTCGCAGTCCCCCCATAAAACTCAACAATATCTATAATAATGTCTAAAAAACCCAACTACTTACTATCAAGTCATTGAAGTCAAATATATCTAAAACAGCACAATATGTAAGACATCAAGAAATATGGTTTATCAATGTTCACATATTTGAGACGTTTTTGTGTTTTAAAGGTACACAGGGTGGGGCTTTCCCGGCTTAGACTGACTGGGAGTGTCTTCCGTTCCGTCGCACATTTCCCCTGATGGACAGAACATTCTGTCCAGAAGTGGTGAGGTCTGCCTACGATTCATCTCCCAAGACAGATTCAGCTCAGCAGCTGAAATCATTTTTCTTAATTCTTTTGGCCGATGGGTTCAGATTACTTCCTATTACTTCCTATTATTGGCCGACGATAGACCTCACAGTCCCCTCTGGTGTCTGACCTTTTGACACGTCTAGTGTCTCTCTTCCTGTGAATGGAATCTCGCACTGGAGGGGGAGTCAGACCATGTAGACTCTCGCAAACACAGCATAGACTTTTAAGAGCCTTGCAATTATCAAAACGTAAAATATTATGCTTTTCCATGGTATGGGTTTGTACAAGAATATTCGATGTGCGAT